>NW_027529526.1:6878848-6953364 GCF_008692635.1 Crocuta crocuta
GGTGGGGTGGGGTGGGGGTGGTGGTGGCTGGAGAGGTGGGGCTCCTTAATGGAAAGACCAGACCCTACAACGCATGACAAAGATGTGGGAAAACTGGCAAGAGCCTGGACTGACCTGAAGGGGAAGCTGAGATAACTCAGAAGGCCCTTGAGCAGTAGGCCCTGAGGGAAAACAAACACCTTCCAGGAAAACCTCTCATAGGTATAGATGGTCATGGTGAGAACAAAGCAACTTCGCTGTAGTAAGGATCTGATGGCCAGGCCCCAGAGGGTGCAGATTATCCTGAAAACTCTTGAGAGGGACCTCCAGTCCTTCAAGCCTTCCCTAATATCTTGAAGGGGGTTGGAGGTGGGACTAGGCTCCTGGGTCCCAGCCTGGGCTCTAGCACGCAGCCTCCTTGGAGACTGAGCAGTGCTGGGCCTCAGGGAAGCCCCGGGGGGCAGTCCTGGGCTGCTGGATAGGCTCTGGCCTGGAGGTTCTCACCAGCTCTTTCCCGGTGCGGACACCCAGTGGCAGGGCCACCCTCAGGAAGGCTCACAAGGCACTAGAGCTGACATTTCTCCCTCTTCACTTGGCTTCCTCATTACCCAGGTGTCAGCTCCAAGGCCATCCTCTCTGAGGCCGTCCCTGACCACCCAGCTAAGGCCACACAGCCTGCAGCCCCACCCCTCCCAGGCTTGCTTAAATCCCACCCTCCTTCACCGTCATTTGGAATCAACATTTGTTACAAAACGCGAAAGAAAGAAAAAGTTTCTCTAAGGTTTCTCTCTGTAGGAAACATAAACAGCAAACCCCACAGAGTCATGAAGCTTAAACCCAAATAGTAGCTGACAGCAAGTCAAAACTTAATATGAAATATCTTTCAGGCTAAAAAGTCAATATATAGGTTTTCTATTGCTGTATAACAAATTACCAGAAACTTAGTGGCTTAGAGCAACATAAATTCATTCTTTCTCTCTCAAAAATGAACACACATTTAAAAAAAAACAAACAAGAAGAAAGAAGGCACCAAAGGGTGGGAGGGAAGAGGCAATGTAAAAAAATATTTAGAAGGTTTTTTCTCAGTCTTCTTATATAGACTGTGCTGTGAAGGAAGAAAACATCTGTGAGGAGTGTGGTGCAGGTGACGTGAGGAGGGAGCCTGGGGTGTGTGTGTGTGTGTGTGTGTGTGTGTGTGTGTGTGTAAGAGAGGTGGCAGGGGAGAGAGAGACTGGGTAGCCAGAGAGTCATCAAAGTGGGTCAGGCAAGAGGCACCTGGATGGCTCAGTTGGTTAAGCCTCTGACCCTTGGCTTTGGCTCAAGTCATGATCTCATGGTTTCTGAGATTGAGCCCCACCTCAGGCTCTGTGTTGACAGTGTGGAGCCTGCTTGAGATTCTCTCTCTCTTCCTCTCGCGTTGCCTCTCCCCTGCCTGTGCTCTCTCTCAAAATAAATATTAAAAAAAAAAAAAAAAAGTGGGTCAAGCAAGAACCAGGCTGGCTGGCAAGCAGGCATCCAGGAGTTTCTTCATGCCGAGATAAGTCAAGACATCTGTCCTGCGCAGACCACTGAGGGTGCCAACGCAAGGTCTGGGTCCAGGTGTTGCTTCTCAAGCTTATATGTTCTTTAACCACATCCTGCCTGACAAAAGTCCAAATTCAAAAAAAGAAGAATTTACATGGTCCATCCTCTCCTGCTAGAGATGCTTTTTTGGCTAGGATTAGGGCTTATTGAGTTGTGGGGCCAAAGAGGGTTAAGACTCCCCAGAGTGGTAGATGGATTAGGCCTTTTAAGCACTTTGGATCCTGTCAATGCCACCAGACACCTCTGTCGTTGCAAACGGACCCTCAGAAAGAGGAAAGGACAACCCCCACCCCCACCTCAAGACGATACCAAGAGTTAGTAGTCCAACAGGAACCCCTAAGGAGCCAACCCTCGGGTTGCGTGGAATCTGAAACAGGTCTCAGGGAGGGCAATCGTCCCAACACCTCACTTACCTGCATGTGTTCTGACCTGAATAGCACAGCCTATAATTAACCATGCTGAATGTATTGGCATTAGCAAATCAGCTAATCAAGTCATAGGGTGATTAGTTGTAAAACAAAAAGTCCCAGGCTTGCAAATTCTTTACTTCCTAGGGTAGCTTTCACTCCGGCAGTTGCCTAGCCTGGGAATTTTGACTTGCCCTCCATCCGACCTAGAGAGGACACTCATGTGGTGATCCAGCAAGAAGGAGGAAAAGGAAAGAGAGTTGAAAAGGGGGTGGGAGGAAAAGGTGCGACCAGATGTTACTTGGGTTTCTGAACAAATAATCAGAACGTTGAGTACGTTGTGAGGAACTGAGGGATGGGAAATCTAGAGTCTCCAATCAGCATAAAAGAGTGAAGGAAAAGAAGGAAAAAGGATCCCAAAAGATCTGGCACTGGGACATTTGGAGGCTCTTATGATTTTTCTCTAATACTTACGATCCCGTTCTGAATTTGAAACTTTCTGGTGCCTTAGTGACAGGGAGACAAGGGAAAGGAGGGAGCCCATTCTGGGCAAAGAATGGAAAGTAGAGAGGACAACCAAGAGAGCAACTTGCCCTTGAATGCAGCCCAGAGGAAAGCACCTGGGCCATGTAGGTGTGCCCCACATAGTCCTGGATGGAAACCTATTAAAGAGGGAGGAGCTGGGCTGCCAGCCCTGGGCATTGAGGTGATATCTGGAGCCTTCAGACGAACTGTTAGGGTCCATGTTCTGTATGATGAAGGAAGCCATCTTCAGCTTCAGCTCCAAGAAGGAAGTGACCCTTCACAATTAAAATGGGGTAAACACCCTTTCCATTGCTATTTTGTATCACACAACACAGTCACAAAGGAAATGGAGACCCAAAGCCAGCATAGAGCTAGTAAGAGGTAGCATCATACTGCTGTCTTAGGCATAACAAGCAACAATCAAGAGTACTTTTTCAGCGGGACTAAGTTTCTGAGGCATAACCTGGCCATGCACATGCTTCAAACTAAGTGGGTCAAGAGTAGTGAGAGGCATACAGGAGAGGGTGACCCCCTCCTTCCATGTAGCTTCAGGATACCGCAGCAATGGGCAGCCGGGCCCCCTCATCTCCCTCCTGCAGGTCAAGGCTATGTAGTAATCCTAACCCAGAAAGATATGGGTCATTGTCCTTGGTCCCTTATCTGTGATCTTGCAATTTGGTGACAATTGGACCCCATCCTGAGCACCACTCTTTTGTTCTTGACATTATACATCCCTTTCTCCAAACACTTCTGGCCTCATTGGGCTTCCACGTTGAAGCAGTCCGCAAGGCTGAGCCTTATCTGCCTCCCTCCCAAAGTCTTGGATCAATTACACCGCCCGCTACTCCATTCCCTATCCTGAACCCCAGGCTCTGCATATGCTTATCCATCCCCTTCTCAGGGCTGGGTTCTGAGTTTCTGCCTCCTCAGAGTTCAGCCACTACCTGGATCCCCACTGCTCTTTATTTCCCCTGTTCTGGGTGCTTACCATTCCTCGATGCTACGTCTGTGAAAAAGAAAGGCTCCTGTGGGCCCAAGTTTGTCCAGGAGATTGTTTCCCTCATTTGCCCATTCTGGAACCAAAAATTTGCTTCTAAAACTCAGGTACGGACTCTATTTCAGCATTCGTATTTAATAATACAGAACGTTGGAAATGAGATTTGAAACATCAGGAAGAGAACAATGATATTTCCAAGAATGACACCATCCACGTTCTCTAAGGAGAATCATACCTAAGAGCATAAAGGATGTAGAGTAGCCTGGGTTCCTCATTTCATTGGCAGTTGGTAGACTTTTGGCCTTTGTCCTTGTTATCTTGGGACATCCTCCCCAGTGAATTCTCGTGTGACAAGGGGGACCTACACCGAGTTTTCTTTTTAGCTCCATTCCTTCTGGACCTGCCTGGGCCTCAAGGTCTGGATAATATATCTTGAGTGTCTGTTCACCCGTGTATTCATTGATTCATTCATTCACTATGTAATTCCTATGATCTGCTACGTCTGAGAGCCTGGCCTGGGCTCACAGCTTCCACAGAATAGCAGATTTATACCATGGTTACAGAGTAGGCTTATGCTTGGGTTCCAGTCCTGACATTGGTACTCGTGAGCTGTAGAATTTTGAACTATTAACGTTTTGAGCCTTGGTTTCCTCATAAGTAAAACGGACCAATGATAACAGGACCTAATTGAGGGGGTTTTGTTTGATTTGGCCTATGGTAACTGTTCAATATCTGTTGGTTATTATTTTATTTGATGCTGATCCCACTCACATTACCAACCATTCCCCACCACAAAACAAAGAAGCCTGTAATTCTCAGGCAATAAGAATAAAAAGTCTTTGACTTCTCTGTGTCAATGGAGACAGCCCAGGCTGTGTTCAGGTTGTCTCCCATCTTGTTCTCTGTTGTGCCAGGAACATGTAGGTAGTGATAAAGTAGGATTTCAAAAGCACTTTCTTTGGGGGTCTTAGCAGGCAAAAGCCTACTCATTGCCTGATACCCTTCCCTCCCAGTTTCTCAAACTGGGCATCCCCATGTGCCCCCAGTTCATGAGCTCATCCAAATGAATGGGTCAGGATATTTACCAGTGACCTCTGACCCTCTGACTTGCAGGACTTAAGGATGTAGTTGTTAATTCAGCTTCAAATCTGGGGTCTAGCCCCATGCAGTGGCATCTCTTGTGCCCCCTGCTCCGGGTCTCTTGTGTCAATAGAAGCCAACAACTACTGGATTGGAGATCATACTGGGCATCTACCCATCTGCCATATCCTATCACATCACAGCCACCCACTCCTCTTCCTGTGTTGACCCACTCCAAAGACTGAGCCTCTGCCTCTTTCTTGTCCTTAATTCCCATGCAGGGCCACACCTCCTCCCTGGGCCAGGGGCCCCAGCTCTACATTTCAGCCAATGGCCAAGGCCCTAGTTACCCACCTGGATTCTAAATCCTCCCCCTCAAGGCTGAAGTCTATTTCCCACACTTTCCACTGCTCCACTTGCATATTCTTGGCTCATCTGGTTAGATGGAAACTATTTGCCACTGTATTCCTTCTATTACCCTTGGGGCTAATGAAACCACTTGGGTTTGGATTCCTGGGTCTCTGTATCAGGCCAGTTCCTCCAATGCCCAGGCCACCCTGTCCAGACACACGGGCTTTGGAGAATCCAGCACCTGCTAGTGGTGGGACCTTGGGAAAGTTAAAATTTCTAAGCCCCAGTTTTCTCGAGTGTACAGTGGAAAATGAGACGGAGCTCATGTGGCTATTGTGAGGTAATACAGGTAGAGCACTCAGTACAAGGCCAGCACAGTCGAAGCCAACAACAAAAGACACCACGACAGTGTTCACAGCAATGGGATGAAAGGCTGGCCATCTGTCCATTTCAGGGCGTGTAGTTCTGTGCTCACATATTGCTCATTGCTTCCTTCTCTGTGCAGTTCACACTGTCCTCAACCAGTATTCAGAACCCAGGGGGGTATCCGAAGGGCTCCAAGGTACTGGGCAGAGTGGCCTCCACCTCGTGGCCGCCAAGGATATGGGTGCTGCTCGGACTCCAGCCTAAAGGCAGTAGGCATGCACACAAACCAGGGAAGAAAGAGGACAAGGGGGAGAGAGAGGTAGAAGGAGAAAGAGGAGCCTAGAAATGAGAAGGGTGATATCCAGCAACGGGCCTCCCTGCAAACAGAGCAGAGACTAACCTAAAGGCTCTTCTGTGCCAGGATAAGGGGACATGACAGCCCACAGAAGCCAGGCTGCTTCTCCTTCCATTCTGTTTCACATGTTCAAGATCTGTGGGAAGGACAAGGCTGGGCAGATGGTCATCTTGACACTATCTGCTCAGCACTCGGCTGACCTCTCATCAGCACCCCCAAGGCTTCCCGAGGCTCTAATTACACTTCCCACCAGAAACACAATTGACCACAGGTGGGAGTGGTAAGAGCCATTAGCCTTGGCCTGTGTCAGAGCTGCCTCTGATCCCAGCCTCTGAAATCTCATCCCGAGGGGGACGAGCAGAAGGGATTTGTCAGGTCATGAAGCCTGGAGCAAAAAAGGGCACAGAGCAGGTTCCTAGGACATCCTTCTTCTCGTCTCAAGGTAGGCGGAGTATGGCCATAATGAGAGGCAGGAGAGGGTCCTGTGTAAACTAGAAGTTGGAAGATTCTAGTTCACAGGCTGGCCCTGCCTCGGATTCCTCGTGTGAGACAATAAACTAAAGTGAAAAACGAACACACTCATCATCACCATGAGCAACATCATCCCACAGACTTGGGATCATCCCCAGCCGTGCAGGGCTGTTAGCACCTGCTCCACACACGTCTCTCCTGCCGCTCTGAGCCTTTGGGACCGTATTGGCCCAGACATGGGAGATGTGGATCAGCTGTGCGAGTGTACAGTCAGCTGCAAATGTGTTTCATCAAACCAGGCGGCCAGTTAGCACTGTGACACGTGCTCGCCAGCCTCACCCACCTGACAGCCAGAGAGGGGTTTCTGTGGGCCTCACCTGTGATTCCCCATCAGGAAAGCCCCCTCTCCTGGGATGTAAGCACGACCAGGTCACAGAGTTTTAATTCTCTTCCTCACTGTCATATCCACTGTACAGGGCACAGAGCAGACAATCCATGGATATCTGATGAATGAATGAATTGCTCTATTTCATGTAGCCAGGCCCGTTGAGTTTCAGCCTGGAGCCATGCTTTCTACAGAACGCTGCCTCCCCTGTCTACTACAGTCGGACACACTCGGCCTCTGTTTAATGTCCTCCACAATCTTCAAGACCTTCATTAAACACAAGAGTTACCATAAGAGCTTCTAAAAAAAGTGCTTGTGTCCACATCCACACCTCACTTCCAGAAACATGGCTGGAAACAAGACCTTACTTCGGGTGTATTTTTGAAATACCAGTGAAAAATTGGGGATTCTCGGGGCGCCTGGGTGGCTTAGTCGGTTAAGCGTCCGACTTTCGCTTAGGTCATGATCTCGCGGTTCGTGGGTTCGAGCCCCGCGTCGGGCTCTGTGCTGACTGCCAGCTCAGAGCCTGGAGCCTGTTTCAGTCTGTGACTCCCTCTCTCTCTGACCCTCCCCTGCTCATGCTGTCTCTCTCTCTCCTAGAGATAAATAAAACATAAAAAATTAAAAAAAAGAAAAAGAAAAAGAAAAATTGGGGATTCTATATATAGCTGAGGCTGAAAACCCCTGCTCTAGACCAGAGAAGGATAGTTCTCCAAGGACAAAACGCGAATGGGGTAGAGAGCCCGGACACAGCGGGGGAGGGGGGCAAGCTTACCGGGGTTCCTGCAGAGTCCAAGTTCTTTAAGACTTGTGAATCGAAAGTCAAAGGAAAAATAGGGGCTTTTTCTTCCCAGGTGGGAACCCAAGCCACCTGAAGCCGCTGTAGGAGGTCCCCTTGCTTTTCTTCCCATAGACGCCAGAAAGACATCAACTTTGTCATGCACCTACTTAGTTCGCCCACGACCGCTCTTGACCCACCCTGCCCACCTGCGGCTCCCAAACAGGGACATTGACTGGGGTCACCTGGCTGAGCTGCTCCTCCTTAAGATACCTTGAAGGATTCTTTACCAAGGACCATACATTAGAGACAACAAAACTACCTGTTGCTAAGGAATAAACCCACACTATGGGGTGAGCTATGCATGGTATTTATAAATACTGCACCACCCCCAGATACACCCACCCCGATGATAAGGTGTTACTATGGGGTGAATCTTGTATTAATGCCTGTAAACCAGTTTAGTGAATGGGCTGAGTTCTATGGTTGTATCAACAGGAAAGGGTACGCGGCATTCAGGCACACGGCCTTCCTTCCCCTTCATGGCTTTCTGGTCACTCTTGTGAACGTAAAGGGTTTCTTCCGATTTAAGACATAAAACAATCACACACCCAGTTCAAGGCATCTCCTTCCTACTCTTCTTCCTCTAAAATACAGTCTTGACCTGTGCTCCAGGATGAGGGGTGGGGAGGCGTTTCTTCACTCTTTCTTCACTTCCTTCCCACTTCCTGCCACACATTCCTCTGGGATTGCGCAGGGGAAGCGTGTATCTTTAGTCTTACCTGTCCCACAGGTGCTGCTTCTCTCTTGCATGTCCACACCCTCTGGGAGCCTCTAGGTGTTCGTGGCTGGCCCCGCTGCGGTTCCCCGATGGGGGAAGCGCTCTCCCGTCAACATCTTACAACCCCATTAGCCACTTTCTGCAACAACCCGCTCTGCAGCCTTGTCCTGTCACCTCTCACCTGGCAGGTGACACCCTCTGGCAGGGTCCCAAATCCATGTTTCCAGCCTAATCTTCCCCAGAGTGTTTATCCCAAAAGAAAACCATGCTTCCTTTTCACACCAAAGCTGGTGTTTTTCTGCTCACTCTTCTTTATAATTTTTTAATGTTTATTTATTTATTTTGAGAGAGCGAGCGAGCAAGCAAGAGCAAGCATGAGCAGGGGAGGAACAGAGACAGAAAGGGAGAGAGAGAGAATTCCAAGCAGGCTCTGCTGTCAGCACAGAGCCCTATGCAGGGCTTAAACTCACCAACTGGGAGATCATAACCTGAGCCAAAATCAAGAGTCGGACACCCAACCGACTGAGCCACCCAGGCGCCCGGCTCACTATTTCTACCCTGTCTTAGTGGGTGACTTCAGCCACCTTCTTACCTTCCAAACTTAGCAGAGGGCAAGGCTGGGAGGGAGCACCCATCTCTATGTTCAAATATACCTCCAAACTCCAAGGAAACAAGCATTGCTTTCAGTCTCTCTCTCTCACGATGGACCCACATGTTTCTGCAGCTCATCTCAGGTGAGTTAGGAGCCCCCTTTTTTTTCCCCCTCCCCTGTGTCCTCAGTGCCCCTTCCCTTGGTTTGGGGTAATGGGAACAAGAATAGAAACAGCACAGCTCTCCCAGCTCAGCTGGAAGCTTCTTACCTCCATGACTCTCCCACTGAGCCCCCTTCCAAGCTCGTTTTCCCTATAAACCTGGATGGCTTGATGCCTGCTAGAGCTATTTTGGTTAACCCTTCACACGTCAGGCATGGGTATGTTGAGTACTTCTCTCTGGAGAACGTCCCACTTCTCACCTATGTCTTCAGGTTAGAGTTTCCTCGCTAACATTTTGGAGCAACAGGAAGAGTGCCATTTAATATCAGTTTATATTAAAGCCACCTCCCGGGAGCCCTCAAATAGGGAAGAGCTGGAGGTCGAAACAGTGCCGACCCAGCTAGACCTTCCTCTGTGATGATACGCTTCCTGGGCCGTGTGTGCAGACCCACACGGGAAACCGCAACGATCTGTGTGCCCCGCAGCCACTGCTGGTCTGCATCACACTGGGCAGCGCCCTGACCTGAGATATGCTGCCCGGATGTCTCGACCACATAGACTATTGTGATTCTATTGCTCTTGCTCTAACATTTCTATTCTTAATGGCTAATTGTCTCATCATAGGTTATAGTTGCAGCTTTCTCTTTAGAATAAGCCTTAATAGATGTTCTTGGATTTAGCCAAAAAAAAAAAAAAAGAAAGAAAGAGAAATGTTCCAGACAGAATGCTGCCCAGAATCTTTTGCCAACTACTTAGAACCCTGTCTCTCCGTGGCTGTTTCCTCTGCCGCCTTCCCAAATACTGACCAGCTACAACACCTGTGTGGCCCACCTTATGTCCCGTTGGCGTTTTGCTGATTGCATATTTCATGCCCGCTTTTCGGTGGCTTACCTACCTACGTGTTGCTTCGCTTTTTCTCTTTGCCCTCCCCATTCCCTTCTAGAGTGACTGTCTCTTTCTGTTTTTTCTTCCTTTTTCCCACCAGTGCTGGAGTCCCTCACGACCAAAGATGTCTCCGGAGCCCTGATGACAAACTCAAAGTGGTCACATCAGTGGGTCCCAAACCCCCCACGGTTTTGTTCCTTCTGGAGGAATCGGGCACCCTATGCCCAGCTTCAGGCCACTTATGTGCTGCAGTCACTTTGGCAAAGGCTGTTGATGTCCTACCCACATGGCCTCTACCCTTTCCATCCCCATGCATGCCAGCCTTTCCAGCTGCAGTGCCTGGCCGGCCCCGTGCCCAGAGGCTTGCACCGACTGCTGAGCACACTGTGGGGAGGTCAGGTGCTGGGGATGAACGCCCTTCCCCCACCAGCAGGTCCCACCCAATCAGGATGGGAAGCCATTTCCCTGGCTCCTTCAGTAGTTAACTCCCAAGTGCATATTCTACACTGGCTCCCAGACTTGCTCAGCGAGAAGGAGTGTCAGCTGTCACACATTTATTGGCTGCCTTCCTGACCCCCCAGCCCTCACAGTGTTGTGTCAGGGTGTGCTTCCAGGGGAATCCAGACTCAAGAAAGTTTCACAGAAGTGCAAATTTGGCGAGCAGACCAGAAGGACCAACCTTGAGCTGTATGCCAAGTCTGTACCGCATCTCTCAATATAAAGCTATGTTTAAATGGGACATCTTTTTCTTTTCTTTATTAATGTTTATTTATTTTCGAGACGGAGAGAGATAGAACATGAGCGAGGGAGGGGCAGAGAGAGAGGGAGACACAGAATCCAAAACGTGCTCCAGGCTCTGAGTGTCAGCACAGAGCCCGACGCAGGGCTCGAACTCATCAACCATGAGATTATGACCTGAGCTGAAGTCAAATGCTCAACCGCATGAGCCACTCAGGCGCCCCTCTTTCACTTTTTCTTTTAATGCTTGTATGTTTTGAGACAGAGACAGAGACCAAGAGAGACAGAGAGAATCCCAGCTAGGCTCTATTCAGCACTGCCTGTGCAGAGCCTGATACAGGGCTCAAACTTACGAACCATGAGATCATGCCCTGAGAGGAAATCAAGAGTCTGATGCTTAACCGACCAAGCCCTCCAGGTGCCCTGAGACAGGACATCTCTAGCAGAGTAAATCTAGAAGCAGGCACCCAGGAAGAGGTGAGGAGAATTTACTCCTCACTCTGCTCTTCTTCCTCCCCCTTTCTTCACCTTCTTACATCCTTTCCCTCTCCCTCCACCGCCTCCCACCTACAGACCCCAGACTCTGTAACAGCCTGTAACTCAGTCTTTATAACTCTTCCCTCCCTTCCCTGCCCCCTGACCTGAATGCAGGTGTCTGTCTCCTTCCTCCACCCTGAGAGCCAGCGGCCCTCACGCTATCATCTGTGAGCACACCCCAAAATGCCAGCCATTGTCTCAGACTTTTTAGAAGGAAGTCAGCAAAATGATTCACTGATGAAAGAAGCTGGTCTTAGGAAATAAATCCAAAGTCAAACCTAGAGCCTCTTTTATTTCCCTGTTAGATGATGGGAAATCTCTTATCTCTGTGTCAGCTGTGTCAAGAAAGCAGCGAACTCATTATTTAATATCGGCAAAAGTGATTTAAGGGCTTTAGCTGGAAGCGAGTGAAAGTGCCTGTTACAACAGTGAAGTGGGGGGAGGGGAGAAGGGGTCCGTTCCTCCCTCCAAGGACATCGGAATCACATGGGCTCCTCTTTCACTCTGTACATGGGTTCATGCGGGAAACTCAAGGGCTCGAAGATGCCCTCTGAGCGGGGTGTAGGTGGCCTGAAGGGCTTGTTCCGAAGGCAAATCACAGCCATGGAGAAGTGCTAGTACTGATGGCCTGGTGTCGCAGCCCTCGGTACGGGCTGCAGGCGGAAGTGTCCCTGTGGACAGTTCAGCCCCGGGCAACTCCCCATCGAGCAGGTGGTGCCCGACATCCACACGGTGTGAGTGCTTTCCGGGAGGAATGTTGTGCAGGGACTTCCACTTTGGCTTCCAGAATGAGCTGGGGGCCCGGGGGACTGTCAGGAGGGTCGCCCCACAGCAGCATGCCTCCTGGGCCCGTCAGCACCGGGTGGGTCTGTCCTCAGAGCCCAGGAGCTGGAGGGATGCACTGTCAGCCTGTTTTGTTGACACCCTCACATTTTCTCTGCCAGCCAGAAGGATTTATTTGTATGTCTTCATTGAGGGCAATTATTTTTAGCACCTTGCTGGGCATGCTGGGTGATCTCATCACGGGGAAGAGCCCACGGGTGTCTGTCTCACTTGGAGCAAAAGTGAGAAAGAGCCTCACTTCTTCTCTGGTCTCATTCAGAAACTGGCTTTCTCTGGCATATTCACACTGAGACAAGGAGTCCGTCTTTTCTCTCTTGGGAGACACCAGTTTGCCCACAAAACTCAACAAGGATGATATTTAAAAAGCACCCTCCCCCCTTTTGGAGACAGTTTTTCTTTAAAGAAATGTTTTTTAATGTTTTATTTATTTCTGAGACAGAGAGACAGCGTGAGCAGGGGAGGCTCAGAGACAGAAGGAGACACAGAATCTGAAGAAGGCTCCAGGCTCTGAGCTGTCAGCACAGAGCCCGACGCGGGTCTCAAACCCATGAACCCACGAACCGTGAGATCATGACCTGAGCTGAAGTCAGACGCTCAACCGACTGAGCCACCCAGGTGCCCCATAGGTTTTCTTTTTTATAGCGAAAGAAAGAAAACATTTCTGCCCTCCTGCTTTTCAGATGAAAACAAGTAGCATAAAACTGTATTCAGTAAGCAAACCTAATGCTAGATTTGTTTCAGATTTCCAGATACAGAATCGTTGAGTCGGGGGAGAGGAAAAATTGAGATATGACACAGAATGGGCCCTGAGGACAGAGAAGAAGCCGGAGGAAGGGGAGAGGCAGACAGACAGAGGGGACAGAGAAGGAGGTGGTGCAGACAGGGAGACGGTGAGGGGCAGGCAGATAGTGCCAGCGAAGGGGGAGACACCAAGGGGACAGAGAGGGCACAGCTCTCTCCCAGGGCCCCCTGCTTCTCCAACTAGGGTGTATGCTGGCCTCCTGCACCTGCTCGATACCCCCACCACTCCTCACCCCACCCCCGCCTCCGTGTGGGGCCCCACTCCCACTGAGCCGGCCCCTTCCGTGGCCCAGACGTGCCTCCTGCTTGGGTCAAGGGCAGATATGACAGGCAGCCCCCTCGCGCTCCCTCCCCTGCCGGTGGCTTGCATGCGAGATTCAGGCTCCCAGGACGGGAACTTCCGGTCAGGGGTGCGCTAGCTGCCACCTGGGGTGGGGGGTGGGGGGGGTGCTNGATTTCACGTCCGGAAACTGGCGGTAATAATCGTACTTGACCTGCTTCCGGCACTGGACTCAGAGGTTTCGTTGGATGTGTGTGGGTGTTGCGTCCGTGTGTCTACGTGCGGCAAGAGACGAAGAGCTCGAAGGCTCAGGGCTAACGAGGAAATGATGCACAAATAGATCTTGCTCTGTTGGTGTGCTCCTCCTGTCACTTTTCTCTGCCCCCAACCCCCTTCTTTGTCTCATCCCCGACAGCC
Organism: Crocuta crocuta; assembly: GCF_008692635.1. Lineage (NCBI taxonomy): Eukaryota > Metazoa > Chordata > Mammalia > Carnivora > Hyaenidae > Crocuta > Crocuta crocuta. The sequence continues at coordinate 6,892,161 of NW_027529526.1, forward strand.
AGGCCTTCCCCAAGGCTTGTCTTTGCTCTTTTCAACTCCTGACTCCACGTCCCCTTCTTCTGTGGACTCAACCACTGCCCACAACTGATAGCTCGCAGGGTGACATCTGCCCCGAGCCGCGTGACCCTGCAGCGGACCCAGCATGCCCACTGAGGCCTGAGTGCCCCTGGGTACCCTCAGCCCGACCCTTGCCCTACAGGGAGCGCTTCTGTGGATAGACACTCGGCTGGGAACCCTGCCGTGCGGTGCCTCCAGGGCATCTTCTTTCAGTTTGCCCCTCACACCCCCCCAAAGTGGGAATAACAAAACCCAGCTGAAAAATCGGATGAGGCCTCAACGCAAGGAGATAATAAAGGACAGAAGAGCGGGTGAGGTTGCAAGGGCCCCCCTCCGGGCTAGACACTCGACACACCACAGGTGAGTGAGGGGCCGCAGGAGGGCGGCGCTCCCCTGGGCTGGGTGGCGGGCCTGACTCTAACAAGCTGATGAAAGAGCACAGGGGTTAAGAGCACAGACTCAAGAGCCAAAACTTGGCTTTACTACTTACAAAGTTGTGCTAGTTTACAAAGCTGTGTTGCTTTGGGAAAGTTACTTAACTCCTCTGTGCCTCAGGTTTTTCTGGTTTTGTTTTTATTTTATTTTTTTGGTTTTTGGTTTTTGGTTTTGTTTTTGTTTGTCTGTAAAGTGAGTTGTCATGAGGATAACTGACCAGATAAATCAGATAAATTCACGGAGGCTGTTTACATCAGTGTCTGGCATGATTAAAGTACCCTGTAAGTATTTTATTTAGCAAGCGCTGTGGTAGCTAATAGTGACATTTTTTATCAAAGTTTGCGTGTTCCTTTCTTAGGAGGCTCTGGGGACTCTGCGTCCTGTGCCAAGCCTTTCCTCACCTTCCTCCATGGTGTCATCATCTCTCTGAACTGAGACAGGGCATTCATCACTCCGCACCCCACCCCCTGCCTCGGAGCCCTGGTGCGAGCTGTTGCACAGGCACCTGGGCCAGTGACATCACCAGGCGGGACAGACATGCGTGTGCAGGCAAGGGGATGACACGAAGGGAGGCATGAAATGTGCCTCCAGGCCCCTGTTTCCCCTGCCGGGTAACTCAGGCACGTGGCATCACGGGTCACTCCTGGCCAGGCAGGCAGGGGGAGGAGAAGGGAGGAGAAGTGGGTGTGAAGAGACAAGGATGGAATGGGGGGGGCGGTGGGGTGGCTCAGGCCCTGTGCAGGGGCTGACTTGGTGCTGAGGCAACAGGAGAGAAATGAGCAGAGGGTTTTTTTTGTTTGTTTGTTTGTTTTAATGTCTTATTTATTTCTGAGAAAGAGAGAGAGAGAGAGAGACAGTGTGAGCAGGGGAGGGTCAGAGAGAGAGGGAGACACAGAATCCGAAGCAGGCTCCAGGCTCTGAACTAGCTGTCAGCACAGAGCCCGATGCGGGGTTCGAACCCACGAACCATGAGATCATGAGCTGAAGTCAGATGCTTAACCAACTGAGCCGAGCAGACACCCCTAGCAGAATTATATTTAAGAGGGATCTCCCTGGGGGCACCTGGGTGGCGCAGTCCATTAAGCATCTGACTCTTGGTTTCGCTCAGGTCATGATCTCACAGTTCATGAGCTTAAGCTCTGCATCAGGCTCTGCCCTGAAAGCGCAGAGCCTGCTTGAGATTCTCTATCTGCCCCTTCCCGGCTTGTGCTCTGGCTTTCAAAATAAGTGGATAAACTTTAAAAAAGAGATAGAGATCTCTCTGGCTCTCAAATAGAAAGGGGCTTAGCGCAGGGCAAGCCGGGAAGTGAGGAGAGCAGGTACAGAGCTGTCGTGGGAGAAAGGGACGGAAGCCTGCACCTCGGTGATGGCAGTGGGGAAGGCACAGAAAGACAGACGCACTCAACCATAAAAGGAAGAATTGGTCGGACTTGGTGGCCACTTAGGTGTCAGCAGCGGGGAGGAGTAGAGAATCCTGGGTGGCATGTGGTCTCCGGAATAATGGATGGGAAAGTGTTTCATCAACTGTGACAAGCTATGCTGTCAGAGGTGTCGTGTCACATAGGGAGACCCCACAAGGAAAAGGGGGAAATGGTAGTCTTTGTTGCTTCCTTTAAATACAGAGTGTGTCCCATGCCAGGGGCTGGTAGATCCAAGGGCCCTGCTTTTGAGATGCTCACATTTGAGCTAGGGAGGCAGGCCTTCTGCCTGAGGAGGACCCATCCTTCCTGCCTCGCCCAGGCTGAGTCACAAACCACGGAGGACTTGAGCTTTCCCCGGGGCAGGGACCTCCAGGCCAGCCTGAGTTATGACCGCCTCTAGGTTCCCACCATTCCCCAGAGCACTGGGGTGACACGTAGTTGCAAATCGCAGTTACTGGCGAATCCAGACATTTGTCAGCTGCTTGCTTCACCTGTAAAATGGGGATGACGAGAGTAAGAATAAGTTAAGAAACACATGTAAATTTCCAAGGACAATGTCGGCACATAGTAAGTGTTCGATTAAATGAGGCACTCTATTACTATTACTGCTTATTATTATACTTAGCACATTCCCATCTGGTCTTTTGTCTCCTTGCCTTGAGTATCTCCAACACTTCCCAGCCCCTCTCCTCCCAGGAAGACTCGCCTAAGATAGTTAATCCTCCCCCACATACACCTGAGGACTCAATGGATGTCTGAATATACCACCCCAGGTTCAAGGTGGAGTCTACTTCCTTCTTTGAGTGGATCTATTCTACTGTCAAGAGAGGAGACAGGATCAGGAAGGAGAGAGAACCTTCCGGGTTTCTGATGTCTGCTCAACAACAATCACATCACTACGCTACCAGACGGAGTCTCACAGCCCTAGAAGAAGGGATCGTTGCCTTACTTTCTAAGAAATGTAAAATGAAGTATAGAGAGGTCAAGTGGCATGATTGAAGGTCACACAGAAATAACCACAGAGACCAGGATTAAATAGGGAGCTGTCTGATTCAAAACTCTAGGCCCTTGCTTCTGACCCCCAGAATCTCATAAAAACTCCCATCCTAGGATGGGTAGGAGCAGCCATCCCTTTGACTAATAGCTCAAAGGAGGGAAGTGAGTCATTCCGTTCCATGCGGCCTTCCAGATGGAATCCCCAAAGGAATAAAATGTGTTTTAGACCTCGGTAACCCAGACTGGCGGTGTGTGTATCCCATTCCTTCTGGGTGTGGCCTGGACACTATGACGGTTGTGAAATGGAAGGGCCGTGAAAGGAGTCAGGCCGAGGGTGTAGGTGAGCAGACACGTATCTGGGCAGCCTCTCCGGCACCCCTAGGGCTCTAGCCCAGGCTGTGCCAGAGCCAGGCTGTGAAGCAGAAGTGATTCCAAGTCCAAGCCCTCTTAAGAGCACAGAGCACACGCTGCCCTGACTAATGGGAGACACAACCTCATCTGCTCTCTCAATCCTTCCTGGCTTCCAGACACCAGGAGGAGGTGTCCACAGTTACCACAGCCCACACTTCTGTGTGCAGTTTAGACATCTCTTTGCCATCTATCATTCGACCGCACAGGGAGGTAGAGTCAAGAGTCCTGGGTTCAAATCCAAGCTCTGTCATTTACTAGCTGGGGGCCTTGAGTAATTTACTTCTCTCCCTGTGGCACTGTGAGATTTTCACTGGGTAGACCAGGGCATTGGGCTTAGACAGGGCGCTCGGGTAAATGACAGAAAAGGGTTTAAATCCAGGTTTGCATGATTCCAAATCCAAGGCTCTTTCCAAAAGGACATCTGGTCATGGGGAAAGGAAAACCTCAGCCAGCGGAGCATCATTGCTTCATCTCCTATTAACATCTGAAACACAACCAACCTACTAAACTCAACCATCTGCTGACTCAACGTGTTAGGCAGAAGGTCAAAGCTCTCTCTGTCCCGTTCTGGCTCCACCAGTGAAGACACCTCTGGCTGTGCGAGCTTGTACCTCCTTTGTGGGACCCCATGCCATGCCACAGACTTGCTATGGGTTACCTCAGCCTTGTAGTGGGGGGGGGGAGGTGTCAACCTCTCTCTGGAGCGGGAACACTGACCAGGAATTCAAGATGGCAGGACACGGGGAGTGGGGCTGAGGCAATCTATGTGCCCCACAGGATGATCCCAGTAGACCAAGAAAGATAAGCTAAAAGATCCATCTTAGGAACACGACTTCACAAAGTGCTGGCTGGCAGCCTGGTCTCCAGAAGTCACACTGACTTTATCCTTTTATGGGCATAGAAAACAAGGTGGAGAGATCTCAGAGCTGAAGGCTTCCCGTTTCCAAGGGCCGAGCACTATACATGGTCCTCAGTCACCCAGTGCCCTACTGGGATCGTCCTGTGGAAGAAATGAGGAAAGGATGGTGTTTTCAAGGTAGCAGGATGGCAGTTGAGGTAGGCTAGTAATGGCCCTCCTCCCCTTACCATTGTCGATGCAAGATACTTGCAGGGGAGCTTTCTTTAAGGGAGAAAGAGTGAAAGTGCCTGGGACTGAGAGATGAAGGATGAAGCAAGGCTATCATATATGCTGCATTTGTGTCCAAGGGCCAAGCAAAGCCAAGTCTGGATTCCTAGGCCACCTTTTTTCACTCTCCTCTCCCCATTTCCCACCCAGGAGGACCTGCGGGGATGAGGAAGCTCTTCAAGATGGCTGACAGAACACCAGGGCCTTTGAACATGCTCTTTCTTCTGCCTGGAAAGTTCCTTGCCCCCCAGTCCTTCACCCAGCCAACTCCTACACCTCTTTTTGCTCATATTTCATTTGTTGGTTCCTAAGGAAAACTCCTCTGATCCCTACCCACCCTGCTCCCATAAGATCAGGTACCCCAGAATATATTTCATAGCTACCTATACTTTCCCTTCATGATATTTTCACAAGTTTAAATTATATATTCATTCTAATTACTTATTTTATCATCTATCTTATCTGAAATTTTTTGATGTTTATTTGGTTTTGAGAGAGAGAGAGACAGAGTGTGAGTGGGGGAGGGGCAGAGAGAGAGGGAGACACAGAATCTGAAACAGGCTCCAGGCTCTGAGCTGTCAGCACAGAGCCCAACGCAGGGCTGGAACTCACGAACCATGAGATCATGACCTGAGTCGAAGTAGGAGGCTTAACCGGCTGAGCCACCCAGGCGCCTCTATCATCTGTCTTTTCTAATAGGCTGCAAACTCCATGAGAACAGGGCTTATGTTTTGTTTTGCTCACAATTATAGGCTTATCGTAGAGTGTGGCATAAAGTGGATTCTCAGATACTCGTCGAATGAATGAATGAACGAACGAATGAATGATTACAGGACCTGGAAATCCCTCCCAAATGGCCCATTTGTTTTCAGAGGGGTTTGTTTTCACCGTCCTTACGGAGCAAGAGTCCTCTAAGAAGGCCACTCCCCGGTGGTGCTTGGGTGGCTCAGCTGGTTAAGTGTCAGACTCTTGGTTTTGGCTCACATCGTGATCTCACAGTTTGTGAGTTTGAGCCCCTTGGTGGGCTCTGCACTGACAGAGTGGAGCCTGCTTGGGATTCTCTCTCTCCCTCTCTCTCTCTCTCTCTGCCCCTTTCTCACTTGCACTGCGCACTCGCTCTTTCTTAAAAATAAATAAAACTTAACAGAAAAAAAAGGTCAGTGCCCAGTAGACAGAGAGGGAAAAAAAGCCCTTTCTACCTGTTAGGTGGTTTCAGAAGTCTCGGACCCGCTGCTGCCGTGGGTCTGACGGGACCCCCAGGATGGGCAGGGAGAACGTGGAAACATCACTGGTCAGGTCAGGGCTTCATTCTGCTTCCCCTTGTACTGGCTTCACTCCCGAGCGGGTCCTCTCCCTCGGGTGGTCCCACAGCCACAGGTTAGCAGGCTTCCCACTTCAAGACTGGCAGAAACCAGGGGCGCCTGGGTGGCTTAGTCGGTTAAGCGTCCGACTTTTGCTTAGGTCAAGATCTCGCGGTTCGTGGGTTCGAGCCCCGCGTCGGGCTCTGTGCTGACTGCCAGCTCAGAGCCTGGAGCCTGTTTCAGTCTGTGACTCCCTCTCTCTCTGACCCTCCCCTGCTCATGCTGTCTCTCTCTCTCTCCTAGAAATAAATAAAAAACATTAAAAAAAAATTAAAAAAAAAAAAAAAAAGACTGGCAGAAACCAGGCTTCTTCCCGACAGAGCCAATGACGTCCAAGAACGGGGTCTCCGTGGACCACCAGGAGACTAGGCCCGGCTCTGAAGCGATCCCTGGGAACAAAATAATGACGCACCAGGGGCGCCTGGGTGGCTTAGTCGGTTAAGTGTCCGACTTTCGCTTGGGTCATGATCTCGCGGTTCGTGGGTTCGAGCCCCGCGTCGGGCTCTGTGCTGACTGCCAGCTCAGAGCCTGGAGCCTGTTTCAGTCTGTGACTCCCTCTCTCTCTGACCCTCCCCTGCTCACGCTGTCTCTCTCTCTCTCTCTCCTAGAAATAAAGCATTAAAAAAAATTAAAAAAAAAAATAATGACGCACCAACTGGCCAGGCCCGGTTCATCGGTTCGTAGGCGGACTCAGGAACCAGAAGCAGCCCCATGAACCGAGAGCGGGGGAGGGGCGATTCCCCAAAGGAAAGGGGAGAAGTTCTGATCCGCTGAGCGGAGGGTGAAGGTGGGAGAGGCAGAGGCGTAGTTGTTCCCTGGGAGGGTCGCTGAAGCGCAAACCCTCTGCCTTCAGGACGGAGTGAGCCAGGCCTCCGGCGTGTGGCCGCAGCCCGTATCTCTAAAACGAATCCCTGCGGCACCCATGCGCACACAGGTACCGCTTTCCACCATCCTCGGTGGGCCTGTCCCTCCGTCATCCTTCAGGCGCAATGCAAAAGCCCCCTCCTGCACGGAGCACCTTGCTTCACCCCTCCTGGCGCTCACAGAGCCAGCCGTCCCTCCCCTGGCCTCCACTTCCCCTACGTAGAATACCGAAGGCGCTATCCTGCCCCCGGGCATTGACCCCTCCTGGCACTGGCCCTGCAAAAGGCCTCCCAACACAAACTAGTCCCTCGGTGAATGTTGATCGAATGCATTAATTAGCCTGCCAGGCAAAGGAAGACATTGAAGAACGTCCTGAGGGCATGATTCCTCTGGATATGATTTTAGTACAGACTGGCTTAATCAGGACACTCGTATTGGGGGACAAACCCCAGGCTCGACTTCCGTTGTCATCTGATTCACTGAAAAGAGGTTTCGTTGTCCTTTGCAGTTATTACGCATCCTCCCCTCATGCGCCACGAGGGGAGGTGTTCCCAGAGAGACCCCCACCTCTGCCAGCGGGCAGTTCGAGGCCCAGCCATCCCGCCACTCCCGGGGCCTGCTCCTGGCCTCGGGCATCAGCTCGGGGCTTGAAGCCCACGCAGCGGGCCCTTTGGGGGCAGGAGAGGCTCTGCATTTCTTCCCCGGGGGGCCTGGGGGTCTGTCTGCCATAGCTTTGCCTACCCAGAGTCTGTCTGTCTATCTGCCTGCCTGCCTGTCAGTCTCCCGGTCTGAAGCCTGCTGCCAGCAGCTGCCTGTGCCTCTACGGCCCTGCTCTCTCGGGTATTATAGAGGGAGGTGAGATGTTTGTATCTCTATCCCAGACATCGTGCAAGTAGCTATTACTGTCTACTGTACCAGAGACGGAAATAGAGTCTCAAAACGGCAAAATAACTGGCCTTGTGCGCTTTTGTCTACATAGCTAGACGTTACACTTTACGTCATGTAAGGAGCCTTCAGAGAAACGGGTGTGGGCTGTGTCTGGTGGGCTCATGGATCTCTGCCTGGGGACAGTGCAGGCTGCCACCACCACTAACAGTAACACCCCACTCCTCTGACCTCTCTGCCTCACCCTCGCTGTTAGTTCATTCTCAAATATTTATTTTCTAGGCACCATTCTAAGCTCTGGGATATAGCAATTAACGAGACAGGCATCGGACCTTAACTTCCCCAAGATATGACAGAAAATAGATACAGAAATAAGTACATGATATAGTTTTAGATAGTTGATAAGTGCTATGCAAAAAATAATCAAGTAGTGTTGGGGCGCCTGGATGGCTCAGTTGGTTAAGCGTCTGCCTTCAGCTCAGGTCATGATCTCATGGTTCACGGGTTCGAGCCCCACGTTAGGCTCTGTGCTGTCAGCATCGAGCCTGCTTTGGATCCTGTCCCTCTCTCTCTGCCCCTGCCCTGCTCATGTGCTCTCTCTCTCTCTCTCTCTCAAAATAAATAAATAAAATCAAGCATTGTTAATATTCTAGATCTTAAATTGGTTGGTGGGTTCATAAGTGTTTATTGTGTTATCACGCTTCATAACTTACCTATTTTTTCCATATATTCTGTGCACATTCTTTGAACTTGAAATTATATCAGTTAAAAGTTCTGCTTATAAAAAGATTGAGGTTAAGGGCACAGAGTGATTGGGCTGGGGACGCGGGGTTTCTCACATGAAGTCACCAGGGAAGGCCTCTCCTCAGACGTCTATTTCAGCTGAAATCGGAAGGACGGGAGGGAGCCCGCAGAGTGCAGGTCCGAGAGAGGAGCAATGGGGCAGCAGAGGAGTCGGGGAAGACTTTGCTAGAATGGCTGGAAAGTTCCAGAAGCACAGAGGCTGGTGAGCTTGGAGCCCAGGGACTGAGAGCTCTGGACAAGGGGAAGAAAGATGGTACGTCATGTAGGAAGCATAGACCTTGGGTGCAGAGCATGTGGGTGTTATTCTGAGTGTACTGGGAAGTGGGTTTTGTTTTTAAAAGATTAGCCTCTCAGGAGCTCTGAGGGAAACCACAGCTGCCCCTTCCAGCCCCCAGCACGTCACCTCTCCCCTCAAGAGGTCAGGACTTATGCGGAGATGCCAGAGTCTAGCCTTACCCCTCGTTCCAGACTCATCAACTCCCAGAGTGTGAGCTCTGTTTTTACAGCGCAAGGAAGCAGAACAAGGCTTAACTTTAGGCTGCTTTCACAGGCGACATTAAATCTGTGTTGCTAAGAAGTCTCAAGTTCAAGTATGTCTGTAAAACGATCCTCTAGTCACTTGATTTATATAGACTGTCAGTGTCTTCACCAAACCATTTCACCCCCTTAGTGAGGCTAATAACCTCACGCCACCGTCTTTGACTCAGTCGTTCTCCAGCCATATCTGCCTGGATCCCAGCCGTTGGGTAAGAGAAGAGAATGTGGGGGAGTGAAGAGAGCCTGGGTATATGGTCTGGAGACCTCGTTAGCATCTGCCATGTTTCTTATCAGCTAAGTGACTTTGGACAAACCACTTAGCTTCTCTGAACTCATCCCCTCATCTATAAACCCACGATAACTCCTTTCTCACAGAAATGAAGTATGGGAAAAGCACCTGGTAGCAGAGTGACTGGGATGCAAGAGGGTATCTGTAAAAATGAGCTGACTCCAAATTTCATTACATTCATAACTTAAAAATTCTAAATCTATTAAATAAATCTGACCTACATTAATGCTGCCTTATTGAACACTCAGCATTTTTCTTACTGCTTCCTCAGTGACTATACATACTCACTGTACAGTATTTGTGAAATACTAAAGAGCATAACGAAGGAAATTCAACCGTAATTCTGCCGCCTCAGAGATAATTACACTTAAAATACCCATGTGTTTCCTTCTAGGCTTTTTTCTCTGTACATACACATTTCATCTTTGAATAGTATTGCTTATTCCATTTTATATCTTGGTCTTTTCATCAAGTACGTTATTTTGTCAATTTCCTAAGTCACTGAAATTTTTTTTTGAAAACACGAGAAGTAAACAAACAGAAAGACCTCTGTTCTGTGGGAATGAGTGGTAGGGGTCAAGAACAAAGATGGAAGCAGCAGATCTCAGGCCACATCAGGGCGACAGTGGAGGCTGTGATGGTGGAAAGTATTCTGATTCAGAGTCGTTTTGGAGATGGACCCGACGGGAGCAGCCAGAGAGCGATCACAGGTAATTCCTAGTGTTTAGACTGAGCATCTGGGTGAAAAGTGGTGCCAGTTACTGAGACAGGGGGACCGCAGGAGCCACAGACCTGGGAGCATGCTCTTGGCCATGGGACTGTCCAGCCTTTTGGGTCCTCCGGGAGACTTCAGTGGTGGGGGCGGATCCGGGTAAGTGCTCAGACGCAGCTTACACATGATCCTTGAGATGCTGTGAAATGCTTGGCCAAAAAGCACCCTCATGAGCGATTCACTGAGTGTCAGGTTACATTCAGAAACTAGGGCCCACCTTTTCTGAAGAAGGAACTCACACACACACCGTTAAATGCTGCCATAGCATGTGTACCTCGTTCCTCAAATAATCACTGACTGCTTACGAGGTGCCCGATGCTGTTCTAAACACTGGGCCTCCAGCAGTGAGCGGATACAATTCCCTGCCTTTATGGAGCTTGTATTCTAGTGGGCAAGTCAATAAGTGATATATAGTATATGCAGTTGGGGTATGTGCTATGGAAAAGAATAGAATAGGGAAAGGGGCTCGGGGTGCAGAGGGGTGGGACTCTAATTTGAATTAGCATGGTTAGGAAGGCCTCACCAGAAAAGTGACCCCTGAGCTATGGGGGATGAGAGTCTAAGGGATGACGAATAAGGAGGACACCTTGGGCCTCTTGTGGAGGCTGATATTAAAAAAGACTAAGGAGGTAAGTCCTCATGGCCTCACGGCAGGCAATGGTGGTGAAGGTGGAATGCTGGAGGCAGACAGGATGTATTCACCTAAGGTTTTCAAGAGAAACACAAACAATAGGATATATCCTACTTCATTTTTATGTCTATCTACCTATCTATCTATGTATCATCTATCTATCTATTTACCCATCTATTTTTCTATCTATACCAGACAGGCAGGCAGACACACGCACACACACAGACACACACACAGATTTATCTCTTCCAGAAACACCCTCACAGACACATCCAGAAGTAACGTTTGACCAGCTTTCTAGACATCTCATGAGCAGCCAGTCAAGTTGACGTACAAAATTGTCTATCACAGAAGGGTAGGGAGGAAGGGGTGTCAGGAGCACACAGAGCTCTTGACTGCTCTCTGGACTCCTGACTGATGGCCGTACGGGAGGCTGGAGAAGGGCCTCTCACAGGCAAGGGCTGCTATAGGGTCGGGTCCTTCCTTGATTTCTGCCCATGGCAGCGTGAGAGACTAGAGGAAGGCATACTTCATTTGCAGAGGTCTGTGGAGAGAACTCAGGATGGGTAACCAAGTGAGAACTATGAATTTTATTGTGTTGGGGGTAAGATATTTTTATATTCCTGTAAATATTTTTGAGCTTTGTTTTAGGACACGGTTACTTGGAAACAGTTCAACCCTCTCAGGGCTTGCTTTTATGATTCATAAAATATCCAGTGATATTTTATGATTCAGAGCAATATCCAGCTTAGGGATAATTATTCTCCGCTACTGAAGCCAGACCTTCTAGAATATTCTATTCATTGCCCCCATGAATTACCAGTTTTTCCTATGTGGCTCATGGAAGCAGGACTATTTCTGTCCCTAGACAGGTGTTAGGAACGATTCCCTTAATCTTTTTTTAAAAAAGATTTTTTAAATGTTTATTTATTTTGAGAGAGAGACAGAGCATGAGCAGGGGAGGGGAAGAGAGAGAGGGAGACACACAATCTGAAGCAGGCTCCAGGCTCTGAACTGTCAGCACAGATCCTGATGCGGGGGCTCGAACCCATGAACCATGATATCATGACCTGAGCCGAAGTCAAATGCTTGACTGACCGAACCACACAAGCGCCTCCCTTGAATCATTTTGAATCCTTCCTTCTCTGACCTTTGGTGGTTCTCTCGCACATATGTGCTGATCATACCCTGCTAAAAACTCTCAAGAGGACTTCTGTGCAGATCCAAGGGTCTTTCTCACCGTATGGCTCTCTCCTCTATGGTACTTTTCCCAATGTATATTCTAGCTGCCTTCATCTCCCTGCTTTCTCAATTTCATCTCCCAACTGAGGGAGTCTGCTGGGCTTTGCTTGGGTTCCCCTCCCTGAGCTATGGCCTGGAAGCTCAAGTCAGTAAGTTTGGGCAACCACAGGGCTCACCAAGTTTGTTCCTTGTATCTCCGGGACCGCTATCTTTCTTTGCCTGCTTATCAGTGTCTTAAAAACTTTTATTTTCTATATTGTGTCTTTTCTTAGTTGTTTCAGACCAGAGGGTAAACCCAGTCCCTATTATTATGCCATCTGGGTCAAAAGTGGAGGCGCTCCATTTTACTTCCCTTTTTCTACAAGATTTGTGTAGGAAGATCCCTTAGAAATTACCCAGAAGCTATCAAAAAGATCATGTCACTCTCCATTGGCCCAGATTACTTTAAAAATATGACAGCATTTGATTTAAGAAATGAAACAAACAAATGAAAGAACTCTCTTGACTCTTCTGGAAGCCTGAGGAACTTTAAAAAGGCACGACACTCAGCTACTGACCTCCAGAAACTCACACTGTAATGGAGCCATAGCTATATTAATAAATGGCTCTAGTGAGATTAACTACTCTGTTGTCCTAAGTGTTTGGAAGTGCAGCCTGTGGGCTGAGAGAAGGGTAGGGTGGAGCCTGAAAGGGACATACAATCCATCATATCCATCCCTAAATTGGAGATTTCAAAAGACTCATGAATGGAGAAGCATACATTTATCTATAATACTTATCTTCAGAGATTTAGAGCAGTGGCTTGAAAGACACCAATACAAATGTAATTTTCATTTCAAATAGTCCAAGGTGGCAGCACCCAAGATTAAAGTCTTCCTGGGGCCCCTGGCAGTGCCATCAACGTTCTCGCCTGCAGGCAGCTGGTTTGGGTGGCTCACCGAATGACAGGTGGCAACATGGAACATGTATGGACATTTGACTTTTAGGGAAGACAGCCTTGGGGTGCGATCCCAACACCACCGTTTTTCTGTGAGCTGGGGCCCATCAGTAGGTCTCCCTGAACCTCAGTTTCCCCAGGCTATATTTTTCTATGACTGTTGAAATCACAATATCTCAAGTAATAAACTTCCATCAGGAACATTTCCCTCTCAGAAATCCCAATCACACATCTACCTTCCATTGGCAGTCCTGTCCCACACCACAGGATAACCTTGTTTAGCTTTGAGCTTTCTTATTTGCAAAAAAATCCAGGCTTGCCAGCCACAGGCATCTTAGTCGAATTTGTGTGTTCCCTGATCCCTGCAAATGTTTCTTTGCAGACTTGGTTTGGGTTACTTTGAGGGATGGGGACTCTCACGTGTGCCATTTCCATCTTCCTAATTCCACTTGGGAGACTGCCTGTTTCCAAAGACTGGGCAGGACTTCATTATAGTGCTCGTCACATTGCTTTGGGAATTCTCTGCTATTTTTCAGCAACTGTTCTAGGTAAAGATGAAACCCTTGAATGCTAGGACTAAATATTATTCACCTTGATATTACTGACACCTGCTATGCCATAGAAAAGGCAGTAAGAGCCTGCTTCAGATCCTCTGTCTCCCTTTCTCTGCCCCTCTCCTCCTCATGCTTATAGTTTCTCTCTTTCTCCCTCCCTCATTCTCTTCTCTCAAAAATAAATAAACATTAAAAAAATCTTTAAAATATTGAAATAACAAACAATGAATGGACTAATGGAAGAGTAAACGGTCATGATACCTGGTAAAGATACACCTGAAGTGGATCGGAGTTTGGTGACTAGCTAACGAAGAGTCCTATGGAGAAGAAGAATTCAAGTGAGGCCAGTCAGAACCCAAACAACAGGCAAGGCATCCTTCCTGGGAAGCAGCTCTGAAAAACACTGTATGGTAGAGTAAAAGGAGCATAATCTCCACTATCAGATGGACTTCAGTTCAAATCCTAGCTCTTCTGTGGTTACATGTGAGACCCTGGACATGTTGTTAAACCCATCTGAGTTTTTGTGGTATTCAAAAAATAAAAAGAGAGAAATAATAAAGATAACAATAAAGTAAAGATTAAAATAATAAAGTAAATAAAAATTAATAGTAATTATTAATGCTCTTCACTAAATATTTCTAGTTCTTTTTTTTTTTAATGTTTTATTTTTTTAGGGGAGAGAGAGAGAGAGAGAGAGAGACAGCGTGAGCAGGGGAGGGTCAGAGAGAGAGGGAGTCACAGACTGAAACAGGCTCCAGGCTCTGAGCCGGCAGTCAGCACAGAGCCCGACGCGGGGCTCGAACCCACGAACCGCGAGATCATGACCTGAGCAAAAGTCGGACGCTTAACCGACTAGGCCACCCAGGTGCCCCTAAATATTTCTAGTTCTTTGGGTATTTGGTGAGACTACACTTTCTTCTCCCTTGATTTTAGACAGGACCATACTATTGACTTTGGCCAATGAAATATGGAAAGCTTTCAGCTAGTACAAGATTTGCTACTCTTTCTTCCTCCCACCCTATCAGTTTGGGAACATTTCAGAGGTAAAATCTTCATCATCCAGGTCTCTGAGAGGGTATGAAGTACAATAGATTCCCCACTGACCTCAATAAAAATAACCTATTGTCGTTTTGAGCAACTAAGATTGGGTGGTTTTTCGCTGCTACAGCTTCACTAAGCTCAGCCTTACTGATACACATACATACTCATAGGTTGTTGAAATAATTGAGACGTTTTTAAAATGTCTGTGTCAATTTTTAAGTCTTTGCAGGCTTGACATGGCTGGATTGAAAAATGTAAAGAAGACGTAAATTATTTAGTTGGAATACGGAAATCTCTCTGGTGAGGCAATAGCACATGATGCCTATCACTCAGAGAACTCCCAGCCTCAACAATTTTCAATTAATGGAGCTGCTTACAGCCTTATTGGAAAGAACACACACACACACACACACACACACACACACACAAGCTCATGCACATACACGTGCACCTATTAAGTAAAGAGTAAGACAGTATATACCAAAGAATAAATCTCCAGTGCTGGCAATCAACATTCATCAAGGTCTAGTCAGGTGTGAACTGTGTGGTAAAAAGACATAGTGCAGGGAGAGTAGTCGTGGCTGGAGGAGATGGGAAAGGGAGTGAGAGAAGTGTCAAAGGTGGTAGTCGAGGAACAGTTGGACGATAAAGAAGACGACGAGTTTCTAAAAACTGCAAGACGCGTCTGAAACATTGCAGCCATCAGACAAGAAGTTGTATCTGCATATGAAAAGCTGCATTTTTACCTTTCTTTCCAGGGAAGATGTTATCACCAAAACAGCATGGCCTCATGCTGCCCTTGGCACGCGCTGGAGACTCAAGAAATATTTGTTGGTTAAATGTATGAATGGCTGGATGGTGGGGCTTTATAGAAAGACTGATCTGGATTAGAATCCCCCCTCTCTCTCTTACTGTGTGACCTGGTAAAGGCTTCTTATCATCTTTGTGATTTGCTGTCCACAAAGCTGTGTGGACAGCTGTATTGTGCTGATTGTGTTCAGATGTATCGCAGTGTTTCCCATAGTGGCCGCTCAGTAAAGAGACTGGGTGCGCATCTTCTCTTGTTGTAACACAGCCCTCATAATGACCACAGACAACAGCTTTCATGAAGTGGAGGTGCATTCTTGGCATGAAAGGAGTTTTCTAATATATCACTAGCATAAAATATGCTGATAACATCATCATGCCTACAGCGTCTTCCTTTTATTGGATATTTCTTCAGGATCAGTTTCAGAATTTGGACTCACTGAGTCAAAGACAATGAACATATCCATGGAAAACTGGACATCTTCAAAGGGGCTGTACAGGAGGCAGTCCCAGCTAGTGGCAGGATGGAGCATAATTATGAGCCCAGTTCTGCCGATGAACTTCGATTGGATGAAAAGTTCTGCTCGGACTTGTCGGCAGATTCTGCTTTGCAAAGTGGTTTTCTGGTGAAAACTCCTTCCCGGTTTTAAATTAATCTTCAGTCTTTCATCCGCCGCTCTCTCTCACCTCTCAAACCTACCCGCCTCACCTCTGGAGTTACTACAGTCCTGGATTAGTGAGTGATACCATCAGAGGTTGGTACCGCGGGTGGGGGAGTTGACTAATTATTTCCTGTGCAATGTGTGGGGCCATCCTCACTCCTCTGATGTCTGAGTTCCTTTGCATATCTTTGTGCACCATAGCTTTTCAGGTAAATTATGGATGCTGACTCAAGTTCCAGCGAAGAGAGTAAAATCCATAGTGCTGCAACCACAGATGGCATTTCCGGGAATGAGAGAGAAACACACAGGACTCTTCTCGGAACCAAATCGTGCATGTGTGTGTACATGTGTGTTTCTCTCGGGGTTTTTATTTCCCAGTATATCCAGTTCATTCAACAGTATTTCACGTCTGGAAGCATGATCTTCTACTTTCTCATATTTGATCTTTTCCAGAGTTCTCTAACTTGGCGAATGGCACCAATCATCACCAGGTGGGCAAAGGCAGACTCCTGGGAGCTATTCCTGATGCCCCCTTTTCCCTTAAAGCCTCCATCCTCTCCTTCAGTCTCTCATATCTGTAGCATTTCATCTACTAACCCATCTCTGAACCAGGCCACATTCTCTCTCTCAACCACCACACTGGTTCCAGCCATCGTGACCTCTCCCCTGGAACCCTTCATTTCTGCGGCCCCTATGACGTCTTGGGGTAGAAGAGGAGATGTGCAGCCCAGGCCCCTTCAAGGAAAGACCTCTTGACCAGCTGTGGGGCGGGTAGGCAGCAGACCGCTTCCCACCGTTGCTGCAGAGTCTGCCGCAGCTGCTGACAGCCGCCTCGCCTCAGGTCATGCCTTTCCCAGGGCATCCAGACAGGCGACTAGCCACCGTGGGAAGTACCAATGCCCGATGATTTCAGAGGCGGTAGCACACCTTTGACCGACAACACTCCAGAGCTCTCCAGCAGGTTGGCTGAGGCGTCGTCAGCTGAGGGTCTATCACCATGTTTCCTCCTGGAGAACTCAACCTGCAACACCCCTCATCCCGTCTCCAGTCCTTCTGTACCCCACAGCCACGGTGACCTGTGTGCACGTGACTTGAGTGATAGCAGTTAAACTCCTCACTACTGCCCCACTGCTCTAAGGCTAGAGCCCCGCATCCTGAGCACAGGTATGTGGCCCTTCCTTCTCTTCCCCTCTCATCTCACACTCCTCCCTCCTGCTCCATTTTACAATGGGGCCACACCCGCTCTGAAAGTTCCCCAGGGCTGCTGGAACCAAGTACCACAGACCCAGTGCCTTAAACAACAGAAACTCATTGTCTCACAGTTCTGGCTAGAAGGCTACAAACACAAGGTGTTGGCGGGGCCACGCTTCTCCCCAGAACTGAGGGAATCTTTCCTTGCTTCTGCCTAGCCTTTGGTGGCTTGCTGGCATCCTTGGCACTCCTTGGCTTGTAGATGCATTGCTCCAATCTTCCATCATCACATGGCATTCTCGCTGGGTCTCTGTCTTCACGCGACCACCTTCTTAGAAGGGTGGCAGTCACATTGCATTAGGAGCCTGCTGGACTCCAATATGACCTCATCTTAACTAACTGCATCTGCAACAACCCTCTTTCTAAATAAGGTCATATTCTGAGGA
This sequence comes from Crocuta crocuta, assembly GCF_008692635.1. Lineage (NCBI taxonomy): Eukaryota > Metazoa > Chordata > Mammalia > Carnivora > Hyaenidae > Crocuta > Crocuta crocuta. The sequence continues at coordinate 6,909,630 of NW_027529526.1, forward strand.
ACCCGGGGTTAGGACCTCAATGTATCTTCCCTCCCCCCAATATATCTTTTTTGAAGGGACACAATTTAATCTGTAACACTGGCGTGCATTCAGTCCCTGAAAGCGGCCACACTCATCTTGCTTCAGGTCTTTTGTGTATCCTGTCCGCAGCCTCTGGTCTCCTATCCAAGCCTGTCACCTTCTTGATCCCACTTGAAAACTCATTCTCCTGGGGCGCCTGGGTGGCTTAGTCGCTTAAGCGTCCGACTTTCGCTTAGGTCATGATCTCGCGGTTTGTGGGTTCGAGCCCCGCGTCGGGCTCTGTGCTGACTGCCAGCTCAGAGCCTGGAGCCTGTTTCAGTCTGTGACTCCCTCTCTCTCTGACCCTCCCCTGCTCACGCTGTCTCTCTCTCCTAGAAATAAATAAAACATTAAAAAAAAAATTTAAAAAAAAAAAAAAGAAAACTCATTCTCCTTAGGCAGACTTTTCTATTCCACCTCCTCCGTCAAGCTGGGTCAGCTCTTTCTACTCTAGGCACTTGGTGTTTGTTTGTTTTTTTTCCCCCCTACAGCATTTATCACCACTTGTAATTACACATTTGTTTGCATAAATATTTTAACAAAGACTGTCTCCTCCACTAGCCCATAAACTCCATGAGAGAGGAGACTATGTCTGTCTTGCACACTATATATTTCCAATGCTGAGCATGGTGCCGAGCACAAAGTAGACATGCAATACTTATGTATTAAATCAGTGATTTCAGAAAACCTGTATTGAGCTATTAGGTTTGATCTTTCCTTATAGATCTGAAGTCTCAGGTGTCCTTGCTTCCCAGGAGACATAGTACCAAACCTACCAAGTGAGGACAGCACCTTGCTGAGGAAATGGGGAAGATGAAGAGAGTAAGTCCTAGCTAATAGTGCTTGACATTGACCCCTAAGCTGTTCCCATGAAAGAGAGTATATTCCTAGCAGACAAAGCCTTCTTCCAGGGGCCAGTTGCAAATTTGCTACCCAACACAGAAAATGGGCAAGAACTATATGACCCTGCCAAACTGTGAACTTTCCTGCAACCCAGATCCTGCAGAAACCTAGGCCCCTCATAGAAAGCTTAATGAATAACAAAGGATAATACGCTATTCCTTAAATTTTCCACCTAGAGGAGAGAGGGTGCCTCATTCAGGCAGGTCACATTTGGGAAGGCAGGGCAATGGAAATGGTTCAAATACGTGAAAATGACTATTTAGAGAAGGTTGAGGTTGGGGGAGGTGGAAAAGAAAGTTCCAGTCAAGATGTTATTAACATATGTCTATTAAATGAAGGTGACTGCCGGCTGGCTGGCTATTTATTGAGTAGAAGAGCGAATAGTTCTTATTTGATGAGACCCACGTCAGTTCTTCATGTGCTATGCTTTAAGCATCATCTTTTTTTTTTTTCTCCTTCAAGGTGCCCTCTGGGTGAGGTACTGTCCTCTTTTGTTTTTCAGTCTGGGGCTCTTATGAGCAGCTACAGCTGCTGTTGTCCTGTCTTTGGCTGGGACCAAGATTTATCAGGCTGGCTGGGACAAAGTCATTTTCCAGCTGGAGGTATTTCTGTCACACACCTCTGCAGTGTGCCCAAAGTGGGAGGACCTTTTCAGAGTAACAGGTCTAAAAAGAGTAATTCACATTTTGAATTCTTTAAAATGGTTCTTCTTTCTTACCTTCCCAAGTACATGACCTTTACCATCAAATGCCTCCGGAAGATTAGGCACTGTGACAGAGAGAATGTAAAAAGAATTACCAAGGTAGTAATCAGCTCCAGCAATCACAATTTAGGTAGCAGGATAATAACTTTGCACCCAAGGCTACTGTCTTGAGAGATGGCTTCCCCAATTCTTTTGTCTTCCTCCTTAGGTAGCAGTGTCTAAGCCTGGAGGACCTGGCTCAGAGAGCACTGCCATGGTATGGAGAAGATACTCTTGCTCCTATGGGAGTCATTGCACTCTGTGCAAGAAGAAATGGAGCAGAAGCAAAAGACAAGCCCTCCACATTCTAGCCTAGGCAATAGCATGAGACAGAAGAAGCACATGGAGGTAGCAGAAGAAAGCTGTTGCTCTAGCCGGTTACCTCCCCGTGAACTTAGGAGGGCCATGTGTTCGATGAGTCTAAGAGAGCCAAGAAGGCTGGAGGCTCTTTTCTGCAAGCCATTGAAGACTGGGAGGGGGAGGCTCATTCCCAGGATGTCCACACTGAGCTGGGGGGACCACTTTCTCACCCTGATACTCCAGCACAGTCAGGCAGAGGCAGGCCATGTGGCTCAAACTTTCCTGAGTCATCTTTGTCCCCAGTGTGGCATAGACAGGTTTCAGGATACCTGAGAGTCCAGTGGAGGAGTTTTCCAGAAGGATCGCCATGGGAAGGATGAGGGATCTCAATACCCAGGCTCTGAGGGAAACGCTCCAGCCAAAGCCAGATGGGGGTCTCTTCAGAGGAGGTGCCGATGCCCAAGAAAGCCAGGGTGAGAGGGAGTCAGCCAGGGGGGGCCCGAAGGCCCTAACTGAACTGAGCAAGGCCAGGTCAGGAGTCATACTTCTGGTGGAGGTGGGGTGGTAAGGAGTACACAAGAAGGAACGAAGACCCTGAACCTTCCCTATGGCCATGAGGTCACATAAACCACCACTACCTCTCATACACACATCTAGGCACATCTTTGGGAACAAGAGGAGGAATTGTATCGAAGGGACTGAGCAATTTTATCCCAAAGAGGTTACTCTAAATAAACTTTTAGATTTAATATTGAGTTACACTTAAATTTGAACATTTATATTTTCTCTTTGCTAACGAGTTGGCTGTGGGCTTGAAGTGGGGAAAGCTACTCTGGATAGAAGAAAAATAAGGTATATTTGCTCTGTGTATCCAAGTTAGAGTGTAAAGTTAATATTCTGTCTCTGACACATAGGGATGAAGGAACCATGAAATCACTTGTCAAAAATCTCAGCGATGTTTAGAAAATCAAGCAACCAGTGGCTGCAGGGTTGAGTGGGTCACATTCCTGAAACCCCCACAAATATGGTTGACGGCAGTTTGCACAAGTGCAGAAAATATAGGAGGAAATATAAGGAGTGGCCAGGACAGTGGATTCCTCCAGCAGCCATTCTGTTCTCCACTTTAGAAGGAGGTGCCGATACTCACCCCTCAGTCAGATCCACCCTCTAAGGAATAGGTCAACCAGTCCACCCATGGTGGGCACTGGGTGATTGCCATGGACAAGGAACTGCCCTTTCACTGCCCCTCCTTGGCAATATCTATAGAGGTTCTATCAATAAAATGGTTTGTTTAAAATGACTGAGCCCACCATATATGATAAACTTTACACATATTACATTATAAAACTGTTAACCTAAGCATAAATATAGTTAAAGTAGGAAAATTCAGTATACAATTAAAACAGCCACATGGGTCTGGTGTTCACTACCTGTCCCTCCCCACTAGGACAAGCCACAAGGACTTTGGCAGCCTCTTTCTTGCTTCTTTTTTTTATTCCTGTCTTTGCTTATCCTTGTGATTCTTCCGTGGATCTCCTGCATGCTGTGCTGGGCCATGTTCCACCATGATCCTTTCTGGCTCCAAAGGCCCATCCTTTCATTGGATGAGGACTGAAACAATAAAAGTCAGTAGCTCTGAGTTCTTCCACCTGCAGAGTCCTCATCTTCCATAACTCTGGCCATTCCTGGTTTTGCTTCTATTGGGACAACAAACTTATGTGTAAGCTGTAGTTCTTCTCCAATGAAAATCCACTTGGTCAGGTGCCTACCACCAAAGGTCAGTGACAGTCCACTGGTCATCGGTGCTGAACTCAGCCCTCCATTAGACTCCTGGCAGGAAGAGGGTAAATCTCAGGCTGAGTGCCTCCAGTCCCCCATCCAACTATTCAGAAGGTTTTACTCTGAATAGTGCCGCCAGTGAGTGTCCCACCAGATACAGCAGGAGGATTTAAAACTGCTCATCTGCTCCCTCAGTGTTTTTTTCCTGCTTAGTCTGTAATTCCCTCTGCATATGTAGATGAAACCCATTCTTAACACTTGCACACTTACTCACATGCTAGTTATTAGCAGTTTGGAGCACTCGACATTGTCATCAGAGAACTCTACAAGACTACAGTCAAATTCTAGGGAAAATTCCTTGGGGACAGGGATGTTGCTTTATACTTCCTTCAGTTCCCTCAAGTGCCCAGCAAAAAGGTTTGATTTGAGATCATTTCATGTTCAATTAATATTTGATATCTAGCCAGTGTTTACTACGTGTTCCGAGCCTAAGCCTTTCTTATCCGCTATCTTATTGAGTCTTCACAACAACCTTGTGAGTTAGGGACTATAACATATTCCAAAACACTCACCGAGAGAAGCCAAGCAACCTGCCCAGTCACTCAGCTAAAAGGTGGCAAACTTGGAATTGGAACACGTTCTCCTCCTGCTTCAGACCAACTGCTATTTTCTCGCCTACACCTGTTTCTCCAATGATAGTTCTTGCTTTAAAGAAGAGGGGCCCAAGTGGAGCAGACTTGCCCATTCAAGAGAAAGTCCTTGATGAGAAGTAAGAACTCGGTTTCTTGCAGCAGGGCCTGGAGGCCCCAGTATGATAGGTACCATTCCAACAGTTCCCAGGTATTAGAGAACTGGCCATAGAATAGTTCCTGATGCATGGGTAAGAGCCATCTGGGCTCACCTCACTGCTTTTGCCAGGGATGGAGCAGAGAGGGATTAGGGCTGACCTCGTGGGGCCCTCTTACCCATAAGCCTAGGCTAACGGCTTGGCATTTGCTCTTTCCACTAAGAGAATAATGTGGAATCCAGTCTTCCTACCACAAGGAGGTTGTAGTGGGGGTGACAAGCAACACTTTCACACCCTGCCCGTCCTTGACCGTGATCATGTGGAACCCCAGGTACCATTCCTTGAGCAAGCAACAGGGCCAACCAAGCTTAACAGGAGGTGACAGGGCCAGTGACAGCTAGGAAACCCAAGTAGGTCTATCTTCTCCCACTAGCATATTAGCTCTATAAGAGCTGGGACCTTCAAAGTCTTGTTCACAGCTGTGCTCGAGTGCCTTGAACGGTGCCTGGCATATAGTAGGCACCCAATAGGTATTGTTAAATGCATGATTGGATGGTTGGGCAAAAGAACCAAAAGGCATGGTGTGTCTTGTGTTTCTAAAACCCCACCTGCGGGGCGCCTGGGTGGCTTAGTCGGTTAAGCGTCCGACTTTCGCTTAGGTCATGATCTCGCGGTTCGTGGGTTTGAGCCCCGCGTCGGGCCCTGTGCTGACTGCCAGCTCGGAGCCTGGAGCCTGTTTCAGTCTGTGACTCCCTCTCTCTCTGACCCTCCCCTGCTCACGCTGTCTCTCTCTCTCTCCTAGATATAAACAAAAACATTAAAAAAAAATAAATAAAATAAAACCCCACCTGCAAGGGAAACTTACACACAAGCCTTCTTTTTTTAAGTCCTTCCCTTATACCTTGCCAGCCCCACTCCCTCTGTTTCCTGAAAAAACATCTCTGAATGATCTCTAAGCATTGGCCTTGTGCTGGCACCTTCTTTTCCACAGGCAAGAAAAACTAGTCTATCAGGTTTCTCTTAGTTTGAGCAGAGGCAACTGTCTACAGCCTCAGAACCATGGTTCTCTCGTCAGTGCGGAGGCCTTTCTGCTTACTACCACCCCCACCTGAGCTGGAGAGTCAGAAGCCACGTGAGGTCAGGTCTCCCAGCCTCAAATCTGCGTGAGGCAGGTCCTGCCCTTGGGGCAGGCCTTCTGTGCACATCCAAGAGAGGGCACAACCTGCTCTAGATTCTACCATTCTCATATACGCTCCCTCATGGTTCTTTGTCTGAGGGAGTCTATAGTGGGTGGCCAAGAATCCTACTGGATGCTGGAGAACAGGAAAGCCTTTTCACTTGGCTAAGCCTCAGTTTCCTTACATGTAAAATTAGAATAACAATAGTATTTGCCTTCGAGGATCTTAGGAGAACTAAATAAGAGAATATGTATCAAGTGCTTAGTACAGTGTTTGGCACATAGTAAGAGCTCAATAAATGGCAGCCATTATTATTCCTGTTTGGCATGGATTGTTTCTGTGCCTCTGTTGTACCAAACAAACAAACAGGCACAATCCACGATCTGAAATAAATGGAAAAATCTCACTCATCCTGATTAATGCATACAACAAAACTGTGTCAGACCCTGGGTAGGTCTAAATGCGACAGGGAAGGAACATGGGACTCAGAACACAAGTTTTTCAAAAGTTCTCTGGCCTTCACTTACGTTGTTCCCAGGAATGAATCACACAGACTCTCGGTTTGCCCGTCTCACTTTTCGTCTCCACAGCTCAGCCAAATGTTACCTCCGGGATGCTTTCCCTGACTGCATGCATCCCAGGCTGGGTTCTTCTGGAGACAAATTTGGAGATTAGCCTGTAAGAAATTGATAAGGCAGTACCTTTGGGATTGATACCTGTGGACAGTAGGAGGAGGAAGCAAATTGGGTAGAGGGAGAGGTTGAGCAGCAATGCAGTTTCAGCAACCCCACAGACCTGTCCTAAATTGCAGTGGGGCCAAGCCTTGGTACTTCCAAGTTGGGTCAGTCATTGGGTGCAGGCTGCCTCTGGAAGGTGAGACCTTGGGCAAGATAGTTTCCTTCAGCCAAGACAATCCCCAAAGAAGGCCATCAGCTGAGGGTGATCTCCTGGAAGATGTACAGCTGGGGGAATGGGTCCTTCCTTCCTGTTTTTGGTTGTGCACCATAGCATCCACCGACATATTCCAACCTAGCTATATCATTAATAAAGAGATGTCAATTTCCATCTGCCTGACTCCGATCTCTCAACTAGTGTATTACATGGGTGAGAAAGGAGGAAAGGAATTTCGTAGGCCCCTGAATGCTCAACCCCATTCCAATTTGTATTGTCCAGATTGGGACGGTCTCTTCTTCTAGTTGACAGCACTGAGTCTTTTCTTCATTGCTAAGCATTCCTATCATAAATCCCTCAACAAATGTAGAGGGATTTATGATAAGTGAAGTGAGTCAAAAAATGCAAACTGGTAATTATGCAATAATGAGGGGGAGTAGACAGGGATGGAGCTTATCTCCAGATTGGCCCGGGTCTAATTTAAGACAGTTTTTGATGCTTCTGTGGCTTTTTTGAAGAGAGAAGAAGGTTGGCAGGTTCCAGTCTCACCTGAAAGAGCAGGGAGTTGTTTCCTCGGGCAGTCAAGTGCATCTGCCGCCGTGATCAGCTTGGCACAAAGTCTCTCAGCAAAATGTAGCTGGTGGTTCTGCTGTCTGCTGGCGTGCTCCAACAAGGCCAAACCTGAGCCATATCGAGCACAAACACCTATTTGAATGAGTTCTGGGATCACACACTGGATTTGCAAACTTGTCTTCAATTAAAGGCTACTCGCAGGAAATTACAGTTGCCTTTCTACGCTAGAAAGAAAATAACCCCAAATCCAACTCCAATCCAAGAACTGAACTTATATTTCAGGCATATAAGAGATTTTTATCAAAAGTTTCTGAGTACCTGGGACACTTTTCAGATTCCTCGTGATACGCATTAAAAACTCCTATGAATTTTAAGAATTATAAACAAATCCTAAACTCGTTATTGTAGGTTTGCTTATTGTAATGGTACAGGAAAAGCAATTCTGAAACTATTGTATGTGTATTGTAAGCCCGAGAAGTGAGGGGACGGATTGATGTGGAGATCCAGGGTTTTCCCAACAGAAGAAAGAGCAATGGATACCCATGTGAGGCAATGGATGTACTAATTAACTAGATGCTGGAAATCCTTTCCTGATGTGAATATGTTTATCAAATCACCATCTTACAAATTAGTCAACTATGTCTCAATAGACCTGAGAAAGAGGAAGGACTGGGGTTTTTCACAAGGACAAAGGAGTAGAGAAACTCCCACTGGCCAAATCAGTTAAGTACAGTAATGAATTACAAAGCCTTAGAAAAAAAATAGAAGGGGGAGGGGGGAGATGGGCATGGAGGAGGGCACTTGTGGGGATGAGCACCGGGTGTTATATGGAAACCAATTTGACAATAAACTATTTGTAAATATATATATATATATATATATATAAATATAATAGCAGAGTAAGGAAACAAAAAAAAGAAAGAAAAAAATAGAAATTCATATGTTCTTATCATCAATCAATCAATGGAGAAGGGAGACCTCTAGCTTCCAACATAATGCCAAGAACCAGCTGGTAAATATGGAGGGAGGGTGGTACTTGGAAAATGCTCACTTTGCAACCATCTTGATAAAGATAGAATTAGGCAAGAGCCATCGACGGAAGCAAAATCTAGGGGAAATTTTGACTGAGAGCAGACTCTGAGCGATCTTAAAGTGATTCCCCCACAAATGTTCATTAGTTGCAAAGAAGAAAAACAAATAGTAATTATAGAGGGGGGAACTGAACAACCCCTCAACCGGATGATCAAAATTAACGTCACCAAGAGGGACAGATAGACAATCATGAGCCTCCAGATGTGACACCCTAAGAAGGACACAGTACCACCTATGGAGTATTCTGGGCCATGGTGTGTCACCAGAATCTACTCTTGAGGAAACGTCAGATAAACCTAAAATGAAGAGTGTCCCATTAACACCAAAGGGAGAGGGGTAGAATTTTGCAAAAATGCTAATATCGTAATAGACAAAGGAAAGCTATGGATAAAGACCAAAGACAAAAGACAGACAATAGCAGGTGTTAGGGAAGATGTGCAGCACTGGAACCTTCCTACATGGCTGGTGACATGCAACATGGCACAGCTGCCTTGGGGAACAGCCTGGCAGTTCCTCAGTACTTAAATGTTGACCTACCATGTGACTCGACATTTCCCTTTTTACATGTATGAACAAAAGAAATGAAAACATATTTCCATATCAAAACGTGTACATAGACATCAATAACAGCTTTATTTATAAAAGCGAAGGGTGAATTGTAGGCAGATGTCCATGAACTAATGAACGGATGAACAAAAAGGGGTGTATTCACACTTTGGAAGGGAAGGAAGCACTGATTCAAGCTGTAACATGGATGGTCCTTCCAAACATTAAACTAAGTGAAAGACACATGTCTTAAAAGGCCACATATTGTATGTATCCATTTATAAGAAATGTCCAGGACAGGCAAGTCTCTAGGAACAGAAGGTGGATTGGTGGTTGCCTAGGACTAGGGGAGAGAAGGGAGCACTTGCTAATAGGTGAAGGGTTTATCTGGGGGCAATAAAAATGTCTAAACTCTAGGGTGTGGTGATGGTTACCCAATTCTGTGAATATCCTGAAAATCATTGAATCGTATGCTTTAAATGGGTGAATTTTATAGTATGTAAATTATATCTCAATAATCACGGTTTTCAAAGTTTGGTGTTGGGACACCTGGGTGGCTCGGTTGGTTAAGCGACCAATTCTAGATTTCAGCTCAGGTCATAATCTCTTGGTTTGTGAGTTTGAGCCCCGTGTCTGGCTCTGTGCTAACAGAGTGGCACCTGTTCGGGAATTCCGTCTCCCTCTCTCTCCACCCCTCCCCCGCTCACTATCTCTCTTTCTCAAAATAAATAAAAATAAACTTTAAAAATTAAAAAATAAAAAAATAAAAGTTCAGTGTTCTTTAAATTTAAGATACAATTATCTGGGTAGCAACAATATTTACCAGCGTGATTTATCTCTACAAACAGCAATCTTTAAGAATAAAGAAATAAAACAGACACACAGACACACACACACACACACACACACAAACACTTGTAAATGGATTGGGAATCATGAGGCCATTTGTGAACTTGGCGGGAGCGGTGTTGCTGGAGAAATACAGGCAGGTAGTGGAACGAACCGGGTAAAGGAACCAGAAGTGAGGAAGCAGACAGAGGACACTGGTGCAGAGAATTCTTTCAAGAAGCATCCATGTGGAGGGGGGCAGAGGGATGGCCTGGGAGCTACAAAGGCATGTGGGGCTCCAGCGTTGAACGTTGATGGGAAAGATCTGGTGGAAGAGCCCCAGGTAGAGGAGCAGGAATGAAAGAAGATAATCCATACAGCATACAAATGGATCCAAGAGAAGTTATGGGATCCGGAATCCGTGTGGTACAGAGAAGCACACTTGCTCCATTGAACAAGAGGGGGAAGAACAGACTAGATGCTGGTATAGACAGGTCTGCGGTTTGGCTGTGGTCAGATAGACAGTTCCTAACGCTGGCTTCTAACTGTGGAGAAGGAGAGAGGATTGGAGGTTTGAGGAGATTTCACATCCTAAGCTCCATACGAGCTGTGTGATTTTGGCAAATGTAGTGAGCATCTCTTAGCCAGTTTCCTCCTTTGTAAAGTGAACACCTTCTGAGGATACAGTGAGATAACAGAACACAGAACAAAGTGACTGTCACACAGCAGGCTTTCAACACATGTTAGTTTACTCTTTAGTTCATTCCTATATCCTCACTCACTTTGTTAGCCCGGCCGAGTACATGCAGAAATAAGAATTCCTTAAAGGCAATGATCTTAGTTTATTAATCCTCGTGTTGCTGTTACCTATAACGACACCTGGCACAGAGTAGATTCTCAGTAAATACTTGCTTTGTAAATTCAGACCTGATTCCTCTTCACTGAGTAGCTGTTGGTGAAGGATTTTTACCGGTGCCACCCTGGAAGGGGGTGGTGAAGTTCCTGAAGCTGAGAGAGGTCAAGGCATCCAGCTGCTCACACAGAGGCGGACCTCCACGCCAACCTTCATTCCAACATCAGTGTCTTCCCACCATCTCCCAGCTACCCGGTTTTGCTTCTGTCTTTTTTGCTGTTTCCCCCTCCTCTCCTTGGCTGACTTCTAAGCCAGTCCCTGACATGCTGCCTGGAGCGCCCCTGTGTAAGCTTCACAAGGGCACGAAGCCCGGCGCTCTGCTTGCCCCTCCCTCCACCAGAGCTGCCCTCTCTTCTTCCTTCTGCCCCTCCCGGACCTGATGAAAGTGTCCCACACATTCGAAGGCTTAAAGGGCTTCTTTCTAGTTGTTTTCAGATCCCATGTGCAAAGAGAATAAGTAAAAATCCTGAAGACTAGAAAATTGTCATTGAGCAAGTGAAGGTCATGGTCCAGTTCTGGCGCGATTGAAAAGGCCCCGGAGAACTCAGTGACCCAAGTTGACCGCAGCTAGAAAAGGAAGAATAACAAGATCAAGGGAAAACGGGCTCTTCTGCTTTAGGAGTTCTGCCCCCCCCCTTTTTTTTTTAAAACTTCTTAACATTTTAATGAAAATTTTTGAACATACAATTACGGTGGTATAATTGTATAATAACCTAGTAGAAAAAACCAGTATAATGAACCCATGTACCCAACAATTAGCAAGATTTTGCTGCTTTGGCTTCATGGTTTTTTTTTTTTAATGCAATTTCTACTTCCTGTTATTTCACTCTCCACCCCAGTGTGCATTTTTTTAATTGGGCTTTTTTTCTTTTTTTCTTTTTTTTTTTTGCTTAGGCACAGGACCATCTTTATCCCAATGAGCTTGACAACAATCTCCTGGTATCACCTAACACCATATCCACATTCAAATTTCTCGGGCTTCTTTTGACCTTCCTAATTGTTTTTTTAAACAACTGGTATGTTTGAATCACAATTCCAAACCCACGCGTTGCATTTGGAGGTTATGTCTCTTAAACCTTCTTAAGCTAGGGAGTTTCTTTTCCCCAAGTGTCTCCTGAAGTAGATCCGTTGTCCTGAGAATGTCCCCCGTTTTAAATGAGTTGCTTTGTTTCCTTGTGGTAAAATTTAATTTTGCTTACTCCCTGCACCCCGCTTCCCACCCCCAAGTAGAGACTGGCATTCAACATTTGACTGTTTCGGGTTTTTTGACATGATTCTTTGGTGCTGTGCGCTTTCCTTTAGCCTATGTCAGAAGGCAATAGGGCTGCCCGCCTTGCTTGTGGCCATGCTGAGGTCAGTCGGGGGGCTCAGGTCACAGACCCAGCCTTTTTCAGGGAATAGCAACCTTGCATCGTGTTCCCAAATGTCTAATCCAGAGTGCTTTTTTTTTTTTTTAAGGGGGGAGGCAAAGCTCCCTGCCATTTTTTTAATGTTTTATTTATTTCTGAGAGAGAGAGAGAGAGGGAGCGTGAGCAAGCAGGGGAGGGTCAGAGAGAGAGGGAGACACAGAATCTGAAACGGGCTCCAGGCTCTGAGCTGTCAGCACAGAGTCCGACGCGGGGCTCAAACCCACGAACCGTGAGATCATGACCTGAGCCGAAGTCAGACGCTTAACCGACTGAGCCACCCAGGTGTCCCCAGAGTATTTTTTTTTTAAGTTTATTTATTTATTTTGAGGGAGAGAGAGCAAGCAGAGGAGGGGCAGAGAGAGAGGGAGAGAGAGAATCCCAAGCAGGGTCTGCACTGCTTTTTAAAGAGCAGTGAAAATACGCCCCACCCCCAGCCCCATCCCAAGAAAACTCACAGGGACAAGGGAAAAAGAAAAGTGAATTACTCTGGCCTCTCCCGTGAATGGCTTCCTCCTCCTGAGGTTCAAAGCCCTATAAACACTTGAAAACGACCACCTGGGGGCCAGCAAGCACTAGCATTCTCTCCTAAGACATCATCCTGCTTGGAGCCTGTATGGCTTCCCAGCTCCCTGCTCACCATGGGCTTCCTTTTCTCTCTACAGGAATTGGGAGTTTTTGCTCATAGTCACAAGGTGCCCAGGCAGCCCTATTTGAATCCTGAAAAGTTTGACTTCATAACTCAATGGGCAAGTGTGTGTTTGGCTTTGTGTGTCAGACTTTTTTATAAGCTTATTTATTTTGAGAGATACAGAGAGAGTGGGGGAGGGGCAGAGAGAGGGAGAGAGAGAGTACCCCAAGCAGACTCAGCACTGTCAGCGGCAAGCCTGATGCAGGGCTCAAATTCACAAAGTGTGAGATCATGACCTGAGCCGAAACCAAGAGTCAGTCGCTTAACTGACTGAGCCACCCAGGCGCCCCTGTGTGTCAGAATTTTAAAAGTAGAAAATCTCATCTCCTGTGGAGTGAAAGGGTCTTGAAGGCAGTTGCCTTAAGACATCTATACCTTAAGTGCCACACAGCTGCTTGGGAATAGGGGGACTTATGTCTGTACTTGGCAAAATGGGAATTTTAGAACTGAGTCAACTCAGCTTTTAGGTGCTGTCCGAACGCCTCGCCTTCCATGAGGGCTCTCACTCTGCTCAAAGCCCTCAACAAGGCGTGGGGGCTGGAATTCAAGGGCAGTCTGTATTGGGCTCTTGTGTGGGGGCTAGGAAAACGGGAGTACGACTCTGCTAGTGTCAGAGAAAGCGTGTCGAGTGATTTCTGGGGTTCCGCATCCTCTGAAAGAGGCTGCTGAGTCACCGGGTGCCAGGTCCACTCGGGTGAAGAGAGTGGGAGCCACTGAAGGCTTGTTTCCACAGCAATGTGAACACACTCCTCGGGGCCACTTTTTCCCGAGTGCTTTTATTGCGGACATCCGCACCTTTGAAACCTGATGAGAGCAGTCTTGATTGCACAAACTCCCTCTCTTTGCACTTCTAGGGACGTTTCCTAGCCCCCGGAGCTGGAACAGATTCTTTCCTTCAGCCGCCCCTCCTTCTCCATCTCCCCTGGTGAATGCGGTGGAGACTCCAACAACACAGGACCTGTCCTCCCCGAGTGTAGACAGAGGCCTCTGCCTCTCTTTGACAGCCCCACCCGCTGCCTGGGGGACCTCCTTCTCCTGGGGGTTCAGCAGCACCTGGCCAGGGGTCAGGGCCTCCCCCACAGGCTGGCTTGATCAGGGTTCCCCTTGACCAAGCTCCCTTGGCGACTGCCCGGAGCCTGAAGGAAACAAAGGCGGGGATTTGCCTCCCTCGCCTGTGCTGGAGCCCAAGCCACCCGAGGCCGGCGGCTCCCATACTGGTTGTGTCATTCCGTCACCTCGGTTCACACAGTCTCTTTCTTCTGTTTGGTTAACTTACATAACTTTGGCTCATGTGCCAAACAACCCAGTGGGAAGACTCTGAACTTGTGTGTTTGGGGATTTATGAGAAAGCCCTGCAGAACATCAGGTGCTGGGGGCGCAGGGTTAAGGTGAGAGCTGGATGCTTTTGCGCATGCGTGGGTTTCTGACTCACAGTATAGATGCATGTGCCGGGCGCCCCACCAAAGGCACCGAGGGGATAGACAGTCACGGGGGGAGCTCATCGGGGTCACAGAGGGTCTTCTCCATCCCCTGGTCTCTTTTTTCTTATCTTTTATAGCCAGACATCTTGATTTATCTGCAGGCTTTTATATCAGGGCCATAAATGAACGCTTTATTTAAACAAACTTGTAAAGTCTACGAGTCAGACATTCTCCCACTGAATCAGTGTGTATCCTTTGCATTAGAAAGAGGAAGCCAAAGCAGGCAAAACCCGATAAATCTAAAGCATTACTGAAGACCTTGTACATGCTCAGTCGTTTTCAGGCAGGTCTAGCTCTCTCTACCCAACCTGGGTTCAGTCCTAAGCCAGACGCTGTCCTCTGCAGCTGAACCCTTGGAGGCCCCACCTCCTTGCGCACAAACTAAGGAAGAAAACAGAACTCAAAAACCTGTGAAGAGACTTATAAAAAAGAGAACACATTTGCAATATTAGCCCCTAGTAGGTGCTCATTACGGCTTAGCCCTCTTTCCTACCTCACAGAAAATTTGGAAGCTTTTATAGAACTCATTAAATCAGTCCAGCAACTTGGGATCATGAGCTCTGAAGTTCAGCTCCTTAGGCTTAAATCGTGCTTCCCTCTCTTATAAACCCTATGACGCTGAACGTGTTCATGAACTTTGCTATGCCCAGTTCCCCTACCTGGAAAGCGGGGACAGTGTCTCATAAGGTTGTTGTGATGCTTGAGATGGCAGCCTATGGCACATAATAAGTGCTCAGTAAATATTAGCTAAGACTTTCCTGAAGCTGAGGAGAATGAGGGTTGGAGCAAAATTACGCTTTCTGTTTGACTTTGTCCTTATGAAAAAGCTTTCTCAGTTGGAAAAGAAAAAAAGGGCTGTCGTGTTGCCCTGAGAGGAGCAAAAGTCGCCCATTCAGGAGCTACTTGAGGTTTTTGAAATGTGCTATCAGGAAGCCTTACCCTTGACGGAGTGTGCAAAGTTCTGTACAACAGGCCAACTGTGAAATGAAGTAGGTTACATTTCTGTAAACTCTTCCAACTCCGAGCAGGTTAGCACCACTCGGGGCTCTCCAGGGACAATGCATGCTTTTGTTGGGGACTGACATTTAAAAGTGTTTGATTGTTCCGTACATGTTGTTTAAAGAGTTGCTTTACTAAAATTTAATGGCAAATTCCACTCAGGATTTCCTGCCAAGAAATCTATAAAGCTTTGTTTGAGACTGAAAGCATTCAGAGTGGATTTTTTTTTTAAGTTGGGAGGTGCTGGGTGTACATTAAAAAGAAAAAGGGGGGGAAAAAGGAGGAGGAGAGAGAAGTCCTGTGGATGCAGGATGAGTGTTTGATGTAAGAACTGGCTGGTCGGCTCCAGAGTCGAGCAATTAAGAAAGGTTTAAAAGGGCCAAGATGAAGAAGGGCCAAGGTGAGCAAACAGCTCCATCAACGCCCAACCCAGAAAACAGCCCGGGCTGTGCTCTGAGCTTCTCATTCAGCAGCTTTGTTCCTGTTCTGAGCCGACGTAATGACAAAGCAGCTTCGCGTGCATTCTTAGCAGGACATAACATTGCATAACACCTGCTCTACGTGGCCTGCTGCGGGCATCGCAGGTTAACATCCAAGACCGGCCCTCTGGCGTTAGGCTCACTGGCGTTTTCACACCAGTGTTCACACTTGGCACCTGGCTGAAGAGCTCCAGGCTTATGTATTCACATAAACCATCCTATATTCATGTTGGAGTAGCACAGGTTAAAAACCAAATTAAAGTGTCCACTAATAGAGGACTTTACAAAGATGGGTAAATATCATACATATAATGTAAAGTGATCTGTGCAGTTGCAAAACAGATATATATATATATCCATGAAATAATTTCTGTGAATTTTAAAATAAGACTATATTATATATTATTTACAGATATAAACACATGTCAGCAGTGCAAAAACATGCCCAGAAATCCCATATACCAACTCCAGGGTAGTTAATTAGCTCTGGGGAAGGATGAGGGGATAAAGCAAGGAGGGAGGGGTCTTACTTATATCTGAACTATTTTATTTCTTTAAGTCCAACGAAGGGATCTGAGACTCATATGTCAAAATGTTAACATCAGTTAAACCTAGCTGATGGGTGCGTGGGTATCTGTTATATGTTTTGTATTTTTCTGGTTTTCAAATATGTAATAATTTTAAATTTTAAAATAGGAACCAGTGGTATATCCACATGGTGGGATATTATGTAGCTATCAAAAAGAATTTAAACATTGTACAGGTTGTCAGAGAAATATGTGCAAGTGTTTTGGATCATAATAACAGGTGGCTGTACTGTATGATAATATCACCTATTTTTGCTTAATATACACACACACACTGGAGTCTAAACCTTTCCCCTGGGCTACACCCTCATATTCAGTGCTTGTAGTCTCCATTTGGATGTCACTCAAGCAATCAAAAAAATTAGTGGATGTATGACCAGCCTCTTGGTCTTTCCCTCTGGACATTCCCTCATGACACCATCACCCACTAGTTGCTCTGGTGAAAATCCCAGGAGTCAATGACAAGTTCTTCCTTGCCCTTAGATCCTGTGAGTCCCACCTGCCCACTCTCTAATCCCCTCCCCTCCCCCACTCCTCCATCACCTCCAAGTCCATCATCCCTCAGTGGAAACTGCAGGCATCTCCCAACCAGCTCTCTGGGCGTCGCCTGCTGCTCCCTACAGTCTGTTCATTCTCCACGTAGCAGCCAGTGGTCCCGTAAATCACCCCCTACCTGAAACCCAAGAATGTTCCCATTGCTCTCAACTCCTTAATTATGAGCCAGGCTCTCCCACTCTCCCCTGCCTCGTCGAGCCATCACCCCCTCCACCCCTCGGGAAGTACTTCCATGCTCCCACCACGGCCACCGTACCTATGTGCCGTGCCTCTGGTTCCAAATGCTTGATTCCTTCTCCTCTTGTAATCAGAAATAATCCATTAATGGGGCGCCTGGGTGGCTTAGTCGGTTGAGCGTCCGACTTTCGCTTAGGTCACGATCTCGCGGTTCGTGGGTTCGAGCCCCGCGTCGGGCTCTGTGCTGGCTGCCAGCTCAGAGCCTGGAGCCTGTTTCAGTCTGTGACTCCCTCTCTCTCTGACCCTCCCCTGTTCACGCTTTCTCCCTGTCTCTCTCCTAGAAATAAATAAAACATTAAAAAAAATAATCCATTAATTTAATTAAAATGTCCACACTGAAAGAGGATCAGATCAATCTAGTTAACTCATGTTTTATTTATTTAATGTGTTATTTATTTACTTAATTCAGCCTCTTGAATACAAGCTGTGTTCCTGGACCTGTGGTAGATGTTGTGTTGCCCCTGGTTGACTTTCGAATCTCCAGCCCAGCTGCTTCAAGGTTTACATAAGGGCATTCATTTCGATTATGGCCCTTAGTACAGGAACGTAGCTTTGTACTCAGCCTAGCTCTGCTCTGTGATGGGGGAGACTCCGTGGAAAGGCAAACACACTCATTTCTCATAAACAGAAAGACTTGATTATAATAAACCACCCCCTTGGGGGACAGGGCTTAAGTGGCTCCCATTGCCATCATTTTCCTCTCCCTATAGACAAATAGAACTCCAGAACACAAATGATTTTCACTATGTTCCCACTGACCACTTGTTCTGAGATTTCTGCATCAACCCTGTTGTAAACTGTTCCTGATTACTAACGTTTTTGTGTGTGGAGGATTTGATGGGCACCTCACTGAGGGGCTTCAGGGTTGGAGACCAGTGTGAGCAGTTTCTGGGATACTCGGACAAGTGCCAAGTGACCTGTGCACCTTGCCTATGAGATCTTTCTTGTCTCCTTGGGTACAGTTCAGCTAAATGACTCATTTCAAAATCCTCAGGGCAGAATCTGCAAGGAGAACATGCGTTTGTAAGATCTGAATTCTCTAGGTTGGTTACTGATATGAACTGAAGCCAGTTTCTGTTTTTCCTTTGTGTCTCCCCAAAAGATCTGAGTGCACAAGAAAAATAGTCAGCGAACATCTGACTGCTTATGAGATGAATGAAGGTAGTTAATCTAGCGTAGTGTTTAAAGCTTGGGCTATAGAGTCAGAGAAAGCTTGCTCAATATGCTCTTTCCTTCATGCCCTGCCCTTTGCTTCCAGACAAACTCCTACTCATCCATCAACACCCACCTTAAATGTCACTTCTGGAAAAAATCTCCCCAGTGCAATCAATCTGAGTAGGCAGTTCTTTTTTCCTATGTTCCCAAAGCATGTCTATTATGTCAAGGTTACATACTGTCTTACAATTATTTGTTTGCGTATGTGTCTCTCCCAATGGAAGAACAAGGTCTTCCAAGGCCAGAACCATACCTTCCTTACCTGGTTTAGCATGAGGTTTGTCACTTATAACAGTGGTCAAATATAAGCACTCGGCAGTGAGTCAGACCCAGATTCGAACTCTGCTCCACTTCTTACTAGCTCTTTGACTATGAAGTCACGTAATCTCTATAAACCTCAGTTTCCTCATCTAAAAGATGTTTTACCAATACATTGTTGAGAAAATTAAATTAGGCATTGCACATGAATGTTCGACATGGTAACTGATTCACATTGAAGAATTTTTAACTCTCATTTTTATTATTAACCGCATAAATGTTTGCTAGCCAAACTAATAAATGAATGACCCAAGCCTCTGATCACAATCCCTTTAGGCCCACCAAAGAAGATATCATGAATGCAAGGTAGGAGGGAATGTCTTTGACATAGTGTTCACTTTTGCTTAAAAATACAGCTAAAAACACATGGGTATTTTAAATGGTCACTTGTGAAGGTCACCTGCTAGCAGAAAATAGCCTACCCTTCCCAAATGGCTCCCTGCCTTATGGTAAAAATGAAACTCAATTTAAACGCTGAAGGTCTTATAATGTTCATTTCATAGTCTACCTGTTTGGGCAAGCGATGTTCTCTGGGAGCCTCCAAGAGACAGCTTAATTAGTGGTCATTAGAATAGATGCAGCTGATTACACATCACTTGAAAGCATTTCAGGTCTTTTTTTTTTTTTCTCACTTTGTAATCTTCTACTCTTCTCCTTCTCTGGCAACTTTTCTGCTTACTTCTGATTGAAGTTTAAGAGATAGACACATTTTCATAAAAATTTACAGCCTGTTATTCTGCCTCAGGCCCTTCATCTTTTCTTAATTATGATAATAGTAGCACTAGTTCCCGGAGTACCTACTGTGTGCCTAGCCAGACAGAGTGCTAAGCGAGAGATAGAATGTTCTGGCTCCACTTCCTGGGGCTTATCACTGTCTAACATACCAGATCATCTGTTCTTCCATTATTTCGCCATTGAATGTCCGTCTCTCCTCCTTTCCCACTCCCTACCTCCTGGGAAGGTAAGAGCCCAAAGTCAGGGATCTTTCTCTCCTGATATAGCCTAAGAAATTAGAACCATGCCTGGCACATACCCGCTGCTCAATAAACATTCATTGAATGAACACATTTTCACACAACCCTGGGGTCACTCGTCTCATCTTCATTTTGAAGGAAAACTGAGGCCCCAAAATAGAAACTCAGGAGCCCAGCATCACACAGCTAGTGAGTAGCAACGAGGACCTTGGGTCTCAGATGTGTCAGACTCTAAATTCTATACTCTCTCCACTAAAGAATGCCGTGTTATAACTGGTTCTCTTCTGGTACACACACATCCTCTGTGCCCGGGCTGGCTTGGGATGGGATTTAAGATCTAGGGTCAGCAAGACCAGGGGGGCACATGACTGCGTTGTCAGATCAAGACAAGGAGAGAGGGTCAGAGTGCTGGCCACGAGGAGAGGGCTTGGAACCAGAGCGCCAGACCGTGACACTCTCTGGCTCTGTGCTCAAAGAGAACTTCCTGGTCTTCTCAGAACCCATTTTCACTATGACTCAGAAGTTAATATAATCTCCCCTGCCTCTCACAGACCTCCCAAACTTTCTATGAAGGTTCATGATGTGTGAGCGGAAATCCTAGTCCTTTGGAGAAAGGCACTCTATAAATTTTTTTTTCAAAAATTTTTTTATTTATTTCTAGGAAAGAGAGAGAGAGACAGCGTGAGCAGGGGAGGGTCAGAGAGAGAGGGAGTCACAGACTCCGAAAGAGGTTCCAGGCTCTGAGCTGGCAGTCAGCACAGAGCCCAACGTGGGGCTCGAACCCACGAACCGCGAGATCATGACCCAAGCGAAAAGTCGGACGCTTAACCGACTAAGCCACCCAGGCGCCCCGAGAAAGGCGCTCTATAAATGCCAGGTGTTATTAAGTATTATTATACGATCATTTACTGCTATTCATTTTTTTGATATTCTACATAAGACCCCTCAGTTCCTGGACCTCTCTAGTCAAAACTCAAACCTATTTCATCCCTAGCTCCTTTCCTTTAAAAAAGTTGTTGGCTGAGTTCCCTATTTTTATTCTGGATGTAGATTTTGATGAGTGAGCCAAATTAAGAAACCATGGCCTACGGTGGGCAGGAGGTTTGGTACCCTCTCCGCTTCATGGTGTGCACATTCGGTGCATAAGATCTTTCAATTCCATAGCTCCAGCTGCTGGCCACACATAGATGGCTGCCTAACCAGCACCACCCTCCCCCACGTTGCTTTCCAAACTCCAAACCCATTTTTGCAACTGCCTTCCATGCGCTTCCACCTGAATGTCTGAAAAAACATCTCCTCTTCAGCATGTCCAAAGCACAACTTATCATCTTACCCTCAGTCTAAGCCCACTTCTCAATTCTTTGTCCAGATGAATGGTCCCTGTCATCTTTCACTCCTATTCAATTCTCATGTCCTCACTGCCCACACCCAGGTATCAAGTGCTGTTTGCTCCAAAGCAGAAATGCCTCACATCTGCAGAAGATATGAACAGACACTTCTCCAAAGAGGACATCCAGATGGCCAACAGACACATGAAACGATGCTCAGCATCCCTCCTCATCAGGGAAATACAAATCAAAACCACACTGAGATACCACCTCACGCCAGTCAGAGTGGCTAAAATGAGCAAATCAGAGAACTCTAGATGCTGGCGAGGATGTGGAGAAACGGGCACCCTCCTACACTGTTGGTGGGAATGTAAACTGGTGCAGCCCCTCTGGAAAACAGTGTGGAGGTTCCTCAGGAAACTAACAATAGAACTCCCCTATGACCCAGCAATAGCACTGCTAGGAATTTACCCAAGGGATACAGAAATGCTGATGCATAGGAGCACATGTACCCCAATGTTCATAGCAGCACTCTCCACAATAGCTAAAACATGGAAAGAGCCTAAGTGTCCATCAACAGATGAATGGATCAAGAAGATGTGGTTTATCTATACCATGGAATACTACATGGCAATGAGAAACAATGAAATCTGGCCATGTGTAGCAACATGGATGGACCTTGAGGGGGTTATGCTGAGTGAAATAAGTCAGGCAGAGAAGGACAAATATCATATGTTTGCACATATAGGAGGATTAGGAGGAACTTAACTGAGGAACAAGGGGGAGAAGAAGGGGGGAAATGGTGGGGGAAAGGGAGAGAGGCAAACCATGAGAGACTCTTGAATGCTGACAAAAACTGAGGACTGATGGATGTGGGGGGGAGGAGGGATGGGCATGGAGGAGGACACTTGTGGGGATGAGCGCTGAGTGTTATGTGGAAACTAATTTGACAATAAACTAGTTGTAAAAAAAAGAAAAAAGAAAAAAGAAAGAAATGCCTCACATCTGTTTCCTCCTTTTCATGTCTACAAACACTGCGTTAGTCCTGGCCCCAAGCCATTGCTCACCTCCTCCCTGGTCTGTCCGCACACAGTTTCTTCCCTCTACACAGGGCCACCACAGCTGTCTTTTGACATGACAAATCAGACGATGTTAATACATTCCGAGCTGGCTCCGGTTTCATGCTAACATCATGTGCCCCATCGTGTACTATCATGTCCCCGCCCCCCATCTGCATGCACACCCAATGCTTCATACCCCTCACCTCCCCTAACATGCGGTGGTCTTATTTCTTCACGCCCTCATACCCCCTCTTCCCCTTGTCTGGAACGCCTTTCCCTCCCTTTGCCATGCATCACCTTCACATACATTTTCTAGGTCCCTTCTCTGCTTTCCCAAATCCCTCCAGGTGGAGCAACATTCTCCTCTGCAGTCCAGAAAATTAGAACCAACAGGAGATGTATATAGGAAGAGATTTATTATAAGGAACTGGCTCACAGTGTGTGCAGGCTGAGAGCTCCCACGGTCTGTGGTCTGCATGCTGGGAACTTAAGAAAGCCAGTGGTGTGATTCATTCTGAGCCTGAAAACCCCGAGAAGCCGGAGCAGCAGGGACAGGATGAGATAGATGTCCCGGGTCAGGCAATCATGCAGGAAGGAGTAAATCTTTCTTCCTCCAACTCATTGTCCTATTCAGGCTCCCAGCAGATCGGAGGAGGCCCAGCCACATTGGGAAGGGCAGTCTGCTTTACTGAGTGCACAAAGGCAGTGCTAATTTCATCTGGAAATACCCTCACAGACACACCCAGAAATAACATTCAGCCAGATACCTGGGCAGCCTGCGTTCCAGTCAACTTGACACATAAAATAACCCATCACACCTCTCGAAACAATTCCAGTAATAACGGTCCTATGACACTTGGTTTAGGACAGGGCACTTTTCTGACCTCTTTATCTACTCATCTAATCTTTGCAAAAACCTAAGGGTAATTATTATCTTCGCCTTCATTTTATGGATCAAGAGGCTGAGACCAGAGTGAAGCCACTCGTCCAAAGTCACCCAGGGAGGACACAGAACTGCCCATTTTGATAGAGACGGTCCACTCCAGAGTCCACATACTTGACCACCCCCACTTTTGTCCCCCATGGAGAGATTTATGTACCTGTCTAGACTGTAAGTTTCTTGGTCTCCCCCACTCAAAACCTGGATAATTATTATAAACATCTATTTTTCAGGCTTTGGGGAAGCAGTAGCAAAGCTTAGAAAGTAGATATTGATGTAGATTATAAAATGCTAATCGACTAGTAAGCTATTACGATTATCGCCCTCAACCACTGCAGCACATCTCCTGACCATCATTTATCCTTCCAACTCAACCTCCTCCTTGTCGTGAAGTTAGTCTTCTAGAACAGAGATGAAATAATATAATTCTGCTGCCTGAAGTCCTTCAGGGACTCTGTATTGTCTAAAGGATGCTACCCACCCCCTTTAGCCAGAAATAATGGACTTTCTTAACCTGGCCCTGCTGTGTCCCTGCGGCACCTTCTCTACTGTTGACTTGCAGGTAACTTACACTCCGCACATGAAATCACTGGTCATTTTCTGAGCACACCTGTGACCCATGGCCTACCATGTTTTTGCCCAGTCTCTTCCTGTAAGCTGAAATTCCCTCTCTCTTCACCTATTCAGTGAATAGCTACTCATCTAGTAAGACTTGGCTCTGTGATACCCCTCTGTGAAGCCCTCAGACATCCTTGGACAAGATTAGGCCCACTTCCTTTATGCCACCACACAGTGTTTCATCTATCACCCCACAAAAAAAGAAAGTTTAACTAATTCAATGCAATTCAATTAATTTTTGTAACCAGCTATTAGCTGGGTCTCCCTCTCTTATGGATCTGTTTGTCCCAACGGCTGTCCTAATATAGCGGTATCAACTGAGTGGCTTCAACCAATGAAAACATATTGTCTCAAAGTTCAGGAGGCCAGCTGTGTGAAATCAAGGTGGCAGCAGGGCCGTGCTCCCACTCTAGCTCTAGGGGAGGGTCCTTCCTCCTCTTCCAGCTTCTGGTGTCTGTTAGCATTCCCTGATGTTCTGTGACTTGTAGATGTAGCACTCTGATCACATGGCCTACTTCTCCCATGCGAGGCCACCTTATCTCCTTTCTGTGCATGCCTGTCTCTGTCCAAACTGCCCCTTTTTATAGAAACACCAGTCATATTGGGTTAGGGACCACCCTAATGACCTCAATTTTAATCTCATTACTTCTACAAAGACCATATTTTCAAATAAGGTTACATTCTGAGGTACTAGGGTTAGGGCGTCAACCCACATTTTTTGAGGGGACATAATTCACTCATAACAGTGGGAAATTGCACTCATCCAGAAAGCTGAATTTTTGACCCTCAGGCAGTCTGAAGTCTTCCACTCAAGTTCTGTGATTCTCATGGCTTCCTTCCCCCTGTTTTCTTCCTGTCTCCTCTCCTGTGTTCAGACTATTTCACTTCCAACACACAGCCCCCATAATTACATGCCTTCAATATTTTCAGCAACTAATCCAATAAGACCAGGAATTCCAAGCATTTAGCAATTTCATTTCAGATGAGGAGCTGAGCACAGGGAAAGGTCTCATCAGGGACAAGATGCCATGTCCCTCATTCCATCCTGTTTCTAGAACCTTGGCCAACTGCCAACCCAGGATCCTTCCAAAAGACCTTCTTCATTGCCTCCCCCTCACTGGGAGATAGTTCTTGCTCCCTCCCCACTTGGACTGCTTCCCCCACTGGGACCACTCTTGACAACTGAGCCTGGCTTCCCTGGCCACCCCAGCCCAGGATTCTAGCAAAGAAAACTTTTCTCCACTTGTTGCATTTTTATTGATCACATATATGCTGGCATGAAGTTAGATGCTGCTGATACAACAGAAAGCAAGATAGAAATATCCCCCATGTATATGGGTATATATTCTGGTGGGGAAGATAGATGTTAAAGCCACGATTGCAAGTACAATGAGTGTGATGCCACAAGGGCAAGTACAACAACAGTAACAGTGCTGCAGCTTTTTAATGAGGATATACTGTCGGCCAGGCACTGTTCTAGACCATGAGAATTCTCATGGGGCTTACATTCTAAAGGGGGACACAGACAAATTAAAAATGTCAGGCAGCTGTAAATGCTATAAAGGAAAATCAATGAGGGGCGTTTGGGTGGGTCCGTTGGTTAAGCGCCTGACTCTTGATTTCAGCTCAGGACATGATCTCACAGTTGTGAGATCAAGCCCTGAGTCAGGCTCCACACTTATAGCAAAGAGCCTTCTTGGGATTCCTTCTCTACTCTCTTTCTCTGCTCCTCCACCCACTCACATGCACACACGGTCACTCTCTCGCTCTCAAAATAAATATATAAACAAACAAACAAAAAAGGAAAATGAATCAGGACATGAAGAATAAAACAATCTGGGGGTCGTATTGGTTAGGATTAGGTGCAATTGCACAGAACAGACAAAACAAGGGAGAGTTAATACGAGGTTTGTTTGTTTCTCTGAAATGAGGACATCCAGGAGTAGGCTGTCCAGGGGTTTTAGAGTAGTTTCCAGGCTCCCTCTTTCTTTGTCATTTTTAGTGTGTCTTATGTATTCAAGATGACCTCATCATTCAAAATGGCTGTGAAAGTTCCAGCCATCGTATCTGAAGCCCAGAGATGAAGACGGAGAGTAGGAGTGAGGGCAAATAGGAGGCACTTCTCAGCTAAGTCACCTCTTTGGAGGCAATTTGCCAGAAACCTCACTCAACCTGTTCCTCTTACATTTTAATAGCCACCCCAAAATATAAAGGAGACTGGGAAATGCAATCCATCAGCTATGTACAATGCTACTCAGAATATAACCAGGGTTTATGCATGAGGCAAAATGGCTTTGATAAATAACTCACCGTATCTACTGGGGCCCATCAAAGGCTTTCCATAAAAAGGAAGCTTAGGCTGGCAGCCAAAAAATGAGAAAGGGTGTCCTGGCCAGGAGGAGATCACTGCTGCAGTGTTCTTCACACAACAGCTCTGATGCTTATGCTGGGTCCAAGCTTAGCTTTGTTCTGCAGTGTCTAGCTCAGAACTAGGCACAGTGCTCATCTTAAGAAGTATTTATTGACTACATATTGGCCTCTGATTGAATGCTTATGTCACCCAACATGTAATCTCTGCCCCAAGATGAATGCCCCCCAAACAGAGTCTCTCAGTTACTTCTGTTCTGTTTACAGAGAAGCAAATGACTCTTGGAGAAAAATCATCTGGAGGCCAGCTACAGACATGGCTGTCACGGGTACCCAGAAATCAAAATAGGAAGCACGTACTGCAATAAAACCTGACCATAACTTCCGAATGAATCAGGAACATTGCTTCACAGACCATTGCATCTCACATATTAAGTACCCTTTGTTGTTTATAGCTGTAGAAGCTGTCAAGGTTGGGTTTAAGGTAAAGGAATAAGAAGAAATCTGCCCAGCCCTTCCTGTTGATGAATTCCAACGGAGCCTGGTTCTCAGGTTCAGTGATTATTGAGCCAAGTCTGGAAGCTCTAACACCGGGCTGATCTCTATGTTGCTGGAAGACCTGGCAAGCTTGGATGGGGCGGCACAGAGGGCAGACTGAATGAATATGCCTTGATCAGAGTCTGGCACACGGTAGATCTTCAATAAATATCAGTTCTCTGAGTAGCTGGGGCATTTGAGAAAAGGTTTATAGAAGTATAACATTTGAACTAAGCCATAAAGGGTAAAGAGAGCTTCTTGCCAGGGTGAGAAAAGGGATAGACACTTGAGATGAAAGGAACAGTGTGTGCAAAAATAGAGAGGTGTGAACAGGAAAGCTCAAGCAGTCCAATGAGTCTTGGGGGAGGGTGGAGGTAGGAGGTGAGGCTGTTAAGGTGAACTTGTATAGGGCAGTGATAAGATGCTTGAACTTTCTCCAGTGGGTTACAGGGAACTTTTGGAGCAGCTGAGCAGAGGAAGGACGTGGTCAAAGTCACAGGGTCATTAACCCCTCTTCTCCCCAGTCACTGCTCCGATGCAAGCTTTCCCTATATTTACAATATTGGTTCCACTGATTGACCTTTCTCTGTTCCTTTACCCCAAGATCTTTTCCTCTCACCATCTCAATTCCTGATGCTGTTATGGATATATCAACATCCATGTAAATGTATCTTCTAACACCTTTGGCCTCCCAGCTTTGGTGACCTTGGCCTTGAGTAATTCTCCTTAGCCAGCTACTGCCAGAGCCGCATCATAGACCTTCTCTACCTTGAGAAACTCAAAGCCCAGTTTTCTCCTTCCTTTGTCATCCTTTGGACAGCTAGGGGGATCTAATCACGTCATTCTCCTGCTTGATGCACTTCAGTGATTCCCAGGGCATCGCAAATAAAAGTACAAACACCTACCTGTAGCCTTCTGGATTGTACACGTTCTGGCCATTGCCTAGTTCGCCAATCCCATCTTGGACCACTCTCCTCCTCACCTTCCATTCTTTCTTGGGCCTTCACCTTTCAAGACTACAATCACCCCTCTACCCACATGATACCAGGCCTCACAAATGAATTCTCATTACTTCCTGTCCCCATTTCCCCACTCACTCCTAAAGCTACTAAATCCAGCTTCACCTCCTACCCATCCACTGTCACTCCTGTCTCCAAGGTTATATTTCTAAATTACCAACTCACATGGGTCCAGGTGGCCACCCCTAACTTGAAACTCACTCTTCTCAAGTGGTCCCCATGATGTTACTTTCTCTTTCGTCTGTGTTATTTCTTAGTTTCTTTGAATTTCCCTTCCTCTGTCTACTATTCCAGTACTAGTCTTGCCCCGAGCTCAATCTTCAGTACCCTCATATTCCCACTCTGCACCCTTCTTTAAGCATCTGACCCCTGTCTATCGCTTCCCTTCCCCCACTATCAGATGACACCCACAGGCACCTCAACTCAACTTACTCCAAAGTGAGTTCTCCACCTCCTACTCCCATCCCTTGTCAAGACCCATTTCACCCTATCCAAAAAAATCACCCACCCTTATCTTTCCATTTGCCCAAGCTCGAAACCTGGGAGTCATTCTAGATTATTCTTTCTCCCTCATTCTCTCTAAGGACGAGGCACCACATATGAGTGAAGTTACCATCCAAGTATCTCAGATCTCTCCTTTGCCTCTACCCTAGTTCAGGGCCTCCTCACCTCTCTTCTAAACTGTTGGCCCACCTGAATGCTGTGTTCCCTGCTTTCGTTTTTAATCTCTCATCCCCACTGGACTATGAGGGGCCACGTCTTTTTTATTTTTTTGATGTTCATTTATTTTTGAGAGAGACAGAGCAGGAGCAGGGGAGGGGCAGAGAGAGAGGGAGACACAGGATCTGAAGCAGGCACTAGGCTCTGGGCTGTCAGCACAGAGCCCAACATGGGGCTCGAACCTATGAACCATGAGATCATGACCTGAGACAAAGTCGGACCCTTAACTGACCGAGCCACCCAGGCACCCCGGGACCTTGTCTTAATAAATGTCTTATTCTCGAGGTCTACCAGAGTGGTAGCACATAGTGTGTACTTAGAGTGGGTGTTTCTGACTGTATAATGAAATGAGTGTATGAATGTGTGGATAAAATAAGGAACAAATGAGACAAGGCACTTGACACCATCCAGTTCAAAATGATATGTTTACAACATTACAATTCCCAGCTCCCTTGAACGACAACCCTGTGAGGCAGTTATTATTGTTCCTAACCTCTCTGGTTACATAATTTGACCCAAACTATAAAATTAGTGAGTCACAGAGTTAGGCAGTGGAAAACCCTAGATTTGGACCCGTAGGTCCAAGTCTTAGACTTTCCACCAAAGTATAGAGCTTTGCTCAGCAATTG
This sequence comes from Crocuta crocuta, assembly GCF_008692635.1. NCBI lineage: Eukaryota > Metazoa > Chordata > Mammalia > Carnivora > Hyaenidae > Crocuta > Crocuta crocuta. Next base: position 6,938,383 of record NW_027529526.1, read on the forward strand.
CATTATTTTTAGGTCTTCCATAAAGCTGGTGTTAGCCAAATTGATTATCTACTCTACTTAGCACAGCATTTTTTCTAAATGACACTTTTTTTTTTTGCCCTCAGAAAATGAAATGCATTCATTTTTTTCAAAGCACAAAAGTTTGTCTTCATTGTTGCTGTTCCAAAGAATGTGTGCTCACGTACAATACAGCTTCAGGCAGAGATTGCTGTCCTGGTATGCATGTTCCAACTTTAGTCCATTCACCAAAGGCAGGAAGATTAAATGTTCTTTGTTGGCTTGAGACATTCACTGCCTTGGTGATCCTGGCATCTCTTAGAAAGGCTGGAATAGATACACCACCACCCAAATAGAGTTGATATCCTGCACCATATTTCCCTACGCCTCCCCCCTTCCCCCATTCCCTATCTCAGTAAATAGCCACCCATTTCTCAAGCCAGAAACCTGGTCATCATCTGAGTCCTCCTGAGCCCTCCCTTGGCATGTCTACCCAGCACCAAGTGAGTCCATTCCACCTCCTGAGTGTCCCATGAGTTTGTTTTCTCTCCATCCCAACGACTAGTCTTTACTCAGGTGTTCTCTTGGACCTTAACTGCATGAAGAATCAGCCCCCTGACACCTCCTCCCACTTCTAGTTTTGCACACACCAAGCCACCATCTACACTCTAGCCCAAGTCATGATTTCAGTAGGCAACTCTGCTCGGTCAGGTTTCTGCCTTTATCTTGCAGTATCTTCCCATTTGTCTCAAGATTAAGTCCAAAGCCTTCATCATGGCACACAAGGCCCACGTGGCCTGGCCCCTGACAACCTCTCCACATTTGCCTTGTCTCTCTCCGCTTTCCACCTCTCAGTTTCGGGCTTGTGCTCTCTTCCTCTGCACTTGGCGCTTACTGGTCCCTCCCTCCCCCACTTCAACTTGGCCACCTCCAACCAGTTCTTCAAATCACAGTTTAAGCATCATCTGCTCCCAGTATCTGTGGCTTCCACAAACTGGGTTAGATGCTTTTTTCTCCCATGGAAGCCATGGCCCCTTCCCATACTGTATTGTGATGTCGATTTGCTCATTTATCCTTCACCGCCATGCTCCTTACTCAGTGAGCTCTGTGACGGCCTGCGGTGTATCTTGTTCATCTCTTTGCCTCTAGCTCCTGAACCAGCAGATGCCCGTAAGGTTGTTGCATAAATGAATTTCTGTTCTCAGTCTCTCGCAACTCCTCCTCCCCCACCGCCAACAACCGTAGAGGAGACACAAGTAAAACACCCAACATGGTCAGTGTTACAGGAACCTTATGGAGCTGTGTAATAAGTAAGGTACCCTGGGAGCAGGAAGGGAGCCACGGCAGCGTGAAGTGTCTTCAGCCTGGCAGAAATAGGCCTGGAGTATTAACTTTTTGAAAAGCAGCAAACAGAAAGAGCACTCAACCTTCCAACCCTAAAGATCAGCTTAAGAATAACTCATCACTCCACAGGCACCTGGGTGGCTCAGTCAGTTGAGTGTCTGACTCTTGATCTCAGCTCAGGTTATGGTCCCAGAGTTGTGAGATTGGGCCCCATGTCAGGCTCCATACTGAGCGTGGAGCCTGCTTGAGATTCTCTCTCTCTCCCTACCTCTGCCCCTTCCTCTCATTCTCTCTCTCTGTCTCTAAAATTTAAAAAAAAATTTTAAGAATAATTCATAACTCCAGACCAGTGTCCCCGTTCTCTCTCCATACGAGGACCCCTTCTAATATCAAAAGATTTAGATGTCTCCATGTGACAGCAGTTGCTGTAGAAAATCCTAATGTTCCTCTAACTTCAGCAAGGATTTGAAAAGTGTGATTATATGCATCACAATGCCATCTACAAACATTCCCAAACTAGCAGAACATTCATGTGAAACATGCCCAGAGACTGTGCTTAGTGTGAGGTATGAGTTTGTGGACCCCAACATCCTAGGAGCCCATGTTTTAGACCGACTGATGCTAATATCCACCCTTACACCCTCACTACCACTTCCCCCTGGAATTGGGCCAACTCAGGAAATCACTGACATGGAAGAAACGAATAACTAACTGACAACACCTCTTAACTAAGTACAGTAAAACCTTGGATTGTGAATGACTTGTTCTGTGAGTGTTCTGCAAGACAAACAAACATTTCTAATAAATCTTAACTTGATAAATGAGTGATGTCTTGCAATAGGAGTAGTACGTGATGCCAAATGTCACATGATCACAACTGAGCCAATGGTTCTTGAAATTCGCTTTGATCTACAAGTGCTTTGGATTACAAGCATGTTTTGGGAACATATTATGCTTGCAAACCAAGGTATTACTGAATTTCTATTCAGGCATTGAAAGATTAATTCAAAACCGTAATAATTTGCATTTTAACTGAGAAGGAACAGATTAAATACTTTCTTCAAGGCACCTAATCATGGGATCACTCTATTGGAAAGTCTGCTTTGCTTCCACACGATGAGATGAGAAGACCATCTTTTCCAGAGAGCGTGGATCACTCTGTTAATCTCTCAAGCATGGCAGGCTGGTTGGCTGGGGGTCATGCTGAGCCCGTTTCAGTTATTCAAGTGCACCCTTCACTCTCACACTTTTAGGTTGCTTTTACCAGTTGTGTTTAACCAAGGCACAGTAAGCAATCCCCCACGGTGCTTTGCTCATACCTTAATTATGACATTCATTATTTTTTTTAAGTAGCTTAAGTTATATGTACTTATTTCAAATTCAAAAGATCCCCAAGTTTATCATATTTAAAAATAAAACCAGCTTCCTACACCATTACTTGATATCCCATTTCCCAAATGTAACCACAGAAAACAGTGTAACAGAGCCTTTTGCTCTGTTTGGTTTATTAAAAGGGAAAAAGCCCGTAAGCCATACCATACATATTATTCTACAAACCAATTTTTCCTTCTAGTGCTCTCTTTTACAATTTTTTTTTGTTATTCTTATAATGGAAATCCTCAAACCAATATATAAATATGGAGAGCAACATAATGAATCCTATGTTGTACCTACCATCAAGCTTCAACAAATAGGCACAATTGGTCAATTTTTTAAATTTATTTCTCCTCTGCATCAAAATTTTTTGTTGCTTTTCTCCTGGAACATTCTAGCAAGTCTCTCTCAAGACCCTAGCAAGTCCCATCATAGTATTTTGTTATGTATTTCTAACAGCTAAAATCTTTTAAAAACATAAGCACTTCACCATTATCATATCTAAAAACAATAATCCCCTAATAATTGTCTATTTTCTATTTTCCCTGATTGTCATTAAAATTGTTCAAACATTTGGTTTATTTGAATTAATATCCAAATCAAGTCCATAACTGGTTGATAGGTCTTAGTTCCTTCGAATCCATAGTTATAATCATTTATCTCCACTCCCTCTTTTAGGCTATTTATATATGAGCTTTTGTCCTTCAGGATTTTCCCAATCTGGATTTGGCTGATTACACACTCAGAATATGATGCCACATTCTGTTCTCCCTGTTTCCTACAGCCTCCTCAATAGCACTAGATCCTTGATTAGATTCAGATGCCATGATTTGGGCTGCAATATTTGATAGGTGGGGCTGAGTACTTCCTATTTTATCATACTGGGAGGTGCACTGTAACTGAATGTTCCACGGATGTCAGTGCTATTAGCTGATCATGCCTTGCAGCTTCCCATTAACCTAACACCTGCTCATTTTAGTACCTATCCATGACCACTCTCTAGATGCACTAATTCATTAGGGTTCAGTTGTATACGGGTAATCATTCCTTCTGCATTTGCTAGTTAAAATTCTTTTATAAAGAAAAACTCCCCCTCATCAACCAACCTGATGATTTAGAAGCATGCTGTGTACAAACAAGAATAAATGTTCTCTTTATTACTTATTCCAGAATGACAACTTGGCATCCAAGCAATTTCCAAACGTGATTAATGAGTTAATTTCTTTTTTTGCAGTATCATTGTGAACTCCTAGCTTTTTGTATTTTTGGTGTGCTCCAATCCATAACAGTTGTTATCCTCGCTGAACTTAATATTTCCCCATTTTTAGCCACTAGAGTCCCTTCGGGTTGTCCCTGAATTTAGATAAAACTACTAAGTCTTTACAGATCCTTGCTTTCCAGCACATAAGAGGTGGCAAGCTCATCTTACTTATTTCTTGCTGTGGATTTAGAATCCTGATCATTTCAAGCAACCTTTATCTTTTTTATAGAAAATGGTATTTAGATACCACAATGTAGGGGCACCTGGGTGGCTCAGTCAGTTAAGCGTCTGATTCTTGACTTCAGGTCAGGTCATGATCTCATGGTTTGTGGGAAAGAGCCTTGCATGGGGCCCTGTGCTGACAGCATGGAGCCTGCTTGGGATTCTCTCTCTTCCTACCCCTCCCCTACTCTCACTCACACATGCTCTCTCTCGAAATAAATAAATAAAATTCAAAACAAATTTAGACACCATGATATAGGTGCCAGTGGGTACCCACTGCCACTAGGCAGTAATTGATTCCAGGCCCCATCAGTGGATAAAGTTAAGACATCTGTGATTTTTACTTACAAAAATAAGTAAGGAGCTTATGTTATTTCCATTAACTTCCTTTTTTGTTTAACAATATATTAGGCATTTTTCCACGTCAGTAATGCAGATCTACATTATTTTAGTAGCTGTATATTATCAGTAATATGATTATAACAGTTTCTATAACCACTTTCCTATTTAGGATGGTTTCTAATTTTCCACTATGACAAATATTGCTGCAGTGAACATCATGAACTTACATCATTGCCCACTTGTGCAAATACTCTGTGGATATCTAAAAGTGGAATCACTGCCTGAAAAGTATGAATCCAAAGGACTTCCTGTATTTAAAATCCCAATGTTAGTGTCATAGAGAGTACTTGTAATGATTTAATGCTACCTGCTTTACTGATCCCTGCCTTTGAAGGCCTACACCCTAGGCCTGGTACATAGCAGACATTTAATAGTTGTGTCAACCCAGACTGAGAGAGCCAAAGCCTACAGAAGAACATGCAAAACAGAAAAAGTCTAGGCTAATGTCTCTGTAACAATTCCAAGGAAGATTTGGGAAAGTTCTATGCCTCTAGTTCAAGGAGGATGACATGCAACAGGCCTAAGCCCAACCCACAGATTGGAGCCCAGTTTGGCTGACGTAGCCTGGATCAAGTAACCCTTGTCTGGCTCACAGATGCATGGGAGAGAATAAATTATTATTTTAAGCCACATTGAACTTGGGGATGATTTGGTGTACTTTATTATTATCTTATTCTTGGATAGAATGACTCAACATCATAAGGATGTCAATTCTACTCAAGATAATGTACACAAAGTGATCCCAACCAAATATACTGAGAAGGATTATTATCAGCTAAATAAGATTTTCCATTACTGAAAGTATAGAGGACACCAAAATGAAAAGGGAGAGAGACCAGAAAAGTGAGAGTAGTGTGTTAAGGTTCTTGTCTTGCTCAGGAAAAATAAGCATAAGTATGATCTCTAGTAACTATGCAGAAACAGAAGGGCAAAATTAAATGTACAACTCTCAAACAGCCAAAGGAAATTCTATCCATCCAATGAAAGAAGGAAAAGGGAGAAATCCTGTAAGTGATATGGTAGGATTTGCAGGATAAAGACCTCTAAAAAGTCACTCATCAATAAAAAACAAAACAAAAACAAGAATACTGGCCAAAAACTGTCAAGGACTTAAATACAAGAGCTTGAGCTGTAAAACTCTTAGAAGAAAAAATAGGAAAAAAGCTTCATGACCTTTATCTGTAAGGATTTCTTGGATAGGACATGAAAAACATAGGCAACAAAAGAAAAACAGACAAGCTGGACTTGAGCAAAATTTTAAAAACTTTTGTGCATCAAAGACACTGTAAACAAAGGCAATCTATGGAACAGGAGAAAATATTTGCAAACCACACATGTGATAAAAGATTACTATTCAGAAAATATAAAGAGCTCATGTCACTCAACAATAAAAACAACAACAAAATTCAACCAAAGTGGGAAAAGGATGTGAAGAGGCGCTTCTCTAAAGAAGATAATAGAAGTTCCCAGGAGCTGGAGAGGAGGAGAGAATAGGAAATTATTCTTTAATAGGCACAGAGGTTTTGTTTGGGATGATAAAAACGTTCTGGAAAATAATAGCAGTGATGACTACATTGTGAATGTACTTAATGCCAATGAATTATATACTTAACATGTGTTAAATGGTAAATTTTGTTATCTATATTTTACCATAATCAAAAAATTAAAAGGAAACACAATAAACCATATCTCCTCTTTTATTTCTACTGGAAAGTCCTAAAAACAACTGCCAACCCAATGGCAATGAGCACCCCTATTATCTAGAGTATGGTTCTAAATATCATTTGCCATTGAAATAAAATCAAGGCTCTGTGTAGGGATGGCTGATTTCAGGTCTGGGACAGTCAGGGTACGGGGTGAGCCTGGAACATCTTGACAAAGAAAGAGCAAAGGAAGCTTTTGAAGACTATGAAAAATATCCAGGAAGAAGATCCAGGGGCCAACCTGAGGAAATTCCCACTAACCAAAGATGGGACGATAGCTACAATGGTTTGAAACACATTAAATATTTTAAATCTTAAATGTCGTAATGATCCTCCAAAAGATGAACAATGAAGGAAAAACTCATTAGTCACGTCTGGAGACTGCTAGGGACCAATCACATTATTTTGAACACTAGTAAATAAAAATAAGAAGAGCATTGCTTTTATCCTATATTTCAGGGCACTTAGGATTGAAACTGTCCTTCAGCCTAACACTTCAAAAAGGGAAGAATCTTTCTGTAGAAGTACTCCAGTTAATCAATGATGAAGAAATGAGAGAAAGAGGAGAAAGAAGGGAGGGAAGGAAAAAGAGAGAAAGACAGAAAGAAGTATGAGGTTAAGAGAAGAAAACATAGAAGGATATCTTTGTGACTTTATGTCTTTTTTATAAATTTTTAAAAATGTTTTACTTATTTCTGAGAGAGAGACAGCATGAGCAGAGGGGGGTCAGAGAAAGAGGGAGACACAGAATCTGAAACAGGCTCCGAGCTAGCTGTCAGCACAGAGCCTGACGTGGGGCTCGAACCNTATAAATAGACAACTTTCCACAAAAGACACCATACACAGAGTTAAGATGGAGTCAAATTAGAATACGATATTTATACTTGCTCTGTAATTAACAAGAAACTAGCGTTCAGGACATGTAGGAATTCCTGCAAATCTGCCAGAAAAGGGAGACCCAAAGGAAAAATGGCCAGTATTAGGTAGTAACCAGATGGATAATAAGCCTGTGAAGGTCAATTTCACTAGAATAAAAAGAAACACAAATTAAGACAAAATTGTAAACACTAGAAAGTTGGATAATATGAAGTGTTGGAAAGGCAATGGAGAAAGTGAAGAATCTTCACTGCCAGTAAGAGTCTAACCTGGTGTAGCCATTCAGGAGAGTGATCCAACAGTTCAGCGCTCAAACTTCTGGGTTTCAAACCTCAGATTCTCACATACCGCCACTGATTTCTGCCCGTGTTCATTGTAATACTGTTTGAGGAAGTGAGAAACTGATAACAACCTAAGTTGCTCTCACCAAAGAAATGTAGACATCAAAGTGACAGAACACCACACAGGTCAGAAAATAATGAACTAGATTTGTGAAGTACAACGTGGGGTACTCACACAAACATAATGTCATGAAAAAAAGAAAGAAATATAGTGAGCTGTATAGTCCAGTAAAGGTCACATGTATTAGACAGAAGCACTATTTCATTCTACGTTTCAAAGATACATATACACATAGGAGTAAACGGAATGTGCTAGCACATTGTTCAACTCTGGGGTTACCATTCACACAGTCTCCTATGTCAATGGTGCCCTCTGGAGCATGACAGCAGAATATAATGTGAATGGTGCCCCCTGGAGGTGTGCAGCTTGACAGCCCTGAATATGTAAGATGGTTTCAAAGGTCATAGATCAAACACACTGGGCTAATTGCTTACAGTGGGAGGAAGAAGAGGAATGGGGGTGCGACTGGGGGAGGAAGGGAAGCATGAAGTAAAGTCAGATAGAAGAGGCCTTGCCCAGAGAGTGGCAGTGTGACCTGAGCAGAGAAAGAGGATCCAGTCAGTTCTGTGATTTTAAGGCAGGGGAGGGTGGGCCTTAGCAGGTGGCCTTGAGCTGGATAACCAACAACCTTATAAATTCTGCTACGAAATGTAGATTTTACCTTGAAAGATGTAGGGAATTCTGGAGATGTCTGGAGCAGAAAAAAATTTCAAGGAAATGGATGAGAGAGGCAGAGGTTGAAGCAGCGGGACTTCAAAGCAATCCCTGCTTGGGCCACACATGTTCAGTGGAACGAGTGTGACCAAAGATGCCTAAATCAAATGTGCACACCCAGCCCCATGGGCACAGGGGTCCTTGGAGGGCCCAACATTCCCTCCCTTGACCCTCTGCTGCTGCTCAGGTACCCAGAGGCTCAACCAGACACAAGGTCTGATTGAAAATGCTACGGGCAGTTTCAAACCAGCCATGGTTGGTACCACCTTCCAGATGCGATTGTGAATAGCACATGGCCGTCTGCCCTGGTGGCCGAGGAGGCCCCGTTGTTCGCTGACTGTCCATCAGTGCCGCTGGGTGCATTCATCAAAAGCTCCATGCTGACACATAGGGTATTGATTTTTTGTGAGAATTGTTTTTCCCAGCGTCAAGGACTTCACCCAACAGATAGATGCCAAGATGTTCAAATAGGAATTTCTCCTTTTTTTTTTTTTCCCTAAATCCCCACCCCATAGATGGTAGGTAACTGGCTCTATGATTTTGAGAAAGGCAGTCCACCTCCCTGGTGGAAAAACTTGGACAAGACTTGATTGTCTCTGAGGCCCTCCCAATGCCAACACTCTGCGACACGTGAGGAATCTCTTCTCCTGGCACCCAGGACCCCTCATGGGTATAATGTGCCTGGTGCGATGTAGCAAAATGGATACAGGTTTCAGAGTCAGGCTAGGGTCAAAGTCGTGTCTCTGCTACTCACCAGCTAGATGGCTGGCCTTAGTTTCTTTATCTGTAAAAAGTGGAGGTTAGAAAATTCTAGGGGTGCCTGGGTGGCTCAGTTGGTTAAGTGTTTGACTTCGGCTCAGGTCATATTCTCGTAGTCTGTGAGTTCAAGCCCTTTGATGGGCTCTGTGCTAATAGCTCAGAGCCTAGAGCCTGCTTCTGATTCTGTGTCTCCCTCTCTCTCTGCCCCTCCCCTGCTCTCTCTCTCTCTCTCTCTCAAAAATAAATAAACATTTAAAAAAATTTAAGGAAGTTCTATGTCACAAGATGAATGCAGAGAAAATGCATGTGACAATACTCAGCCCAAGGATCTGGTGTCTAGAAAGTACTCGGCAGAAAATAGTTCCTTTTCGTCCTCCTTTCTGTCTGTTTAGAACAATATGTTTCAAACATTTCCACATTCAGAGTTTTACAAATTTCATGGTCAAACATTCCCTTTCCAAGACTTTAAAGATGAACTCAGGTATTTTATTACATGTAGAAGGAAGTTCCCAGAAAACTCAAAACTGTTGATTAGAGGCTGTTAATAAGCATGCAGGCTTATGTATTTATTTTATGTTGATTTAATTTTTGATAGGAGTGGGTAGGGAGAAGCAGAAAATCAAATAGGATTTATATCATCACCTTTATAAAAATAATTTTTTAATGCTTATTTATTTTTGAGGGGGGAGAGGGAAAATGGGTGGGGGAGGTGCAGAGAGAGAGTGGGGAGAGGATCTGAAGCAGGCTCTGCACTGACACCAGAGAGCCCAATATGGGGGCTCGAACTCACAAACTGTGAGATGATGACCTGAGCTGAAGTTGGAAACTCAACCAACTAAGCCATCCAGGTACCCCTATATCATCACATTCTAAGAATAACCTTTTCTCATAGACTCAAGGTGAAAAAAGGAAATAAATGTTTGTCTTTTATAAATCTGTCTCTCTTATTTGTTAGCTCTCCTAATCTCACTGTGGAATTTGTGCCCCTCCTGTTCAGACAGATTGTTGGCCAGCTCTGATAGGAGACAGGCTCGCTTTTACAAAGCAAGTGCTCAGGGAAGACCAGGAAAACAGGAAGGAGAGAACGCACCACATCCTCTTAATGCTTTTGGTCGGATGACCCACATTTCTGTTGTAAGAATATTTTAAGTCAGTTGTTGCCAGCCCTGCATTCCTGGGACCACAAAGAGCTATTTAATTAATCTTGGTTAAAATATTTTCTTAACAATGGGACGCTTGGGTGGCTCAGTCAGTTAACTAGCCAACTTCAGCTCAGGTCATGGTCTCCCAGTTTGGGATTGGAGCCCCGTGTTGGGCTCTGTGCTGACAGTTCAGAGCCTGGAGCCTGCTTCACATTCTGTGTCTCGCCCTCTCTCTGCCCCTCCCCCGCTAGCACTCTGTCTCTCTCTAAAATAAATAAACATTAAAAAAATTTTCTTTACAAAATGTAATATCTAATGAAAGCTAAGGTGTGTGAAATAGGCCCCATCACACATAGCAGATTGTTATTAGAATCTTTCGAAAAGGAAGTTGATGATTAAGTACCAAGTCCTTAAATGTCTGCACTCTTTGACCTGGGAAGTCTCTTTCCATCTTATTGGGGAAAACAGATATGCGCACAAAGAAGCATATCACAGTGCTATTTTATACCCGTAAAAAAATATTAGGAACAACCTACTAACATGAGAACAGTTATATGCACTATGCTGTATCCAAAAGATGGATGCAGCCTCAGGTCAAAACCTGAGCATAAAAGCATACATACCACCTCATTTAAAGCATATATATTCTTGAAAGAAGCAAAATATGCTCAGTGGTTACGCATGCAAGTCTTGATTTCAGCTCAGGTCATGATCTCACATTTGTGAGATCAAGCCCCACGTGGGGTTCTACACAGGGTGTGGAGACTACTGCTTAAGATTCTCTCTATCTCCCTGCCCCTCCCCAGCTTGTGCTCTCTCAAAAAAAAAGAAAAAGAAATCTTCACAATTCAAAAGGTTGAGAAGGAAAATATGCCAAATTAAATTTTGGTAGTGATAAGCTTTTGATGAAAAGATGTTGAATGACTTTTCTTTTTACTTAGGTTATTTTTAGGTTCCTCATAAGGACCACGGTATGTAACTTGTCTAATTAGCAAATCATCCTCCTCACGGTTTATATGTAAACAGATAGAGATGCCAGATGAAATCTTTTTGGTTTGGGAGACGGCGGAGAATGGGATAATTAAGATCAAAGTTACAGTGAAGTCTATCAGTCCCAGCAAGGAGGGGGCCGGTTGGTGGGGAGCCTACTCTGTTTCACACTGTCCTGTATGGGCTTGCTGGTTCTTCCCCGGGATTTCCCAGTTCTGCAGGGAGAGCAGGAGACGAGCTCCTTCTCCCAGAGGCTCTGACATCCTGAGTGCTGATGCTACCGCCGCTATGCCTTCATTCCCACTCTTAGTGCCATGGTGATTATTTTTTAAATAAAGTTTTTAAAACTAGGCACTTCCTAGGCATGGGCACTGGTCCTTTTTATATCCACATTTCACCTTTCTCAGGCAGGCGAAAGTTCTCAGTAAAAGGAACTCTAGTCTCCCTTCTTTTTTACCTCCTGTTCTGTCTCCACACAGGGAGTGCCTCTTGGGGACATAAGTGATTTGGATGAAGGCAAAAAGGGGCAGACTGGGCCACCCTTTGTTACAAACAGAGCCTCCTCACTGCCGTAAGAGTTGACTGGAGAAGCATCTTCAGGTGGACAGGACAGGAAGGTTCTGGAAAGAGGGCACCAGAAAATCCCACAGCCCTTCTCCCTGTGATGTGACTCATTTGCTTTACAGGCTTCGGGCACATTTGCTGATGTCAGCAGCCCGTCAAAGTTTAAAATAATAATAATAGTGAAAAGGAAAACAGCCCCTTTCTGCCCAGCAGTCCTGCTCTGCCAACTTCTGTGTTTTCTTTTGAGTTAATAAACGTCTAAGAACCACCTCCCCCTACCACACTGGAGGATTGAAAAAAAAAAAAAGCACAATAATTTTAAAACCACCAGGTCAGCCCATTGCCAGCATAAACCATTCAGACAAGTAGCGTCTGTCACACTCTAATGAGGATTGTACCTCTGCCTCAAAAGGGAAGCTATCATTAGGCTTCGTGTTTATGAGATCGAATGGTCATCTAGGGGCAGTGGCTCTCTTTTGGTCCCTTCCTCACTTTAGTCATGCTCACGACCAAATGCACAGACGTTCTCTGCATCAGGCGAAACTAAAACACCATAATTACGCCAGCTAATGTCTTTCGAAAACATCCATTAAGAAAACGGCCCTTTTAATTCCCCTTTTCCTTGAAAATCTGAAACATCCACGTGCGTTGTAACAGCATGAGGGTGGGCGGGGGAGGAGGGCCGACTCCCCAAAGGAGACAGCTGAGATGGTTTGAGGGGGTCAGGTGGACAGGGGTCAGGTGGGCAGGTCCCCGCGGGGAACCAGCAGACACGATCTCTCCAAGGAAAGAAACATCTCGATAAAGCAAGACCTCTTAAGTTATCTTCATCTATGATGTTGAAACCGGAGCCAGCCCCTCCACGGTTAGGCTGATACCCGGCTTGGGCAGCAGGCTGGCACCACACACACCCCCCATTGTTAGTACCTCCTCAGGACAGATTAGATCCCGCATTCCTCAGAAGCACTGAGCTCCAGAGGGAACACTGCCAGCAGGCTCCTTCCACAGGGCAACAACTAGCTACAACTGATAACTTCTCATTGAAGTAACTGCAACAATTAGCCTGAGACCCCACCAGGGCTCTGTCACCAGCTATTAAGAGAGAGAGGTGTTGCGCTTGTATCTCCCGGCGTGTGCGACTGCATGAGCCATACAAGAGTCATTCAAGTCGTCTTCAAGCTCACTTTTGTATGCTTTTATCTATGGCTACGTGCCACAGCTAATCAAACTGCTCACCCAAGGTGTGCTCTCAGATTGACTTCTTTTGTTTTCTTTTGGGGGCCTTATCTAGGAAACCTGGATATTTGCATTCTCCATTTAGGCTTGGACAAGTAACTACTTAATCTCTGACCAAAGATACTGAAGGTAGGCTTGGGTGGGGGTAAAATGCCTGGAGGTCATGGTTGGTTTTAATCATAAGGCTTAGTTCAAAAGCTGACCGCTAACAAAGATCTTTGCTTTCAAGTCTTACCTTCAACCAGAGTGCTCATTAAATACCAAATTTAGTTGTACCGAACTTGACTTCTGCAATGTCCCTTCTAGTTTTCCTGGAGGAACAACGCTTGAGTGGATGAAGCGGCAACATGAATTAAAATTAAGGACACCGCAGGTACCTTTGCAGGAGTAAATCCCCAAGGGCCTACGTTAAGCTGTAACCAGGGATTAGGTGTCCCAGGATTCCCTATCTCAAAAAGGTTATGTTTGGCTTTTGTAATAATAAAAGCTCATTTTAGGGAAAGGAGGTTATTTTACCATACACTGTATTTGCCAGGAGGAAATACAGGCTACACTACCATACCGTTCAGCCTTTGAAAGAAAACAAAAGATGGGGCGCCTGGGTGGCTCAGTCGGTTCAGCGTCCGACTTCGGCTCAGGTCATGATCTCAGGGTTGGTGAGTTCCAGACCCGCGTTGGCCTCTGTGCTGACTGCTCAGAGCCTGGGGTCTGCTTTGGATTCTGTGTCTCCCTCTCCTTCTGCCCCTCCCCCTCATTCACTCTCTCCCCCACCCCCTCTTTCTCAAAAATAAATAAACATTTTTAAAAGTTTCAAAAAGAAAAGACGAACAGTGTAGCAGATGGGTAAATCCCCCAATCTGCAGAAACGTAAAGAGCCAGGATTTGGGTGCCTGTGGGTTTTATCAGAGATGTAAGCAAGGCTGAGACGAACACCAGCCCTCTTTGGCTAGTTTTAACACGTTCACAGTCACAATTAACATTCAAGGAATTTCCTTTTCATCCAAGAGTTTCTTTTAAGAGCACTTTATGCCACAAACTAAAGTTCTAGCTGCCATCAGTCCTTCCCATACAGAAGATTGCTGAAACCTCCATAACACTTTTTCTTTCTTTGAAAATGGGTTCGGACCACGTCAGTTTCCCTGGGGCGACTGTTTTCCAACACAGGACGTTCTCACCTCCTCCCGCCTTCCTTCCCTAAAAGAGCTTGGAATGGAGACCCGGCCTGCACCCCCTCCGCACTCCCTAGCAGGGCGGGGATCCCCAGCCCTCCCCCGGCCCCGCGAGCCGTGCTGCTACCGGGCAGGAGCTCCCCAGCCCACCCCCGGCCTGGTTTCGAGTCCCTGAGCCGGCCAGGCCACGGCTTTCTTCGAGGAAGGGAGAAGCGCCGTCTCCCTCTCCCACCCTACACCTCTTACACGAGAGATTCGCACACGGGCACCGAGTCCGAGTCCTGGCTGTGCATGGAGCTCAGCCCGGTATCCGAGTCCTCATCGTTGCCAGGACAGCTCTTGGCCAGTCCGCGGGCCTGGTCCACCCACACCTCTGCGCAGCCCTGAGGCCGCGGTTCCCGGGAAGGTCCGCCAGAGCCGAGAGTCCCATCGGGGGCCACCGTCAGCTCCAACGTGTGCAAAGTCTGGAGGAGGCCCTGCAGCTCGCGCTCCTTGCTGTCCCACTGCTGCTGGCTGTAATCCAAGTCCGACTTGACGGCCTCCAGGTCCGTGTTGAGCCGCAGCCCGATGTAGAGGCTGGTGCTGAGCTGCGTCCTGACCCTCTCCTGCTCCAGCAGGAGTTCGCCGTCGAGGCCGCCATCGGGCTCCGGGGGCTCCTCCCGCGCGGTGAGCTCCTCCTGGCGCCTCCGCATCCACCTCTGGTTCAGCTCCTCCTGAATCTCGGTTGAGAGGCGCTCCAGCAACTCCTCCTGCTGGGCCCGCTGCTCCTGCAGCTGCAGCAGGTCGTCGCACCGCCGGGCCAGCTCCTCCAGCGCGGCCGCCTGAGC
>NW_027529526.1:6953384-7106579 GCF_008692635.1 Crocuta crocuta
GCCTCGGGCTCCTCTGCAGGGCTGGGCCCATCGACCTCGATGCCTGCGCCCACCAAGTAAGTGTCCTGCACGTAGTTGACTCCGTGCCGCCGCATGCGGTCCAGGTGCACCTTGGCCTCGTAGCGATCGATCTCGCGATCCAGCTCCCGGAGCCGCTGCACCTGCTGGCGAATGGTGTGGTCCTGGGAGAGCACCAGATGCACCAGCGTCTCCATGCGCTCCACCGATGCGCTCTCAGTGGAGCGCGGCGACGACGAGCAGGACGAGGCGGTGGACGACGAAGTAGACGAACAGGGCGACGACGGCTGCTGCTGGCGCCGCCGGTTGAGCTTGGCCAGCTTGCGGAAGGCCTTGCGCACCACCCGCCGCTGCTTCTCCTGGGTCATGGCGAGGCTGGGCCGCGCCGGGGCGCCCCGAACCGAGGAGGGGCGCTCGCGACTGAGCACTACGCGCGCCTCGGCGCTGCGGGGGCCCGCGTTGGGTAGTGACGCCTCGCTGCGCACCAGCACGAAGCGCACATTCTCCTGCTCGTCACCCCAGGCGGCCCAGAGGCGCAAGATGCGCGTCTTGTTAGGCAGGATGCGCTCAAAGCCCCGCCACTTCTCCACGATGCAATAGCACTGCGGGGGCCCGCACAGCATGCCCTGCGGCAGCGACTCGTCGTCGTCGTCCTCGTCTTCGTCCAGGAGTTCCTGAAGCTCCTCCCGGCCTGGAGAGTCGCCGGCCGTCCCTCGCCGCCTGCCCCGCCGCTGCCTCCGTCGCCGCCGGCAGCCGTCCTCCAACAGCACCCGCACCACGTCCGAGCAGGTGGTGCGGCGGGAGAGACCAGACACCAGCTTCTCCTCCTGGCAGATCCACACCGAGATCTTCTTCTCCGAAGAATCCATGGTGCAGCCGGGACGTAGGTGGCGGGACGGGCTGCGCCCCGCTGGGCCGGCAGGGACGGCGGGCGGCCCGGCAGCTCTGGGACAGTTTAGGCGCCTGGGACCCTCGCCCGGTCAGCACTGGCCCTCCTCCCCGGTTGCGCACCGAACGCAAGCGCCGGCGCAGGCTGGAAGGGCTGAGGCCGTGCTCGGCCCGGACGGCGCGCTCTCCCTGGGCAGTGCGCCCGGGGCCGGGCTCCCGCCGCTCTGGCTCTGCCGGAGGTTGCCGGGGCCTGCAGGTTTTGCTCCTCCCCACGTGGCTCCTCCCCTGCCCGCCCCCAGCGCCCAGAACTGCGGCCGGAGCGCGGGAGGCGCGGCGCCCAGACCCGCCCCTCGCTTCCTCGCCGCGCCTCGCGAGCCCCGTCCGCTCCTCTCTCCCGCTGCGCGCGACGGGAATCTCGGCCCCTCTCGCGGACGCACGACTCAGGACTCCGAGACCCCGCTGCTGCAGGGCCTGGAGCCCGTGCCTAGGCGGGGATCAGCGCTGCCTCTCCCTCGGCCCACTGGCTCCTCTCCTTGCGTGTAGAGCTACCTGTACGCATCTTGACTTTCTCACCTTTCCCGGCGCCCCTTGGTCCTTCAAGGCCGCGTCGTCTGGGGAGTGCCCTTCGGGCCGACGAGGAAACCGAGACGCGCAGCGTCTCTAAGGGAGCCTCTCTGACCGCATCACTTGACCTCCCGCTGGGAGCAGTAAGTGCTGCCTTTAATGCGGAAGGCCTTCCAGCCCTCCACGGCCGCAAGCAGCATTTGCATATTTAAGGAGAAGTTGACGGACTGCGCGCTCCGTGAGCGCCGGTAGAGACAGAGGGGCCTAGGCCTGAGTGTGATCTTCAGAGAATGGCTCCAGGTTCCCCCCATGGTCAAGGTCGTGGCTTCCCATGTTGCCGTGACTTCGCACAGCCTTATCGGCAGGCAGCGCCTAATTCTAGTGGAATTTCGAGGCCCTAAACCCCAGTCACGAGCTTTTTTCCACGTTCCATGACCGTGACAGTTTCTGGCAATATCCAGTATCCATCCAGATGTTGTCAAAAAGAGATAAGAGCCAAGTTTCCCAGCTCAAGAAATCCAAGACCACAATGTAAATGAACTTCTTCATCCTCAGACGTTGATGAGGATGCTCCTTTGCACACAAGACTTGGCCTTAGCTTGTCCTTGTAAGCACAAGTCTGATAAGGTTACTCCCTTGCTTCAAGACCTCAGACGACTGCCATTGCCTCCTAAATAAAGTACTTTAATCCATTCACTCAGTAAATATTTATTGAGTACCTACTGGCTCCAGATATGTGCTAGGGATTTGGTGATGAACAAAGCACAGCCTTGGCCAGCAAGGAGCTCACAGTCTAGTGAAGAGCCCCACTGAGTGAACGGGTCCAACACAGGGGTTTCTGTGCTCTGATAAGGGAGGTATGAGGTGCTAGGGGAATGCTGGAATAGTATGTACCCAGCTTGGGAGAGTCAAGGAAGACTTCCCCGGGGAGGTAGCATCTTAGGCAAGGCCAAAAGCACCATTTAGGTCAGCCAAGGAAAAAACCGAGGGAGGAGACAGGTGGCATCCCAGGCAGAAGGAGCCATATGTGCAAAGTCAAGGAATAGAGAGGGTGGTGGTGTGGCTGCTACTCAGGCTACAAGGAGCAGAAGTGAGAGTAGTGTCAAAGAATTAGGTTGGATGAGGGGCGCCAAGGGGGCTCAGTTGGTTAAGTGCCTGACTTTGGCTCAGGTCATGAGCTCATGGGTTTGTGAGTTTGAACCCCCCATCAGGCTCTCTGCTGTCAGCACAGAGTCCTGCTTAGGATCCTCTGTCCCTCCCCTCCTGCCCCTCCCTCCCTCTTTCTCTCAAAAATAAATAACATAAAAAAAAAAAAAAGAATGAGGTTGGATGAGTGAATAGGAGTCCTTCAGGAAGGGAGGTGAACCTACCATAGGGTTAAAGAGAAGCCATAGGGTGCGGATTCCGAGTTCAGACTGGCTGAGCATAAATCTCAGCCCTGACCCTCAGTAGTTCAGTAAGCTTAGGACAAGTATTTCAACTCTCTAAGCCTTAGTCTCTTCATCTGTGAAATCACAATTAAAAAAAAAAAAAAAAACCACCTTATAGGTTTCAATGCTGAGACATGGCAAGCCCGTGGTAGGAGTTTTGTTGGAGGGATAGAAGCAGGGGATGTATTCATTTTCTATTGCTGTGGAACAAATCACCGTAAATTTAGTGGCTTAAAAAACACGCAGTTATTAGTTTGTAGTTCTGGAAGTCAAAAGCCCAGTATGGGATGGCTGGCCTATCTCTGTGCAGGGGCTCCCAAGGCTACTGGCAAAGCATTGACTGGGTTGAACTCTCATCTGGAGGCTCTGGGAAAGAAGGAATCCATTTCCAGGCTCACTCATGTGGGTGGTAGAATCCAGTTCCTTGCAGGTAGAGGAGTGAGGTCCCTGTTTCCTTGCTGGCTGTTGGCTGGAGCTCATTGTCCACTCCTGCAAGCCCTTCTTAGGTCCTTTCCACATGAACCTCTTCGTCTTCAAGCCAGCAACAGCACGTTGAGTCCTTTGAAAACTCCTTGGCTTTGAGTCTCCGTGACTTGCCCTTCCGCTTGCTGGAGAAAACTCTTTAGGTAGATTCACCTGGATAACTTCCCTGTTTTTAAGGTCGACGGATTAGTAGCCTTAGCTGTATCTGCAGAATTCCTTTTGCTGTGTACCATAACATAATCACCAGAGCAACACCAGAGTGTTGGAGATCATGGGGCCATCTTAGACTTCTGCCTAACACAGAACGTAACATGATCTTCTCATTTGAAAAATCACTCTTGTTTGCGGTGGGGGTGATGGTGCAGGGGTGGGGGGGAGGATGAGAGGGAAAGAGGCTCTTTAGAGGACTGTCACATACCTTCAAGGAGGAGATGGTAGATAAAATTGAGAACTGTCAAAGAGGCCGGGCTATTTCCATCTCCCTAGCATGGTATTGGAGGTCTCTTACAGTCTGGCTCAGCCCATCCCCCCAATTCCTCACATGGTTGGCTCTCGCTTCCCCCTTCCCTCCTCACACGTGATTGTTAGAGCTTTGTTCTCAACCACAATCCACACTGGATTTTAGGCTCCACAAGGGTAGGGATCATATCTGTTTTGCTCACTTTTGAATCCTCTGCATTTAAAGTACGACGCGTGGCACCTTCTAAGTTTACTCAGAATCTGTCAAATAAATGCATGAACAAATGAATTAATGAATCCTACATTCTGGCAAGTCAATACCTCACTCATCCAGAACAGCACGGGTATCTTGATGCATCCATGCTTTTGTGCGTGCTTCCCCTGCTCATGAGGATCCCTCTTAGACAACTGGAAAACTCCTACTTTATCAGAAGCTCGGCTCGAAGATCATACACTCTGGGAAGGCATTCTTTCCTCCTCCAAAATGAATTCTCCTGCCTCTCTTACTGCAGAAGTTACATTTTTAAAATGTCTGCTTACCCCACAAGACTTAAGAGCTTTCTGAGGGAGTGGATTGACTATCTTGTTTATATTTGGGTCCCCAGTGCCTCAAGAGCACCTGGCACATAGTAGTCCCTCCATCTTCCTCGATGCTGTAAGGGACACTAAAATAAATGATGTCTAAGATATTCTGCTACCCTTAAGGTTAGTATAGTTTCTTTCTAGAGGCAGAGAGATATGTGGGATCCCTGTTACAGGAATGATATATATGAAATTCCTGCTGCAGTAATTAGAGTAATCAAGGGGTCCTGGGAAGGTTGAAGAAGGTGGGGCTTTACTAAGCAGAGGGAAGGAGCTGAGGGTATCCTTGGAGGGAGAGATCATGTGACTTAAATTAAGGTAGCTATGCATATGGTTGTATACCAGTGTTTTCGAGTGTGGGTTCTGAAATCACCCTGCTTGGATGAATCTGTCACCTTTCACCCAGCTATAACCTTTTTAAGTGTTCTTCGTGGGGACAAAAGAGACAATAATAGAACCTTTCTTATAGAGTTGCCATGAACACGAAATAAAACAGTGTACAGCACATAAAAGATTTAACACAGCGTCTAGCAAATGCTCCATGAAACATACCTAGCTTTATCCCCAAATTTTATTGAGTATCTACTCCATGATATACCCTGGACTTGGTGTTGAGGATACAGCAATGGACTAGACATGCATGGTCCCTGCCCTTACAGAGCTCACAGGGAGGGCTACTTTCGTATTTGTTGGATTAGAAATGTATTTGGTAGATCATGATAGGCTGACGTGATAAAGGGAGCCAAACATATATAATGGCTCAAATATGACAAAGGTTTACTTATCACTGACCTAATAGTCAAAAGCAGGTGTCCTGATTGGTAGGTGGTTTTATTCTAGACAATAACAGGGACCCTGGTTCCTTCCATTTGATGGAGCCCAAAGCCCATAGACTTCATCATCTACATCTGGCCAGAGGAAGGAAAGAGGAGGGAGCCTCCCTTCTGCTTCAATGCCTTGGCTGGGAAGTGGCGCACACCACTTCCATTCATGTCCTACTGGCTGGAAGCCAGTCACATGGCCACTTGTAATGGCAAGGGAAGCTGGCAAATGCAGTGACCCAAAAGAACATTAAAGTGAATTTTTATGAACGGCTAGCTACCTGCCACGAGAATCTTTATAAGAAATGGGAGGTAAGGGAGAGTTCTGAAAGTCTATAGGCTGCAAATGGTGGCCCACAGGATGTGTCTTAGGTGGAAGACATCCTCTCCGGGTAGCCATGTACCCAACACTTTCCATGTCTCATATATGACCCAATCCACATACATTCGTAACTCACCTGACCACTGTGCACATTGAGTTTGTGACTCCTGCTTCTACACTTCCTCCCAGGATGTTTTCATTCACTGCAAGGGATTTAATACTCTCTCTCTCTTTTTTTTTAATGTTTTATTTATTTCTAGGAGAGAGACAGAGAGAGACTGCGTGAGCAGGGGAGGGTCAGAGAGAGAGGGAGTCACAGACTCCGAAACAGGCTCCAGGCTCTGAGCTGGCAGTCAGCACAGAGCCCGACGCGGGGCTCGAACCCACGAACAGCAAGATCATGACCTAAGCGAAAGTTGGACGCTTAACCGACTAAGCCACCCAGGCGCCCCAGGGATTTAATACTCTTGATCTGTCCTGGCTCCCAAATCTATGTGTCCCTTCCAAATCTCCTGATCTCCAAATACGTACACGCAGCTGCTAGTAGTACAGGTCCACTTAGGGGTCCCCCAAACACCCCAAACATGTGTCCAAAAAAAGCTGAACCCATCATCTTTCTTCCCAAACCTGCTCTGGATCCTGAACCCCTATTTCAGAGAATGGCCCCACCATTCACCAAGTGAGATCAGAAACCTGAGGCTCACACTCTGTTACTCACTCTTTATCTCCTTGCCTACAGTATACTGAAGTTCTGTGAGGGTGTGGGTTTTGTCTGCTTTGCTTTCTGCACACAGTAGGCATTTGGTAAGTGTTTGTGGGAGGAGGGGAGGAAGGGGAGGAGGAAGGAAGGAAGGAAGGAAGGAAGGAAGGAAGGAAGGAAGGAAGGAAGGAAGGGAGGGAGGGAGGAAGGAATTGCTTATTTCTTATCTGGATCCTGCACTTTCTTCACAAGTTTCCTGGTCTCTGGTCTTGCTTTTCTGTCACATCCACTACTGACAAATGTCTGATGACCCCTGTTAACCTCAGCAGAACCTACACACCCTTGGGATCAGACATCTGCTTTACCGGCAGCCTGTCCATTCCAGCTGCCCCCTTGTTCGTATCGTCCTCTCTGACCCCCTGGCTAATTCTTACCCACCCTCCAGGTTTCAGCTGAATGATCACCTCCTCCTAAAAGTCAACAACATCCTCTCCAGGAAATAATCCAAGCAAAACTGGGCTTTAGGATGATTAACCCATATCACTAGGTGGGAACAATGGATGTCATGACACACTTTTGTTAGGAAGAAGACAGGGCTGTTAGGGGAAGGTGAAAATTCAGACTGTGATCACCTAAACACCTTCCTACACACAGAGTAGATGCCTCTAGCACACCATGGACGTTCCGGTCTTAATCTTCAGGGTTGCGCTTTCTAACACAGTAGCCCCTGGATATAGGTGGCTATGAGCACTTGAAGTGTGGCCATCTGAACTGAAATCTGCTGTGAGTCTAAACTACACATTAGATATCAAAGACTCAGTACAAAAAAAATGTTTAATGCCTCATGAACAGTATGCCATATTGACTACATATTAAAATGATACTGTTTTGGAAATGCTAGATTAAATCCTTAAAATTATTTTACTTGTTTCTTTTTACTTATTCTTTTTAAAAATGTTCACTTATTTATTTTGAGGGGGAGGGGCAGAGAGAGAGAGAGAAAGAGAGAGAATCCCAAGCGGGCTCTGCCCCGACATGGGGGTCCATCCCCTGAACCATGAGATCATGTCCAGAGCTGAAACCAAGAGTCAGACGCTTAACCAACTGAGTCACCTAGGTGCCCCTCTTTTTGTTTCCCCCTTAATAATACCTCTGTAGCTCACATTGTATTTCTATTAGACAATGCTGTCTCTGGGAAGTCCTAGAAACTCGGAGCAGATTGTTTGAGTCCCTTCAAGTGGAGTTACCCTAAGAGTCCTAAACAAGTGCATATCTGTCTTGAGCCATGGCCATTTCCAGAGAAAGCCACTGCAGGCCTTTCTGGATTTGTTGCTGGAAGGTTTCTTTTTGTTCTATGATGTCCCTCAGAAAAGCTTCTTGCTGCAACGTATGACAGCCCCCTTAGACAGCGTAAGAAGCCCACTCTTGAGTCTCGCCTGCAGCCAGATCCCATTGAAAACATACCTTGTTCTCTCTCCTAGAAATAAATAAAACATTTTTAAAAATTTAAAAAAGAAAAGGGCACCTGGGTGGCTTAGTCGGTTAAGCGTCCGACTTTCGCTTGGGTCATGATCTCGCGGTTCGTGGGTTCGAGCCCCGCATCGGGCTCTGTGCTGACTGCCAGCTCAGAGCCTGGAGCCTGTTTCGGAGTCTGTGACTCCCTCTCTCTCTGACCCTCCCCTGCTCACGCTGTCTCTCTCTCTCTCTCCTAGAAATAAATAAAACATTTTTTAAAAATTAAAAAAAAAAAAAAAAGTAAACATACCTTGTTGCTTCTCAGACAGGATTTCAGCATCCTTGCTCACCTACCAGCCCTAATGGAAGACACATAGATTCAGGCAGTGCTCTGAGCCAGAAAAATACACAGGCTTCATAATAGGAGAAAATATACAAAAATATATTTATACCCTCGGGGAGGCATTCATAAACAGGACATTTAATAAAGCAAAATGCAGAAGAGAAAGGTTCAGGAAAGATAACCGTATCAAAATCCGAAACTTTTCACTAAATAAAGTATGCAAGGATATCATCGATAATGTTGAAAAGTTCAAGAAGAACTCAGGAGAAAACATTTACAGTGTAGATACCCAAAGCTTAGGATTCGGGATGTAAAAAGAACTCCCGGAGTTTAGTTTAAAAAAAGATCATGCAAAATCATTAAATGTTGTGTAAATGGGTAAATAGGTAAAGGGTAGATTACAGGTAGACACCAGCAGAGGAAGAATAAATGGCCAACAAACATGAAACAATGCCCACCCAGACCGGAAATCAGGAAAGTGTAAATTTAAGTAAAACAAGATGCCCTTTTCCTGTCAGCAGATGGGCAAAATGTTTTAAATTGATAATAACATTGTTGGCAAAGATGAGATACATACTCTCATACACCACTGGTGTCAATCAGTACATCTATTTTAGAGACAATTGGATCATAACTATTAGAAATAAAAATATGCATACCCCATGTCCCAGAAATTCAATCTTATTGTACCTACCTTAGAGAAACACACATATATGCTCAGGAGGCACGTACAGGGTGTGCATTGGCCATTTTCATTTCAGCGAACCCAAGGATACCATTCAAGTGTCCACCATTAAGGAACTCACTGAAGGTATTGGGGGACACCCATAATTTGGAAGGCTAGGCAGCAGTTAGAGCCAGTAGATTTATATGCATAGGCAATAACAGATCTCTCAGATGGATTGTTCTGTGCAAAAGGGAAGTTTTGGAGTGATGTATATGCTGAGATACCATTTATATTTAAAAACCATATACATACACATATACATATGACCACACCGTATGTTTTCAAGGGGTACCTATATCTGCATATATGTGCATATAGCCAGATATCAAAGGTACTAGATTGAGAGCAGTGAATCTCTCCTGGGAGAATAGGATGTTTGCAGAGGAAGATCAGAGAGGAATTTAGCTTCCTCTGTAATGATTTTACAAGAAGAATTCAGTCACATATTACCTAACTATGCAATTATAGTGTATGATTTTAAAAAGTGAAAGGCCTCAGGTTGGATCACTGAGTTCTGCTTCTCCTTTAGACCTTTACTTCACCTGTTCGTGTCTCCTTGCTGTGGATGCAGCCCCGGGAATGATGGCATCTCTGTTGCCTCTAATCTGAAGGAAGTTATACAGCCCACTGCTTTATCTCAAAGGATGAAGATTAAGTATGAGACCGGCTGAGGAGGAGTCCCAGTCGAGTACCTGGTTTCAAAAATGTGCTTCATGCTGGGGCGCCTGGGGGCTCAGTCGGTGAAGCGCCTACTTCAGGTCAGGATCTCACAGTCCGTGAGATCAAGCCCCGCCTCAGGCTCTGTGCTGACAGCTCAGAGCCTGGGGCCTCCTTCAGATTCTGTCTCCATCTATATCTCTGCCCCTCCCCCATTTGCACTCTGTCTCTCTCTCAAAAATAAATAAATATTTAAAAAAAAAAAAAAGGATGTGCTTCACCCTGGATCTTTTTTTCTTTTTTGGGTGAGCTTCTAAGAAGACAACATAGAACTTCTACGATGCTCTCACGGTGGCGGCGGAGCCCTTTGCTGAATGTCCTCAGGTTGAATCTCAAGGGTGGCATGTCATTTGATTCCATGGGTTTTTAGTCATCTTCCTTACACCTATGAGAAGTAAGACACAGCTCCCTTGCTCCTGAGAAAACCGAGGGCCAAGGGGCAGGGACTGGCCGGTTTCCCAGCTCACAAAGCTCTGCAGGAGCTGGTATTTTGTCTGGAATTCCTACCTGTCCAGTCTGTCAGTCACGGTTCATGGCAGCCGTGGAACACTCCAAACAGGAACTTCCGCCCTTAATTATCCCGAGCCCTGCAGAAGTGTGACTGGACCTTACTGCCCGAATCAGTTCCTCTTAATGATTAACCACAGACAATAATCTGGCAAATTATGTTTACGGAAACGTGTGGCTGCACTCAAATGCATCGGGGGACATCTGAGACTTGCCACTCTCCATCGAGGGAGTGCATTCCTAACCAGCCTGAGTTGGGGCAGAGATGCTGGGGGCCGGGGTGGGGGGCATCCTCAGGGACGTGGCTTCTAAAAGTGAGGCCAGGCAGTCCCCCACTCAGAATTGCCAGCGGTGTTTATTAAAATGCAGATTCCAGGGCCTCTCTCTCCACCTAGTGAATGGGTGTCTCTAGAGGTAGGCCCAGGAATTCTCGTGTCAAGCTATCTCCCCTGGGGCTTCTTCTGCACACTACAAGTTGAGCCCACCTGCACTAGAAGGAAAAACCCTGAAACAAGAATGCTCATAGCAAGAATGCACTTCTTTAGCCACGTTGGCTCTATACGCAGTAAGGATATATAAGGGACATCCACACACAGTAGGGTGTTGGCAACGTATGAGAGGCAAGAAAGGGATGCCCCTGGGAAGAAGGGGAAAGAAAGGAACAGGACAGGGTAGGAGGGGAGTCTCTCATTCATTATACTCTGCAATCTTGTATCTTTGCTGGAAGCTTTGTATCTACGGTCACAAGCCTAGGTTACAAGGCGATAACATAGAAATGTTTAGGTAAGAGTCTAAAGTAGCACTGACTTGAATCACCTGAAAGACATTCTGGAAGATATGTGACATTCTTAGTTTTTGTTCCAACAAAACCAGCCTCGTTTCTGATTCACAGATCATCCTGGGGACGTATGACTTGCAGTCAGAGAGCGGTCTCTTGAGCAAAGCAAAACAAAACAAAACAAAATAAAACCAAAAAAAAAAAAACCAACCCACCACAGTTCATTCAATGGTCTGTGACATCACCTTTGAAGAGTTTGTCAAAAGGGGTTTTGTTCAATTAATTTTCATTATCTGTTGTTACCCAGTTAATGAAAGGTGATACTATTAATGAGTGTGTGAACGAGATAGTGCCTTCGTTGCCACATGTGAAATATTCTCCAGCCTTTTCAGGGGGGAATCGCCCTGACCCAAAGTGTGGCCTTTCTTCATTGTAGAGAAATACAAACTCTTTCTCTCCAACGGTCCCAACACCAAATTATTATGTGTCAGCTGCTCACCACCCAGGACACAATATGAGGCCTGTGCTTGAGTTACTGCCATTTTATGTGAGCAAAATGCTAGCTTTCTTTTTTCAGCGAAGTCGATTGAGTTGGGAGAAGTTTCAATACCATACTTCTTGGTTTGAAAGCATGATTGTTTTAGTAGCTGGCATCAGCTGCGGAGAACTTGCCAACTCCCTTTAAGAAATAATGTTTGGAAGAAGCTAAATTTGATTAAATGGGACCTTTGATACAAATGACTTTCAGACAATGAAACTATCTTCACAAGGAGATGTTCTCTTCCCCTACTGAGGAAGAAATAGAGACATGTTTCCATTGTCACTGTGTCCCGGCTGGATTGAAAAGGAAGGCTGTGGGATAGATAAGCAAAAATAGGTTACATTTGAGTAAGCCGGCAGTCTCTCCCCACTTGCTGGAGAATCTCCTCTTTGTCTCACTCCTGAAGCACAGCGTTGTTTTCTTGGGCCGGTGCTCTGGGTTAAACCTGGATTAAACTATGGATCCCTTACACTTGATTTTGTGATTGCGAGACTTACACAAATGCAAACTGAGAACACAATCGAACCCTGAATCGCTTAAACCTCCATGAATAGGAAAGAAGCCACTTGATCTTCCGAAAGACTGTCCGGTTGCTTTCTCTTTCATATCTTTTGTTCAGCTATAAAATGAAATCACTGAATTCTTCCGTATGTGAGTATTTGCTACTTTCGAGTATACATTAAAGGAATTTCACAAAGCAAAACTGTCTCTTTAAAAGTATTTTATCCATATGATTCAGTTTCATTTCTCAGTATGTGTTTTTTTTTAAGTGTTTATTTTTTTTGAGAGAAACAGAGTATGAGGAAAGGAGGGTCAGTGAGAGGGAGACACAGAATCTGAAGCAGGCTCCAGGCTCTGAACGGTCAGCACAGAGTCTGACACAGGGCTCGAACTCACGAATCACGAGATCATGGCCTGAGCTGAAGTCAGACACTTAACCGACTGAGCCACCCAGGTGCCCCTTGGTATGTGTTTATCCAAAAGATTTGAAGACAAGTCCTGAAGAGAGATGTGCACACCCATGCTCATAGCAGCATCATTTACAATAGCCAAAAGGTGGAACCACTCCAAACGGCCATCGACAATGATAAATGGATAAACAAAATGTGATATACACATATAAGTCAGCCTTAAAAAGGAAGGAAATTCTGACATACTACAACATGGATGAATTTTGAGGTCACCATGCTAAGAGAAATAAGCCAGTCATTAAAAAAGAAATATCGTATGATTCCATTTATATGAGGCACCTGGAGTAGTCAAATTCACAGACAGAAATTTAGGGTGCTTACCAGAGGCTGTGGAGGGAATTGTTGCTTTATGGGTCTGAAGTTTCATTTTGCAAGATGAAAAAAGTTCTGGAGATGAACACCGGTAAGAATTGCACCACAGTGTGAATGCACTTAATGCCACTAAGCAATACGCTGAAAAATAGAATAGTAAATTTTATGTCATGGACATTTTACTAGAACTTAAAATAATAATTTGTTTAGGTATTTCAGATTTTTAGGTCAAAGCTCTTATTCAGAGAACCTTCAACTTTTTCAAAATGTAATATGCTTTCCACGTGACTTTAAATGTAAATACTGGGGCACCTGGGTGGCTCAGTCAGTTAAGCTTCCGACTTCGACTCAGGTCATGATCTCACAGTTCATGGGAGCCCCACGTCGGGCTCTGTGCTGACAGCTCAGAGCCTGGGACAGCTCAGAGCCTGGAGCTTGCTTGGGATTCTGTGTGTGTCTTTCTCTATCTTTCCCCAACTCACGCTTTGTCTCTCTCTCTCTCTCTTTCAAAAATAAATAAATAAAATAAAAATAAATAAAAATAAAAGTAAATACAATATTTTGTTAATTCCCTGGGTCTTTCAGGAAACTAAGTTTCTGGTAACTGTCCATTTGAAGAAACCCTTTCTCCTTGGCTCCGTGTATAGTCAGATTTCTCAGCTATTTGGGCTGATCTGTGGCTTCATCGCTCTGGTCTTTATCAGAAATGTAGGTAAATGGTTGCATGCTTTGGTAAACTTGAAAAATGATAGCTGGGTACTGACCAATCTTTATGTTGAGAAGCCTGAAACCATAAAGTGCAGTCTTAATAAAAATTAATGTTTCTATCTAGTTCACAGAGCCGTGCACAGAATTAATAGCACAAGGCCCGCAGAAGTACCTGGAGGCCATTGTCAAGTTATCTTAGTAGATATTTGCTTATTAAGCAGTAGCAAGGAATAGAGCTGATGGACCCAAAGACTACTTTTATCCCTGTTTCCTCAGATAGGAAGCGCTAGGTTTCTAAGCACCGGGCTTAGGGGCAACAGAAGAAAGGGTTCTAAATCCCTGCTCCGATGTCAGCTAGCGAAGGGGCTCCATTTATGTATATGTTATATATTGGGGTTCTGTTCACCTCAAAAAAGTTTAAAATTCACTGACCATGAAAATGTGTCGATTGACTGTGCACCTTTCCTTCTCTCCTTCCTGCTACTCCCGCTGTGCCAGTTCCACGTGGGAATCAATGCAGTTGAGCAGGGTGGGGGTGGGGGGGGTGGACCCACTGAATCCACCGGGAGCGGTGGGAAAGGACCTCACTGCAGACCTAGGCAGGGCGGATCGCCCGTCCACCGCCGGTGGCAGTGATTGGCTCAGGAAGGGGCACGTGACCTCAGGGGGCGTGGTTAGAGGAAATCTCAGCGCTTTGCTGCTTACACTCCTTGGCACAGAGCTTTTCCCTTCCTGCCATCCATGCCGGAGGGCATGTAGCCCCAGGGAACAACTGGAGCCCGGTTTACCACCGAAGGGTTCGCCCAGATCTGAAGACTAGTAACACCCGGGACACAGAACCAAGAAATGGTGTGGCAGAAATTGGTTCCCGTTCAGGTGTTCGAGCGAGCCTGGAAGCTCTTCAGATCTTTATGGGCTTTTCAAGTACGTGAGCCGGTGAATTCCCTTTATAATTTAAGCCAGTATGAGCCAGCTTTGCTGTTCCTTAGAACTAAAAACCTTCTGATGCGTCATTCATCTGTCAATACGGGTGGCCCCTTTATTTTGCGGGGGAGGAAACTGAGGCCCAGTGTGCTACATGATAGTTAAGAGGCATGGCCTTCGCAGTCCCAGATCTTTTTCTTTCACTGTTCCGGTCATTTAGAGCATGTTTGTGATGAGCTTGGCAGCAGTGAACACAACGTTAATTCTCCTTATTACCAAACACTAATTGGATGTGCTCCAAAGTGCTGAGGCGGGTTTTCCTCACATTGGGCTTGGGCAATACATCTCATTGCTGTATGGCCACCTGTGTATTATAGGGCCTAATGGTTCATTAGAAAGAAGAAAAGATTGGGGCGCCTGGGTGGCTCAGTCGGCTAAGCGTCCGACTTCGGCTCAGGTCACGATCTCGCGGTTCGAGCCCCGTGTTGGGCTCTGTGCTGACAGCCAGCTCAGAGCCTTGGAGCCTGTTTCAGATTATGTATCTCCCTCTCTCTCTGACCCCCACCCCCCGCTCATGCTGTCTCTCTCTCAGAAATAAATAAAACATTAAAAAAAAAAAAGAAAAAGAAAGAAAGGATCAAGTGCAGGGACCTCATTGAAGAACTTTATTTTTCTTAAGTTTTTTATTATTTATTTTAAGAGAGAGAGAGCATGTGCATGAGGGGGAAGAGAGAGAGAGAGAGAGAGAGAGAATTCCAAGCAGGCTCCACACTGTCAACACAGACCCTATTGTGGGGCTTGAACCCACGAACCATGAGATCATGGCCTGAGCTGAAATCAAGAGTTGGGCACTTAACTGACTGAGCCACCCGGGAGGCCCCAAAGAATTTTATTTAATTTCTAGTTAGTTTACCAGCAACTTAGGTTCAATTACATATGCTGCTTTGTCATTTTTTTCTAAGCTTGTCACGTACTTTTGTTTCTTGCTAATCATCCCTTATTACCATTTCTTATCTTTCAAAATTACAACCTCACTGCCCTGTCTTCTTACCTTTTGGGCCCCCTCCACAGCCACCAAGACTTACATACGTCATAAATATAAGGGAAGGAAGAAAGACAAAGAGAAAGAAGAAGTAAGTGTATGTACGTATAGGTGTGGACATAGGGTAAGAGAGAAACCATACATAGTTTTAACAGCCTTTGTTTCTGCAGCTGATAACTAGGCAGAATTGATATTTATAACTTCCTTCCTCCACCCCTCATTCCATGTTTCCTTCCTTTGCTCCCAGCCAGGATATCAACTGGTGTGGGTTCTTTATCTGGTTGAATGACCTCAACTTTTATTTCTAAAGGGTCTGACTCTTCAGTGCTTATGCCTGTTTTTTTCCACTAACTGATACTTTTGGACATGCAGGTACTAAGAGGTGCCCCAAGAATCCCATGGGTTGCAGACATGGTCCTCCCTGCCCTCCTTGCGTGGCAGCCACTTACCTTCTCCTTGGTTACCAGCACCTAACACCCCAGCAGGGACAGCAACTCCCTCCTTTGCCTTTTTGTTTCATGACTCGGTGAGCCCATGATGGTTGACTTGGACGGAACCTGCTGAGAGCAGTCTTTCCTTGGGCACCCAGACCTCCGGGACATCAGAACAACATTCTGAGCGAGTGCGTCCAGATACTTGGACCTGTGCATTTTATTTACGGGGAATCCAGCAAGATAAGTTTGTTGCTGAATCAAAGTGTGTGCCACACTCTGTAAAATAGAATCCTGAACTTTCATGATGGTGCCTATCTGGTGCCAGAGGTAGGTCTTCAGTAGGGTGTCCCGCCATCTATCTGGCTGGCTGCTCCTTGCGAGGTAAGAACAGTAGATCCCACTGGCATAGGCCTGTTGCCTCACTTCTTTTGCTGTGAAATGTGTTCCTTGATCAGAAGTGATGTGGGGAAAACCATGACAGTGAATAATGTATTTTGCAAGTTCATGGAGTTGAGACAATAGCTTAAGATTGACCATCATTTGCAACAGCTGGAAGGCATCGACACCCCTAGTCCTGAAAGGGCAAGGGAGAAGAAATAATGTTTCTGGGCCAAGTGAGAGTGAGAGACATAGAGAAGGCAAGTCCCACCCATGCCAGCAGGAGGGACACAGAAGGACACAGCCCTTGCCAGAGGCACAACACCCAGACAGAGAGGAATCAGGGAAAAAATAGTCCAAGCTCATCTACTGCCCTTTGATCTCTAGCCAGTGCCTCCTTTTGTCTGAAGTCAAAGGAAACCAGAAAGCAAAGGGCTTCTGTGATGCTTTCCAGAAGGATTAGGCTCCCAGGACCCAGAGCAGAGCAAAGAAAGGCAGAGAGTAGGGCTTGGAGTGATGGGAGTTGGGAGGGGTGATAGCCAACACATAGAAAGAATAATTCAGGCAAAAGAAATCCGGAAGGAATCTCTTGTAACCTTGAGGTCCTAGGTAGAAAATGGAAGGGTTTAGGATCCTAATGAGTATGTTTATTTCTTCTTCCGGTGGTAATAGATT
The DNA here is from genome assembly GCF_008692635.1 of Crocuta crocuta. Lineage (NCBI taxonomy): Eukaryota > Metazoa > Chordata > Mammalia > Carnivora > Hyaenidae > Crocuta > Crocuta crocuta. The sequence continues at coordinate 6,970,164 of NW_027529526.1, forward strand.
GTCAGAGAGATGGCATGAACATAGAGTCTGGCATGAAGATGGTGCTCAATCATTGGTTGTTAATAATAAAACTGCAATTTAAGTAAGGAAGAGGAAACCCATATATCAAAACCAAAACAAAACAAAACCAAAGAATAGGATAATAATATGAAATGGCACTGAGGTTCTAAAGGGCATCTAACTTTTATGAAGGGTTTACTATAGATTAGCTGGTTTCCGTCAACCATCTTTTTTTAGGTCCAACCTCAATCTCATAAGGTTAATACTATTACACATATTTTATAGATGTGGCATCAGGGATCAGAGAGGTTAAGTAACTTAATTATGACTATACAGCTAATACATGGCAGAGGCAGGATTTGACCTGGGTCTTTTTGAGTCTCTGCTCTTAATTGGTAGATAGAGTACAAGATGTTCCCCAATGATCCTGGCCTCCTGGTACTTACAGGCTGCATGCTCCTCTTCCCCATGGTTTGTGTGACCAATAGAGTATGATAGAAGTAGGGGTACCTGGCTGGCTCGGTCATTGGAACACGTGACTCTCGATCTTGGGGTTGTGAGTTTGAGCCCCACATTGGGCATAGAGATTACTAGAGAACATGATAGGGGTGCCTGGGTGGCTCAGTTGGTTAAGCTCATGAACCGCTCATGACTTCAGCTCAGGTCATGGTCTTGCAGTTCTTGAGTTTGAGCCCATGTCAGGCTCTGTGCTGACACTCAGACCCTGGAGCCTGCTTCAGATTCTGTGTCTCCCTCTCTCTCTCCTCCTCTCCATCTCCATCCTTGCTCTCTCGAAAATAAATAAATGTTAAAATTTTTTTTTAAAAGAGAGAACATGCCAGAAGTAATGGTATGACACCTCCAAGTCTAGATCATAAGCACATTGCAGTTTCTGGCTCTTTCTCTTGGATCACTCGCTCTGGGGAAGTAGCCACCGTGTCATTGGTAAGGACCCAATGGATGAGGAAGTGAGGTTTCTGTCAACATCATCAAGGAACTAGGCCTTCTGCTAAGTCGTATGAGTGAGCTTAGCAGTGGATCTTCTGGCCCCGGTCAAGCCTTCAGATGACTGTATCTGAGGAGTCATGTGACCTCAGATAAGCCAGAACCGTCCAGCCAAACCACTCCCAAATTTCTGCCCTGCACAACCTGTGAGCTCATACATGTTTGTTGTCTTAAGCCACTATGTTTTAGGCAATTTGTAATGCAGAAATATATGAGTGATGTAACATTCCAGTAGCAACACTAGCTCAGAAGCCATTAGCTCTCTCAAAATTCCCAAGTTTCTAATGTGGGCCTTGGGAGAGCAGTTGGAAGTCATCTGGAAGAAAGGGCCTCCAACACAGCATGTCCAAAACTTAGAGTACGATGCGGCACTTGTGAACTTGTCGATAGTATGGTTCAGCCATGGAAAGAATATGTTTAGGAGCAGAAAGAAATAAGTGGGCGGGCTGTCAGGGGCTAGATTATGAGGGCGTTGTTTATGTCATCGTAAGATGTTTGGACTCTATCCTATAGGTAGTAAGGAGTTGCTGACCTTGAACAGTAATGGCCCAAGGCAGTGAGAAGGATAGATTCTTTACAAATAATGGAGGGAGGGGCGCCTGGGTGGCTCAGTCGGTTGTGTCTGACTCTTGATTTTGGGTCAGGTCATGATCTCACAGTTCATGAGTTTGAGCCCCAGGTGGGGCACAGTGCTGACTGTGCGGAACCTGCCTGGGATTCTCATTTTCTCTCTCTCTCTCTCTGCCCCTCCCCTGCTCATACTCTCTCTCAAAAATAAATAAAAGTAATAAAAACCTTAAAAAATAAGCAATGTATGGAAAATAAATGACCCAATTTTTTAAAAAGCAAAAGATTTGGAGTTATTTCACTCAAGACAATATGGGGACAGCAAGCAAATGAACATATGAAGAAACAAACAGCATTAGCCATTAGGGAAATGCACATTAAAATCAGGTACCAGTACACACTTATTAGATGACTGAAGTTATAAAACATCTCAAAAATGTTTTAAAGTTTGAAAATGCAAGTGCTGGCAAGGATGTGGAGAAACTGGAAGTCTCCCACAGCAACTGCACTCAGGCACTTACCCAAGATAAATGAAAAGTTATACTCACAGAAAACCCTGCACCTAAAGTCATATCATGGCTTTATTCATAATCATCAAAAGCTGGAAATAGCCCATATGTCCCTCACCTGATGAATGGATAAACCAACAGTGGTATTTCCACAGACACAGCAAGAAAAAAGACAAATCTACGGGACACCTGCGTAGCTCAGTCGGTTGAGTGTCCGACTTCGGCTCAGGTCATGATCTCATGGCCTGTGAGTTCCAGCCCCAGGTCAGGCTCTGTGCTGACAGCTCAGAGCCTGGAGCCTGCTTCAGATTCTGTGTCTCCCCCTCTCTCTGACCCTCCCCCACTCACACTCTGTCATCCTCTCAAAATAAGTGTTAAAGAAATTAGGGGAAAAAAAAAAAAGACAAATCTACTGATTCCCACAACACGGTAGAGAACGAAATGAAATCAAATGAATACTGTTTATAGATCTAGAGTTACCAAATGATCCTTTTTTGAAAGTCCGTGCTTAACCCTTTAAGAGACATGACAGGTATATATTTATTCTTGCACAGTTGCCCTACATCTATCTGGTAAACACAATAAATGTTTGACGAGTGTGCTCATCTCCATTGATAAAATACGGTATAAAATGAAATACAAGGGCACCTGGGTGGCTCAGTTGGTTGAGCGTCTGACTTTGGTTCAGGTCATGATCTCACAGTTTTCAAAATCGAGCCCTACTTCTGGCTTTCTGTTGTTAGCGTAGAGCATGTTTCAGATCCTCTGTCCCTCTTTCTCTCTGAACCTCTCCAACTCATATGCTCTCTCTCAACAATAAATAAACATTTAGAAAAAAGAAATGTAACTTTTCTGTCATTCTGGTATGTATATCTGTATAATCAACATGTGGTTTTCTGTATATGCCCACATAAGTTTGAATTGGAATGATCTTTGACAGCATTCATTTATCGTTGTAGGTGAACAATCATGAATATGCAAAGGATTTTTATCAGATCAAACCCAATGGTGTATGCGTTTTCCTTAGTTCTTAAATATTGGCTACTCTCAATCAATTGTTAACATTTCTTGATCCCATACTGCAGTTCTTCTCATGATGCTACATATAAGAAACACCAGAAGTCGGGGCGCCTGGGTGGATCAGTCAGTTAAGCATCTGACTCTTGATTTCAGCTCAGGTCATGATCTCACATTTGGTGAGACTGAGCCCCGCATCGGGCTCTGTGTTGACAGCGTGGAGCCTGCTTGGGACTCTCTCTCTCCCCCTCTCCTCTGCCTGCCTCCTACCCCCATGCATGCATGTTTTCTCAGGCTCAAAATAAATAAATAAACTTAAAAAAATAAAAGGAAAAACCAGAAGTCACCTGAACTCTGATGTTCAGTCCACATTTCCTTCCCTTTCCTCCCTCCCCCGCAAAATGACAGGCGACCATAAAGATGGATACATATTAGGAGGCCGATGGCAGTAGTCCTGGTGGGAGATGGGGGAGCCTGGAGCTGGGCAGGGCTGTGGGGGTGGAGAGCAGGTAACAATATGGAATGGAACTGGCAGAAAAACTGGGAGCTCCACAGAAGGTGTGGGTGAGTGAGAGAGACAGAGACAGAGGCAGAGACAGAGAGAAGTTAGGCCTGGCACAAGGACACCGATTTGTTGGTCCTTTTATTCTCAAGATATAAAAAAGACCTGAAATTAACACATCGGAAGAATCCATAAAGAAATCTTTTTTTAAAAATAGAATCTTTTCAACCCCTCCCCATCCCCCGCTTTCTGCACCGGGGGAATGTTTCACCTCTCCTGACTGTGGGTTTTCAAGTATGAAAGGTTTTTGCACTCAGTTGAGATCGGTGGACTGGAGAGACCTGGGTGAGAGCTCAGGGTTCACCTGAGGCTTCCGTACCCTGAGGGCTGCCAGGCACCTGGAGAGGGTAAGGAGTTGCTGGAAAGCTACAGGAACACAGACACGGTGGCTTCTCTGGGAGAACAACCCTTTGAAGGAGGGGGTGGGCAGGAGGCTCCCCTCGGGTCTCTCAGCTGCTCTGGTGTCTGGGATCTGTGGGCAGACGGAGCTCTCTCTAATCCTGGACTCAGAAGAGTGATCCTCCCCGCCACCAGGAGCAGAGGGCTGTTCCCGCCCTTGAGAGAGCGCCCTCTGGTGATTCCAGGCGCTGTTTTGCCCTCTCCAGTTCCTTTGTCAACAGCCTCCAGGAAGGAGCCCAGCTTGCTGCGGGCTGAAATGAATGCCAGCTCACATTCTGTTTGTGCCTGCTTACCCGGTGCCTTGATGACCACCCCAGCACTGCCTTTGTTTCGAAAGGTTACCTGTGGGAACACTTCCCCTTTGTAGGTTGAAATTAACAGCAGGCAGAGAGAGTCCATTGATAAGCGGAACCTTAAAACTCACACTGAGAAAGAAAGAAGTTTCCTCCAGCGTGTGTGAGCGAGCCAGATGGAGTGATAGCAGCTATTAATGCAGGGTAAGACGCTTCTACAAACATTTTGACACCTCTGTATGCTCGCGCCCCACCCCCTGGGCCTGTAAGACAGACTCAGCTGCCAAAACGGGCAGCTGAAAAGAAATTGAAGCTTAAAAAAAAAACAGAAACACTTTGGGTTCAGCGGGGATAGTGGGGCAGATGGAAAACACTGGAGGAAGGTAAGGCTGGTCCCTCCCACCTCTCCCTCCTGGTTTTTTCCCATAGCACTTCTCACCCAGCATTTATTTTGTCCAGGATTTGTTTTTACTATTGGATGTCTCTTTTCCTGAAATGAAAACTCCTTGGGAGCATAGCTATGTTCAGTCTCGTTCATCACTGCATCTCCAGAGCCTTGAACGGAAATAGGCATTCAGTAGATATCTGTTGACTTGCATGAGCGAATAAATGAAGGTGACCCCAGAGGGAGACATGGTAAGGGAGCCCGGATAAAGGCTTTCGCTTCCACTCCAGCTGGCCCACATAGCTGGAATGAATTCATTTCACTTGGTCACAGCAAGGAGAGACTCATGCGGGGAAACAGACAACCCTGAGAGCTCAGGCATCTGGGGCTGCTGGGTCGGGGGTAATGGCCGTTGGTATCTGACCTGGATCCCCGCCTGAGTGCTTCCCAAGGACAGGGCAGTCCAATCCCCAGCCCTGGAGAGATGAGCATCAAAGCAGGGGGACATTTGAGGGGTGTCTGAGTGACTCAGTTAAGCGCCAGACTTTGGCTCAGGTCATGGTCTCACGGTTCGTGGGTTCAAACTCCACGTCGGGCTCTGTGCTGACAGCTCAGAGCCTGGAGCCTGCTTCAGATTCTGTGTCTCCCCCTCTCTCTGCCCTTCCCCCTCTCACTCTGTCTTTCTTTCTCTCTGTCTCTCTCTCTCTCAAAAATAAATAAACATTTAAAAAGTTTTTTTTAAAGCAGGGGGACATTTGAGAGTAGAGTAGCCTTGATGGCATGCTGGGAAAACTCTAGAAGTCAGAGCAGGCTGGTGGGAGAGTGCCTGATGTAAACTGTATCTGTTTATTCACAAGTGCTTCCTTTAGACAGCTGGACTCCTGCCTTGGAGAGAAAATACAATTTGTTTCTCCTTCTTCTTCTTCTACATCCATTGGCCCCAGGCTCTGCAGTACTGGTCGGATCTACTTCATTTATTTCCATATGAATTCATTTAGCCAAAGGTTACGGAGCACAAATTAATGCTGGAAATTGTGCCTATGTGGGCTCAAGAGGTTTAACTTGTGAATTCCAAAAGCTTTTGTGATCTGCAGGGTGAAACCTTGCTTTCTAAGAAAATGACATTCTGACAACCGAACATATTTAGATTACATTATGAACGCTAGCCATTATTAAATTCATCTGCCTTGCCTTACACTGTTAGTGAATTATTTCCCAGGCTTATTGGATGTTCCTTGAAGACAGGCTCCCTTGTTTTGTTTTGTTTCTATAATGCTTCATTTATTTCTGAGAGAGAGGCAGCGTGAGCAGGGGAGGGTCAGAGAGAGAGGGAGACACAGAATCCGAAGCAGGCTCCAGGCTCTGAGCCGTCAGCACAGAGCCCGATGTGGGGCTCGAACCCACAAACCGTGAAATCATGACCTGAGCCGAAGTCGGACACTTAGCCGACTTAGCCACCCAGGTGCCTTCTAACCACTGCAGGCTCCCTTCTAACCACTGAAGTGCCCATTGCCAGCCTGGGCGTCTAAGTTGGCTGCTTTGGTTGTTGCTTTGTTGTTTGTTTGTGTCTCCTGTTTCCTGTGTGAATGTTTCCTTGTGTGTTTCATAATTTTGAGCGTAGGCTGATGTTCAGGGGCATTAGTGGGATTCCTGTGCAGCCTGGGCTGCGAGTGTATCTTCAAAGTGGTCTTGCATTGGCTTCTGGCAGCCTGTTACCAGCTCAGGGTGTTTCTCATGTTAAATTAGTGGGGACTCCCAGCCACTCAGGTAATGTAAATTTGACCCCAAACCCCCGGTGGGTATAACTGTTTAGTGACAATTGGCTTCTGGTTGCAATTTCTCAGAAGTGAATTTTTTTCCTTCCCCAGAGCCCATGACTGGTGGGTCGAATTCCCCAGAATGTGCCCTTAGAAAGTACTGGCTCTGTGCAGGGTCCTCTTCTAAGGCCTTGTCTCTGGCCCAAATGGGCGATGGAAACCCAACTTGGCAACTCTACCCCCAAGGATGGCCAATGCATCGGATATGATTTGAAAATCTTTTCTTTTTTCAGCTTTCACTCCATTTGTGGATCCTGAACATTTGCTTCTTTTTTCTTGTCCTCTTGCTAAAGCGTACTGCAGAGATGGGTGCCTGTGCCTACCCTATGATGGTGCCGTGACCATTCATAATTCACAGTAGACATAGTGTTTCTTTTTCATTTTTTAAAATTTGTTAATGTTTACTTATTATTGAGACAGAGAGAAACAGAGCATGAGCAAGGGAGGGGCAGAAAGAGAGGGAGACACCAAATCAGAAGCAGCTCCAGGCTCTGAACTGTGAGCACAGAGCCTGACATGGGGCTCGAACCCATGAACCGCGAGATCATGACCTGAGCCGAAGTCAGACGCTTGAAGGACTGAGCCACCCAGGCGCCCCTAGACATAGTGTTTCAAAACTAAATGGAAAGATTTGCAAAATGTGCTATGTATAAGGCTCCACATGGGACACCAAGGCGCCCCTAGACATAGTGTTTCAAAACTAAATGGAAAGATTTGCAAAATGTGCTACGTATAAGGCTCCACATGGGCTCAAGACACCACTTGAGCCACACCCTCTCAAGAAGCTTCATGTATGTTGTCTTATCTGATTCTCACAACAATCTTGTGAGTTAGTTATTATCCCTGTTTTACAGATGAGGCAACTGAGGTTTCAGATCTAGTGGCTTACTCAAAGCCACCTATCTAGTCAATCAGAGAGCCAGCATTACACTCAGGTCTGTCTGACTGCAAAGTTTATGCTCTCGTACTTATGCCATGCTGAGGGTTGACAAGAGAGAGAAAAAACACCCAGGAAAAGGCTAAATACAGTATGAAACCAGAAAAATAAAAACCACTCTGCAAGGAATGCTCCAAGAAAGTAAGGACATGAGTAATTGCTGGTGGGATGGGCCTGGGGACTGTGACTTCAGAGGGACCAGAGTGAGCCAGTGGGGCCAGAGACTTGGTATGGGCCTCGAAGATATTCTCTCGGTGAAGAAGTGGAGAAGCACTTTCCCGACAAAGGGGCAAGCACAGAAGAAGCCTCGAGATGAGAAAGCATATGAATGTTATGGACTCCATGAGTAGACAGGGCATGGTTATGCAGAAATATGGCTGGGACATAAGATAGCAGAAGTTTGAGGCCAAGTATGGAGGGTCTTGATTGCTAACAGGTTTTGGGCATATTGGGTAGGTAATAAAGAGCCTTTGAAGGCTTTTAGCTAGAAAAGATGTAGCCAACTCAGTGATTTGGGCAAATGTAAATGGAAGTCATGTACAAGATTGGCTGGGCGGGAAGGGAGAAAGGAGAGAAACTAGTGAGTCTGGATTAAGGGGGAACAGTGAGAAGCAAATGGAACGGATGGATAAATAGACATTTTTCCTACTACGGATGCCAAGGCCAGTTGTTCTCAATTAAGCACCAACTCAATGGGAATTGAATTTTATCAGCCCCAGCCAGATCACGGAGGCTGAAACCCCAGGGCCAGAGCTGGTCCAATGAGCCTTTAGCCAAAGTTACCAGGAGAAAGGAAGTCCGTGTAGGCCCCAGCCTGGGACACACAATGTCGATGCTGGAAAGGTCTGAGTTCTATCTCTAAACCCATAGATGAGTATGACACAGGGAATAGAAGGCAAAGATAAAAAGTAAAACAAAAACAAAAACAAAAAACCCTATTGACAAATTACAAGCAAATGGATCTAGAGGCCATGAATGGAGCCTGAGCCTTGTTTTAATTGGTCTTGAGTTGCCTAGAACATCGCGAGTCAGCTTAGGTTAAAGATATAAGGCTGGAATGAGCAGCTTTAACATCTGACCTATAAGGGAATATGGAGAATGCGTCCCTTCTCCAAACTTCCATGTCTCTGTCATAGCACTTACTGCAATGCAATGCAAATTATCTAGCTCCTTATTGGTCTTTCCCACTAGAAAGTGCTCACTGTGGCAGGGACTGGCCGCTACTGATCTATATTCCTGGCATCTAGCAGAAAACCCAGCATAGAGTAGGAGTTCCTCGGTAGCTGTGTCTGTTAAGCATCCACCTTGGGCTCAGGTCATGATCTCACGGTTCATGAGTTTGAGACCCGCATCGGGCTCTGTGCTGACAGCTCAGAGCCTGGAGCCTACTTTGGATTCTGTGTCTCCCTCTGTCTCTCTGTCCCTCCCCTGCTCATGCTCTGTCTCTCTGTCTCTCAAAAATAATAAATAAACATTAAAAAAAAAAAACCAGCACAGAGTAGATTCCCTAGTAAGAGTTAATGATGGTTTAGACCAGGAGCAGGAGAATGGTGAGGACTGGTCAGTTTCTAAATACATTTTGAAGGTAAAACCAAATGGATTTCCTAATCTTTTGGATGTAGAGGATGCAAGCAAGACTGGAGTGCAGAATGAGTCAAGGTTTTTGGCTTTGGAAACCCGAAGAATAAAGTTAGAATCATCTGAGATGGAGAAAGCAGCAAGTAAAACAGGCTTCAGTGAAAAGAGCAGGTGGTGAACCTGCACATGCTGATTTGGGGTGTCCAGTAGATACCTAAGCAGAGGTGGCGCACGACAGTTGGTTTCTCAAGTTGGAAATCTGAGAGAGGTTTGGACCAAGAATATGAATTTGAGACTCATCTACATCAAGATGGTATGACAAACCTTGAAACTGGGCATTAGCACCAACGGAGTGTGGCCAGAAAAGAGAAGGAGCCCAAGGTCTGAGCCCTGGAGTACTGCCATCCTCAAAATCTGGGGAGAAGAGAACACACTAACAAGTAAGACTGATAAGGAGCAACCAAGGAGATTGGAAAACAAAAGACAATCCATCAGACAAACCAACAACAGCAAAAGCCAACAAGTGGAGGGGGCTGTCGTGGAAGACAAGCTAAGAAAGCGGATCGAGGAGGAGGGAGGCATCAGGTGCTTCCAGTGCTGCTGTTGAGTCAAGTAAGACGACGAGTGGGAACTGCCCGGGTTAGCACGTGGGGAACACATAGTCTCGTGGGGAGGACAGACATGGACCTAAGTCACTGTAATGTAGAGATGCTTGATCACCATGATGAGAACGCTGATGATTTGGTGGAGCCCAAGGACTGGGTGGGGTGAACATAAGAGGGCACGGGAGGAATGGCTTTGGAGAGGACATCTCATTACAGAAGTGCTAGAAGGGGAAGCCGCTGGGGGGTAAAATGGGGTCAAGAGCAACCATCTGTTTGTTTGTTCACGTGTTCATTTGTTTAAGATGGACAAAATAGCAGCATGTTTGCATACCGATTCAGCGCATTGACAAGGCTAAGATCTTAGACCCCAGGTCAAATCTCCGATCTTCTGTCTTCTAGGAGTGACTCTGTTTCAAACTGAATGTTTGTGGCCTTTCCAGATTCACGTGTAGAAACCCTACCCCCACTGTGATGGTACTACGAGGTGGGGCCCTTGGGAACTAATTGGTATTAGATGAGATCATGAGAGTAGAGTCCCCAAGAATGGGATTTGTGTTTTTACAAGAGTTGCTTAGAGAGCTGGCTTCCTCTCTGATCTCCAGATGAGTAGACACAGTGAGAAGTCAGAAGTCTACAACCCAGGAGAGAGCTCTCAGAGGAACAAGTTCATGGAGACTTCCAGCCCCCAGAACTGTGAGAAAAAAATTTCTGTTAAGACTCCCAGTTTATGGTACTTTGTTCTAGCAGCAGGGGCGGACTAAGACAGACTCCCATTATGAGGCTCTTCCACCTTCTGAGCTCATCAAGGATGAGGACTAAATGTCTTCCTTTGATATTTGATGACTGATATATAGAAGACACTTGGTAAATGTTTATCAAATAAATGCCTGTGCATAAAACACTTTGTAGCTCCTTTGAGTCACAGTTTCATGTGTTAAATGAAGATAAGAGTACCCACTTCAGAGGACTGAAGAAAGGAAAGCACGCCATGAACAGAAAGGGGCCTGGTACTTAATATATGCTCAGTGAATGTTAGTTTTATTATTAGTTCGATGCCTTCATTTTACAGCTCAGGCATCTGAGGCCCAGAAAATAGTTTGCTCAAGACTGTACAGCTCATGGCAGAGCTAATAGTCTTTGGACTCACCTTCCTCAACTCTTTTCACATAACCAGAAGAATCACCCACAATGGCCAAGAGGATGGAGGTGGCTGTGTTTGGGGTGGATTGATGAGAAACCTGCGTATTAGGAATTAATAGCAGCTCTGAAATCTCTGTATTCCTCTGTGAACCAACATAGGTCTTCCTGCCTGATTTTTCAGGATGCTCAGCAAAGGCGATCCTCACACAATGCTCTGTATTTTCTCCTAGCCTTTTCTTGTTTTGCCAGCATTCTGGTCTTAATGTGTTCAGTGGCAATTCTTGCTAGTCCCTTCATATCCAAGTCAAGGGACAACGCTATGTTACATACCTGTTTTGTTCATTATTAGTCCTTATGCAATTATAAATCTAGATGGCTGGCCCTATTAGCTACCACTCCAGGTGATAATATAGACGTGGATCCAAAACATGTTCCTGTGCAATATTAGTATAAAATTTAATAACCTCAGAAACACCCTTTCATCATACTTGCAATAGACGAATAGCCTGTCCTTGCCAGGATCAATGGAGAAGGTTTACTTTTGTCAACCTTTATTAGTGGAGTACTATATGCTGCCATTCCTTTAATAAGATAGTAAATCTCCAGCAGATTTATAGTTTATCTTTCATCCAAAGACCTCAAAGTAACTTTGCTTACACTGTGTCATTATTAATCATCCAACTTGCCCAAAGAGGCAAGCAGTGGTTATTTCAGAGGGAGAAACTGAGGTCCCAAGAAGGTTATACGATTTGACTTCTTAGGGTCATGAACAGGGTCAGAAAAAAGAGCTGGGCATGGAGCCCAGATTCCTGTTTCTCGGGCCAAGCCCCATGCCTTCCCCCAAAGTGCTCTAAACTTTTTTTTTCAAATTATAAAATGCAAATTTCTACCTTGATCTATTAAGCAGAAGTGAACTCTAAACTCTTCTTCAATTGCCTCGGGAAAACAGTTTATTTTTGAAGTCACTTCCAGTCATAAAATGCTTGATTCACTATTTTAAATAATAAAATCGAAATAAGTAGATAGCTTTGTAGTCATAATGATAGCTTGGACTTCAGTGGGGCCACGGCTCTGAAAAGCATAGCTTCTAGACCTTCAGTCATTGGAAGAGGGATGCCCCTCTTGGTGACCTTAGTATCCTTTTCTTTCTCACATGCCTTTCCTCCCTCTCCCCGATCCCTTCACTCACACCCCTTTTTCATTCCTCAAATTATTTCTTCCTATGCACTCAGAGCTCTCAAGATAAAAGACGATCCCTACTTTTGCTGGATATGAGAGAAGACTCCCAGTCCCTCTGGACTATTCTGTGGAGCCCCATTCTAGGGGATTCTCCAAGAGTTTCTCAGTGGGGTGAGTTTAGATCCCATCTTGCTTGGAGGTAAAGATCAAAGTTACAAAGACAGATCTCTAAATATCCCCCAGTCACCCCCCCCCATTCTTACACTGGAGTTTTAGAACTAGTCTGGCCGAAGGAAGGAAAGGCAGTTGAGAACAGTACTTACTCTTCCTCCACCTCTCTCTTAACCTGCGGAATGACTTTGGAGGTCACACCCTCCAGACTGCCAGAACGGAAATCTAAGCTACGTGGCATTAGCTTAGCAGCTAGTCTGGAAAGATGGCAATCCGTGATATGCATTGGTGAAAAGTGAGGGAAGCTTGGCCTGCAGACTTGAAAAGCAGACCATGAGTCGTCTGAATTTAGAAGTGTAAGGCAGGGGTGGCAAACTTTTGGTAAAGACCCAGGTGATGAATATTTTCAGCTTTACAGGCCTTATGGTTTCTTTTGAAATGACTCAGCTCTACTATTATAGCATGAAACCAGCCATAGAGAGTATGTAAACAAATGAGTGCAGCTATGTTCCAATAAAACTTTATTTACAAAAATAGGAAGTGTGCTGGGTTTGGCTTGTTTGCCACCTCCTGGTCCAAGGAAAGAGTTTGGAGAACAGAATAAGTTTGTGTTGCCCTTGGTTACATTTGACACAATTCAATAGAGACAGGTTCCAAAAGTATTGGTTGGTTGGCCAACAGAAGTTAAAGAAAGAAGTCAAAACTTGGGACCCCAACTTTCCATAAAATGTAAATGGGCTAGGAATGCTGTGTGGCCCCAAAGCCCATCACATAGGGAGGAGGAAGATAAATGTACAAGGAGGAGCCTCCTAGAGAGCAGAGCAGGGGCAGGGATAAGAGGGTTTATAATTGAACAGAGACCTGAAAAGAGTGAAGGACAAGCTAGGTGGATAGATGGGGGAAGAATAGAATTACAAGCAAGTACAAAGGCCCTGAGGCAGAAGTGAGCCTCACCTTCAAAAAACCACACGGAGGCCAATGTGGTTGCAGCAGGGGAAACAAGGGATGGATGGATAGTAAGAGATGACATCAGAAAGAGAGAACAGGGGGCGCCTGGGTGGCTCAGTCGGTTATGTGCCCGGACTTTGGCTCAGGTCATGATCACACAGTTCGTGGGTTCAAGCCCCACGTTCTGTGCTGACAGCCTGCAGCCAGCTTCAGATTCTGTATTCCCCTCTTTTTGACCATCCCCTGCTCATGCTGTGTCTCTCTCTCTCTCTCAGAAACAAATTTTTTAAAAATTAAAAAAAAGAGAGAGAGAGAGAACAGATGGGCATGGGCATGGGCATGGGTGGGGGATCCTACAGGATAAATCACATGGGGACTTGTAGGTAATTTTGAAGATGCCAGCTCTTCTCAGTGAGTCAGGAAGCCAAAGAGGGTGTTAAGAATGTGAACAGGGACACACTCTGACATAAGTTTTTAAAAGGATCATACCGGTTGCTGGGTTACGAAAAAAAGAGCAGGGGGCAGGTGGCGGGAAGGATGTGAGCAAGAAAACAGCCAAGAGTCTATTGCAGTAATCCATACAAGGGATCATTCATTCATTCATTCACAGTGCAAGCATTTCATGGCTATCTCTGGAGAAGACGTAATCTGAGGTAATGTTTCCGATATCCCACAGATATTATGGGAGATTTCCCTTACACAGCAATGTTGTATTCATGCTATGAGAAAAACAGGTTAAATGTGGTAATATATTGTCAGTTCTTTGAGATTCTAAAGGTGTCAAAGATCATGAGAAAGTTTTTCATTTTTAACTTTTGAGGAAGTTTCAAATAAACCTTTGGCTTATGAATTTTGAGAATGAAAAATAATTTAAGATCAGAGGACATCTTTCTTATGTTATATTACACAGTAAGAAATTTTGAATGTAAATCTCTCCCTTCCCTACCAGGAAGTTAAAACTGTAAACAAATACAAGGTGGGATTTTAGATTGGATCCTGAATTGGAGAAAAAAAAATTAAAAATTTTCAGGACCTTTTTCTTTCAGTTGACATCCCTGCTCTATCCTGCAAGCTTTGGTCTGTTTCTCTAACACTTGCCTACAACTGACAGTCAACAGGACTGGTCCCTGAACAACACGCACAAAGCGGTCAAGTAGGCGATTCCCCAATCTTTTTATTTTTTTTTATTTTTTATTTATTTCTGAGAGAGAGAGAGAGAAAGAGACAGTGTGAGCAGGGGAGGGTCAGAGAGAGAGGGAGACACAGAATCCAAAGACAGGCTCCAGGCTCTGAGCTGTCAGCACAGAGCCCAATGCAGGGCTTGAACCCACGAACTGCGAGATCATGACCCGAGCCGAAGTCGGACGTTCAACCAACTGAGCCACCCAGGCACCACCGCCCCCCCACCCCCGCCAATCTTTCCTACCACACGGATATGCTCTTTGCTCTCTCTTTCCGTTGAAAGTTCTTTTTCACCAGCCTTGGAATGCCAGCGCAGAACGGCCTCTGGCATCACCCCGCACAGGTACTTTTCATCTCTAATCGCTCCTGCTCCGCTATTAAAAGATACACTTGCAAAGCAATGGGAGCAAGTTACTCATTCAAATGCTGTTAACAAATAACAGGATTTAAGTGTGTAACAGGTAGTTACTCAGCTTTGAAAATTTGCCCTGAAGAGTTAAAATATCTGCTTCACTGGAAAGGGGTGGGGGGCGGGAATGTCCTTGTAGGAGGAATTTTCAGCCCCCTGGGATTTTATGGCTGCTCTCCCTCCCCTGCGTCGGAGCTGGAAGGCGAGATGCTGCGTNGACACTTCTGGGGCCTGCAGGTGCGCAGCGGCTTCACAGCCAGGGCTGCTTCCCCACCCAAGCCAGCAGGCACCCGCCAGGACTTGCCGGAGCCCATGTCAGGGGAGGCGGCTTGTAAATTACTCTGGAGGATCATTCCGTGTTGGATGGGATCACGGGAGGGCAGAGTGTGGAGGTGCTGCCGCCCAGGCTTCAGGTGGAAGGTTTCTTGGGGGAAGTCCATCAAGCAAAGGCTGACAATGCAGTGGTGACCTGCCATGACCTTCCAGCAAGCTCGGGGGGCGGGGGGAGGAGTGGCTATAACCCACACATTCTCACTGTTCGTGCCGCCTCAGGAGCAGCCCAGAGCTGGGAGCCTGCACCCCCTTTCACCGCTATTTTAATTGTGTTCTTCTTCCAATAGATATTCGCAGACGTTCTATAGTATGAGAATGTGATGCAGAAGTCCTATACCAGGAGACGTCCTCCACCACGCTGACAGCCATACCCTCCGGGGAGGCTGCAGAGTCTGGGCCACATAGTAAGTGCTTGATTTATATGCTGTGGTTTATATGCGGGGTCCCACTCTGAGTGGTACTCAGAGGTAACCTGTGAGTCCCCAGATAGGGTCAGTGATAAGGTAAGGATGAAACTCCACACTAGGGCAGGAAAGGGACTTCACCTGTGTTGGTCCGTCATCAAGGATTCTCAGGTTTGGCTCTTCTGTGGACAGGGTCAAGCCGAAAAGAGTTCTCTTGGTATAGGAATCCAGAGAGTATTTATTACAGGAAGAAACAATGATTAAATTAGAGGTGGGGGGGGTGTGCAGTGACCAAGGCAAATGTCTCATGAGTCTGTAGGCAGAGAGCCGGAGAGGCNAAGCCTAAGAGAAAGAGCAGGAAGAGAAGAGTCAAGGGTCAAGTTCTCAAATTCTCCTTTTCTAGTGGTGAGAAAAGCAGGCTCTCCTCAGCGGAAAGTCAGTGCCCCCTTAATGTCCCATCATGGATTTGACCCCATCGGCACCCCCACCCTCCAGCCTGCCCAGGCCACCCACCGACAGAGACTCACAGATTATAGCTTGAGAGGGAATGTATTCAGGACCCAACCCAGCACTTTACATACATATCTTACCTCCAAATCTAGGAACCGATGCCTGGCTTTCTCTGCATAAATCCCTTGTCAAAGCTCTCGTCTTGGATCCAGTTGACACTGATCTACATTTTCGCGATAATACTTTTAATTACATTTGTATTTACCTGTTGATTTTCATACCGAGCGTCATCCTGAGAAGGACTGGAGGCAGCTTCTAAAGTTTCAGTGTGGCAACGACTTTAATAAATCTGGCTTTCCACCCGGCTTCAAAATAGCTATGCCTGCATCACAAAACAGAGATGATTTTTTTTTCCTAGTTTAATTGTAAAAACACATACAAAGCACCTTGGAAATCTGGCTCCAAGTTTTAAAATATGTGCATTTACTTACCATTCCAAGAAGCCTCAGGCAGTACTGGGGATCCGGGCCAGCTACATGTCAGAGCTGTCTGAGACACCCCAGGCTCTCCCAAAAGTACACCGTTCCTCATGCTGGGGTTTGAGATGTCTGGAAGTATGACCTTGATTTTCTTTCCTTCATTAAATGAAGAGGAAAAAAGAGGTGCAAAGGGTGTGCTGGAGAGGGATGTTTTGTTCAAGGTGGGCTGGGGGCCACCGGAGGAGGAGGGGTCTTCCTCATATCTTGCCAGCTCAGACCTTTCTCTAGACACACTTGCAGGAAGTCCATCAATCCCTGCAGGAACCACAATCCTTTGCTAAAAGGCCTCT
Source organism: Crocuta crocuta (assembly GCF_008692635.1). NCBI lineage: Eukaryota > Metazoa > Chordata > Mammalia > Carnivora > Hyaenidae > Crocuta > Crocuta crocuta. The sequence continues at coordinate 6,986,883 of NW_027529526.1, forward strand.
TGGCCACAGCCCAGCTCAACAGGGGAGGGTCCAGCTTTGTCCGTATTGGGCTTGGTGTGTGGGGTCCCACCTTCGGGGGCCCTCGTGCTGTGGGAACCTTGCAGGCTCCCCTTCCCACATTCACACAGGTCTGGCTTCTCTGGCGGTGGCGGTGTGAAAACTCAAGTCCCTGTACCGACTCAGGGCCAGACCTGTTCTCTCCTCACTCAAAGGGCCAAAGAGAGGGCAGTGGGTGTAAAAAGAAATGGTTTTCTTATTTTGCCATCGTTTATATATTTAAAACACATACCTTTCTTTTGGAAACATCTGAGAGGCCTCACAGAAAGCATGACGCAGGAGAGAAGTACTGTAAACGCCACACGGAATGGCCTCCTTGGCCAGAGCGGAGTATTTGCGTTCAAATGCCAGAATGGGCATGGAGGAGCGGAATGAAAACATACGAGCTTCCGTTAGGGGGTCCAGTCACCACTGGACATCCGTTATCCTCACTGCTTTCTACGGCGCTCTAATGGGAGATGTCCTCACCGCTATCTGACAAGGACATTAAGGCTCAGAGAAATGCAAGAAACTGTCAAAAGACCCACAGCTATTCAGTGCTAAAATCAGGGTTGGAATCCAGACCGGGCGAGTCTAGATCCCTCAGCCCAGCCGCTGCATAGACTGCCTCTGCAATGCTGTGACCGCCCTCACCCATTCATCCCTGCGCTCCCTAGCTGCTGGGGCAAAGCTCAGTTAGACACAGGCTAAATGAATCTCAGCCCTCAGGTGGGCGAAGCACAGGTAGGTTTTCTGGTGTTGTTTTGCTTTAATTGTGAGTGTCCCCTCGATGAGGAGGCACATGTTGCCTCACATGGGCACGCTGTCCTCAGTTACCATGATTGCCGGCCCCTGGTGTGCATTGGCGTTCACAAGCCCTGCATCACAGTTCCATCGACTGTGAAGCTTCAGCGCTCTCTCTTGACACCTGTGTGTCAGGCTCTGGGGGCCTGCCTTAGGAGGCTGCAAAGTCGACCGAGTAGCTTCTCAGTGCCGCCCAGGCTCCGGAGCTGCTAGAAGCTGAGCAGGAATGTGGACAAGTGCCCACTGCAGACAGCTTTCATGAGTCTGGAATAGAGGCTGAGCTCCTCAGAACTGCAGGGCTCCAAGACAGCAGAGTGAGCTGTTGGATTATTGTGCAAAAACGAGGTTTAAAAAGTCCTCTCGTGGGGTGCCTGCGTGGCTCGGTGGGTTAAGCGCCAGACTTAGGTTCCGGGTCATGATTTCGCGGTGTGTGGGTTCGAGCCCCGCGTCAGGCTCTGTGCTGACAGCTCAGAGCCTGGAGCCTGCTTCACATTCTGTGTCTCCCTTTTTTCTCTGCCTCTTCTTGGCTCACACTGTTTCTGTCTCTCTCTCTCAAAAATAAATAAACGTTAAAAAAGTTAAAAAGTCCTTTATTTGCTTGGTGAGAGATGCAATCCGGGTCCCAGCCCCGGGGCAGATGGGAGTTTTCCTGTTTGCTGCCCTCCCTGCCCCGCCCCTGGCAGAGCCAGCGCCAGCTGGGGGCACAGCCCTGGGAACTTGTTTCCCCCTGACAAAGCCAAGGCCGGAAAGAAAGGGCTTTTTTTTTTTTTTTTAGAGGAAAAGAACGAACTTGTGAAGAGTGTGCCTTTCTGAAACTAGGTAGACCAGGGGTCAGATCCACATTTCCTCACTTCCTAGCCGTGTAACCGTGGACAAGTCACATCAAGCGAACGTTTGTTGAATCCGCTGTTCACCAAGAACGTGCAGGAAAACGCAGCCCTTGCGGGCGTTCCCTGAGGATTAGAGGCATCCTGTGACAGGGCTCATGCCTGACCCCACAGGGCTCTGATTCGGTGCAGGCGGACACGCTTCACAGGGATAGCTCAGGCCACGCACCACCTTGCCGCAACTGGGGCTCAGGAGTGTAGACTTTCTGTTTGCAAGAACACAACCAACCAACCAACAGCACCCTCCCACCTCTGTCGCCTGCCCTCCCCGCCCCCTTCAGCCCCCCCTTGAAAAGTTTACTTCAAACCCGGTCCTCCAAGGCGAGAAGGCCTTCAGCGGCAGTTTACTGCCCTCTGCTGTCCACCTGGAAAATTCCCTGGATGCTTCCGGCAGCTCGGCCGAGGCACCCCATCCTTCTGATTGGTGCACGCCAGCTACACAGTCCGAGGGGTCCGGCGAAAACGGCAGGGCGCCTTGTTACAAAGTGTGTTAAGAGTTTCAAGACAGCGACAAGGGAAGGACGGCGCCCTTCGCAGCTGCACGGTGTCCCCACGCCCGTGAAGCCGGCTTTCCCTGGCTCTTAGCCGCTCCTGGCATTGAACTTCTGGGTCTACGCTATAGTCTCAACAGTTCCCCGAGGAACGGAAATTTAGTAGAACGTGTCTGGGAAGGAGAGGTGGGGAAAGGGGCCCCCTTTCCCCCCCCCCCCCCCCCCNTGGGTGTGTGTTGAGGGGGCGGGGGGAGGGGGGACTTTCTCCTGGCTCCGCCACAGCAGAACCGCACATCAGGTCTCACCCCTGCGCGCAGCCGGAGTGTGAGGAACCAGGGAGAAACAGCACGCCTTGTCCTGGCCTTGGGAACCGATTCAGACTCAGGAACTGGACAGATGGGGATTCAAGCATCAACATTATTATTTTTTTATGATGGTTTTTTTTTTCCCCTGAGCACGCGAGACAGCATGAGCAGGGGAGGGTCAGAGAGAGAGGGAGTCACAGACTGAAACAGGCTCCAGGCTCTGAGCTGGCAGTCAGCACAGAGCCTGACGCGGGGCTCGAACCCACGATCCGTGAGATCATGACCTGAGCCGAAGTCGGACGCCCAACTGACTGAGCCACCCAGGCGCCCCAGATTTTTTTTTTTTTATGTTTGTTTAATTTTGAGAGAGAGTGAGACAGAGTACGAATGGGAGAAGGGCAGATAGAGGGAGACAACAGAGCCCAACGCGAGGCTCGAACTCACGGACTGTGAAATCATGGCCTGAGCCAAAGTCGGAGGCTTAACCAACTGAGCCACCCAGGCGCCCCTCAAGCACCAACATTATTACAAACAGGGTACGCTGGAGGACAGAGCTCCCCCCAACGACTCCAGTGCTAAAATTCACCCCCAAATTCCTCTAGGAGAGACCCACCCAGATGAGAATGTGCAGCAACGGCTGTCACCCACCGACGGGGGAATTCACTGTACCTCTGTGGGCACAAGTAAGGAATAAAGCAAGATGCCAAGAGCAATTCGAGAAAAATCCCTCTCTTTGGAAACCAGAGCAGTGGAGAGAAAGCGTTTCCCCTGTATGAGTGAGGGACTAACTAGGAAAAGAGAAACCACTTTGAGTATTTCCAACAAAGGGAATGTGATGCAGGTAATTGGTTTCACAGGTGGTGGAGGTGCTGAGAAGTTAAAGCACGAGATGAACAGGAAGGGATGACACTTCCACTTTGAAGACAGAGGAGGGAAGAGACAAGCTGCCACCAGCTGGGGTGGGGGAGGCGGCAGACCACTGGCCGAAGCTGGAAACTTGTGGGTCCCTCAGACAGGAGCTGGAGCCATGGAGGAAACACAGCCGTTTCTCTTCCTAAAGTAAAAGAGGAGAAACAATGGCTTGGTATCTCCCTTCTTCCTCTCCTTCCAGAACCTTCCATGGGCCACCCTCAGCCTAGAGGCACCTGATGCACAAGCTTGGAGAGAGATAACCACTGGGGGTCAGTTGCCCTGCATTTCCCCTGCCATTCTAGGTAAGGATTGGGTTTGAGGAGGCCTTGGACAAAATGCTCCCTTGATGGTATTAAATCATTGATTGCCCATTGCCTGTTGGATGAAAGGGAAGTTCTGCCCCATGACAGATACACCACATGTATTCTACTGTTGCTGGATATTTGCAATATTTTCTCCTCCTCCTCCTTCTGCCCTTTCTGCTTTTTCTTCTTTTTTGCTGATTGGACCCATGGGGCTATAACATTCTTGTACAGTCCCTGGAACACTTCTGAAAGTGTTTGTTATAAAGTTAGATATCATTGTTGTTGGGCTGTAGATGATAAATACGCTAACCTTTCTTAAGTAATGCCAGGTTATTGTTTATGTATTTATTTTGAGAGAGAAAGCATGAATGGGGAGGGGCAGAGAGAGAGGAGAGAGAGAGAATCTCAAGCAGGCTCTGCACTGTCAACATGGAGCACAATGTGGGGCTCAAACCCATGAACTGTGAGATCATGATCTGAGCCAAAGTTGATGCTCAACCTACTGAGCCACGCAGGCACCCCTCAATTTATATTATACTTCTACCACCATGTATGAAAGCTCCATTGCTCCACATTTTTGCCCAAATTTAAATTTTTTAAATCTGCTGGGCAAATCTTATTTTAATTTGGATTTCTCTTATTAATAATGGAGTTGAGTATCTTTCCATACGTTTATTGGCCATGCAGATTCTTTTGAGCGGTAATGACTGTTGAAGTCTTTCTCTATTTTTGACTGGATTATTTCACATATTGGCTCATGATGTCCTTTGTATATTATTATTTTCCCATGTTATACACGTTACAGATATCTTTTAGTTTTGAGCAGTTAGTGTCACTATCTTTATCACTAACAAAATTTGTGAATTATAATTAGTTAAATTTATCAAATTTTCCTTGTTGGGTCTTCCTTTTAACTCTTTGCAGAGCTCCTTGCCTAATCAAAAGTTTTGCAAATGTTCTGTTTACTTTTTGAAATTTTCTAGTTTTGCCTTTCTTATTCTATCTTTAACTTACCTTTAGTTGATTTCAGGGCATGTTGTAAAGTCAAGATACATTTTCGTTCTTCCTGGTGGTTAAGCAATTTTCCCTCCAGCATTTACTGAATAGTCTATTCTTACCCTACTGATCTGTAGTGCCATATCTGTCATGTATCAAGGCTTTTATATGCTTAGATCTTTCTCTAATCTCCCTTTTCTATCCCATTTGTTAATTTGTCTCATCCTGCATTATCAGTACACCGGCTTTATCATACCAATGTCTTGGTAGGGTTAGTCTCCCATGTCAGTCACAGAATCAGGGCATGGAAATCACACCAGTTACTTTCACAGGGAAAATGTAATATAAAGAATTGTTAACTAGTAGAAAGGGCTTAACTACTTAAAAGGGGTAGAGGAAGACTCAAGAAGTCCAGATATAGCAGCCAGCTCCTACCTCCATGCCGAAGAAGTGGGGACCAAGAAGGAGCTAGAACCTTTGGAGAACTGCATGCCTTCCCAACCAAAGGCTGAGGTGTATGCAGCCGGCTCGTTGCAGAGAAACTGGACAGGGCATATGGGCCAGAGCTGGTGTGTCGAATGGTCTGCTGTTGCCACAGGGTATGGAGCTGGTCTGTAGAAGCGGCCTCCTTGGTGGTGACGCTTGCCTGAGGGCAGAGTCAGGGCCACAATAGAAGTGGCCTCATGGAGCCCCATAGAAGCACCCACTGTGGGGGACGGGGTGGCCTGTGGGCAAAGCTGGAGCTGCCTCACCAGGGCTGCTGGACTTGTGTGCTAAATCACTTTAGTGGAGGACTAAGCCCCGGAAGGGAAATGCCTTCTTGTCACTGTTGTCATGCAGGATGCTGACATGCATGCATGCACTCCAGTGCCCTCTATTGGCAGAGCAGAACATTTCACCAACCGGCAAGGAAGAAGTGTTTAGTGTCCCGCTCCGGTCTCACAAAGAGGGCCACGAAGGCGGATTTGGAGATAAGAGAAAATTAACTGATAACTGGCACAATCTTCTAACTTGTTCTTACCTTCAAATTTTCTTAACTATTTTTGGTCCCTTGTGCTGCCATGCACATACGTGGGAGGGTGGAGAGAATGGAATTCTTACTTGGATTTCATTTGCACTGGAGATTTAGTTGGTGGAACTGACAGCTTTACACAATTGATTCTTCCAGTTCATGCACATTTGGATCTCATCATTTATGTAGGTCTTCTTTAAGGCTTTTCAATAGCACTTGTTATCATTTTCTCTATAGAGATCTCTTAAGGCTTCTGTTAGGTACTTTAGTACTTCATATTTTTAAAGCAAATTTTCTATTTCTTAATATTATGCAAAAATGCAATTTATTGTTGGCACATAGTTTTGTATGCAGCAATGTGTTAAACTTACTTCCAAATTCTAGTAGTATATCTATATATTCTTTTGGATTTTCTATGTTCCATGTACAACTTGATCTTCTAAGAATAATGACAGATCAGATTCCCTTTTCATGTATTTTCTTATTCTTGCCTTCCTATACTGTCTAGAGGCTCAGTGTTGATAAAAGTGGTAGATAGGGGCATCTTTACCTCATCCGCAACATTGAGAGAGATGCTATTGCTGTCAGCTCATTATTTTGCAGATACCTTCTGTCAGTTCGGAAAGGTTTCTGCTAGTCCTAATTTGCCAAGAAGTGTTTTAGAAATTATGAATGGTGGGGCGCCTGGGTGGCTTAGTCGGTTAAGCGGCCGACTTTCACTCAGGTCATGATCTCGTGGTTTGTGGGTTCGAGCCCCGCGTCGGGCTCTGTGCTGACAGCCAGCTCAGAGCCTGGAGCCTGTTTCAGAGTCTGTGACTTCCTCTCTCTCTGACCCTCCCCTGCTCACACTGTCTCTCTCTCTCTTAGAAATAAAAAATTAAAAAGAAAAAAGAAATTATGAATGGACATTGAACTCTATCAGATACATCTATCTTCTTCTATTGAGATGATCTGTGATTTTTCTTCTTTCATCTGTTGATATGTATCACGTGGGTTGATTTCCTAATGAAAACCAACCTTGCATTCCTGGGATGAACCCCACTTTGTTATCATGCACTATGCTTTATACACATTGTTATACTCAAATTGATAATATTTTGTCAATTTTATGCTTACCAGAGAAATTAACCTAACATTTCCCTTTTTTCATGTTGTCCTTGTTGGTATTCTAGCTTTATAGAATAATTGGAGAGTATATTTGGAATCAAATTTTAGGGGCGCCTGGGTGGCTCAGTTGGTTAAGCATCCAACTCTTGATTTTGGCTCAGGTCATGATCTCGGTTTGTCAGCTCGAGCTCCGTGCCAGGCTCTGCGGTGATAGTGTGGAACCTGCTTGGGATTCTCTCTCCCCTCTCTGCCCCTCCCCTGCTCTCACGCTCTCTCAAAACAAACATTAACAAAATTGTTTGATACATCTTCTCAGATACCCTTGACTGCCTCCTTTCCCTGCCTTGGCGAGCATCCCACACATGCCAGGTTTCCCCTCCACTTTTGGACTTTAATGAAACAACACCACATTACAAGATATGGGATCTGGATTCCAGAACAGCTGCTAAGAGGTGGATGACGCCACCCAGAGGGAAAGGGAATTGTATCTCTATGGGGTGTTGACCAGTGAGAACTAGGAGATGGGAAGTTACTTGATAGCCAAATTACTCTCCCATTGACTACTTCAAGATATGGTTCTTCCTGGAATCCTTTCCAGGGAAGTCCACATGCCAATGGCCGATAGTCTCACATGCTGGATGACCTAATACTCTCTTCAACTCATTGTGTAGTGCTAGTGGATACATAAATGCAGCACATTGCACTTCATAAGATTTCCCTTGCTTTACTTCAATTTTCCTCTCATCTACTCTGCTGAAGTTTGCATTTCCCAAAAAAAGTTTTAGTATCTTAATCCTTGCCTCAGGCTCTGCTTTCTAGAAGACCTAAGCTTAGATAGTTCCATGCACTGGAATATTTTGCGTAAGAATGCAGGATTTTGTTCCTTGAATGTTCCCTAGATAGGGAGCATTATCAAACTATCTAGGACTGGGTTTTTCTGTTGGGAACTAGTGTTTCATTTTCTTTAAGGGTGTTAAGACTGCTCTTTCTACTTCTTTTGAGGCATTTTTCATAAGTTATAGTGTTCTAAGAACTCATCACTTTTACCTATCCTTACACATTTATTGGCATAAAGTTTATATTTTTATCTATTTGATTGCACTTTTATTAATATCTGTAAGATCTGTAGTGATGTTCCTATTTTCACTGCTGTTACTGTTGTTTGGCTGGTTTTCTCTTCCTCTTTTCCTTATCAATCTTGCTGAGGGCTTGTGTATTTTATTAGTATTTTTGAAGAACCAACTTTTGACTTTATTGATCTCTAACATGTTTTCTATTTCATTAGTTTGCTCTTATATTCATTAGTTCCTTCCATTTTTTGTTCTTTTAACTTCATCAAATGCCTAGCTCATTAGTTTTTAGACTGTCTTCTTTTCTAATATGCACGTTTCTTTTTTTTTTTTAAATGTTTTTATTTATTTCTAGGAGAGAGAGAGAGAGACAGCGTGAGCAGGGGAGGGCCAGAGAGAGAGGGAGTCACAGACTGAAACAGGCTCCAGGCTCTGAGCTGGCAGTCAGCACAGAGCCTGACGCGGGGCTCGAACCCACGAACCACGAGATCATGACCTAAGCGAAAGTCGGACGCTTAACCGACTAAGCCACCCAGGCGCCCCTAATATGCACGTTTCTAAGCATGTTAGTTTAGTGCCCTCTAAATGCTTCTTTAACTGCATTATACATATTTTAATAAGTAGTATTTCTTTAACATAGTTTCAATTCTTTCTTAATTTCCATGATTTATTTTTCTCATGTGTTAATTAGAAACATTTAATAATCCCCAAATATATGGAACTTTTCTAAAGATTCTTTTTTACTGATTTCTACCTTAACTGCACATGGTCAGAGAATATTGTGTATTGTAGCAAGCCTTTGACATGTGTTGACACTTGCTTAATTTGCCAAGTACATGTTGTTGTTGTTGTTTTAATTTTTTCTTTTTTTTTCTTTCATAGTTTATTGTCAAGTTGATTTCCATATAACACCCAGTGCTCATCCCAACAAGTGCCTTCCTCCATGCCCATCACCCCCTTTCCCCCACCCCCATCAGCCCTGTTTGTTCTCAGTATTCAAGAGTCTCTCATGGTTTGCCTCCCTCCCTCTCCCCAACTATTTTTCCCCTTCCCGTCCCCCATGGTCCTCTGTTAAGTTTCTCCTGATCCACTTATAAGTGAAAACCTATGGTATCTGTCCTCTGCCTGGCTTATTTCACTCAGCATAACACCCTCGAGTTCCATCCACGTTGCTGCAAACGGCCAGATTTCATTCTTTCTCCTTGCCATGTAGTATTCCATTTAATTTTAAAAATGTTTTTATTTTTTATTTTTGAGAGACAGAGTGTGAGTGGGGGAGGGGCAGAGAGAGAGGGAGACACAGAATCCCAAGCAAGCTCCAGGCTCTGAGCTGTCAGCACAGAGCCTGATGCAGGGCTCTAACTCACGAACCCCTGAGCCAAAGAAATTGGCCGCTTAACCGAGTGAGCCACCCAGGCACCCCTGGAGTCTTTTTTTCAAACGGGTCTACTGGAACTACCTAAATTAAGACAGTTGGTCCCCTGGAATGTTGTAGCACCACAGTAAGAATGCCACCTATGATATATTGGCACTGGGTCTACAAGGAAGGGGATGCACTAAATTACACAAGCTTTAGCATGTGCACGTGGTATTAATTCACGGTTGTGGAATAGGTTGGTTATTGCGAAGTGCAATCAGTGCACAGAAAGAAGAAAATGTCATGCTCAACTCAGGGCATGGTGTCAAAGGTCTCCCTGGCAGCATTTGAAAAAAAGTAATCCTTAGCTCTTGCAGCTGATGGCAGACTTTGCTGAAAATGAAGCCAGAAATTACAAACAGAGCTGAATTCACAGCCTTCACAGGTCTATGTTACAGTCAGGCCCTAAAAGTAAGTAGTGGCACTCTGAAACGTGGGGTGGGGACAGCTGGGTGGAAACACTGAGAGCTTTGAACCGGATTCCTCTGAACCCTCTGGACTAGTCGTCTACTTGCTCTTGCTGGGATAGTGGCTTCCCCTGCATGGAGACCAGGTGAAGACCTCAACTGAAATGGATGCCTCACAAGATGAAGTACTTGCATCCCCAAGATCTGCCCCACCTCATCGACTACTAGCGCAAAGCCTCAGCATGTCCAGTGGGGAGGTGTGGTCCTTAATTCAGGAGGAAAGGGCTCATCACCAAGAGTGCAGGATTTGGCTAGTCTGTACTCTTCTTTCCTGAAGGAACTGGCAGAACATGCCTGGAAATGGGGGGTGCCTCAGTGGCTCAGTAGGTTAGACATCCAACTCTTGATAACGGTTCAGGTCATGATCTCACGGTCTTAGGATCAAGCCCCAAGTTGGGCTCTGAGTTGGGCTCCACGCTGATCATGGAGCCTGCTTGGGATTCTCTCTCTCCCTCTCTTTCTGCCCCTTCTTTACTCATGCTCTCTCAAACATTAAACAAAGCAAAACAAAACAAAACAAAACCCCCCAAGGCTGTGAATTAATCTTGAGGATCTGAGACTGGGCTAGATTAGGGAGAGTTTATGGGTATAGGTCACACTCTTCTAAAACCCAGAATTTAATATCCTGGCAAGGATATCTGGAGATGATCCTGGGTCAGCTGGACGGTGGGCTGCTGGACAGCCTCTTGAAATCTGGAGGAAATGATGGTGTAGAGGAAATGAAGCAGCGGTGATGGAACTGCTTTGGAACTTGGCACGGAGGCAGGTCTCAGAAAGTTCAGAGTCAACACTCCTGGGGGTGGGGCCGGGGGCATAATTTAAGAACAGAACACCTAGGCTCTATGCCCCAGAAGGGCAAGAAAACAGTCCTTTCACTAAAATAGCAAATGCACTAGCGAATGGGGCACAAGCATTGCTGAGAAACTCAGTGGTGGCCTGCAGGCCAAGGCTGATGGCAGGACACACTGAAATGGATTTGGGTTCCCCTATGTGAATGAAGATAAGATTCTGGAACAGCCGAGACCAGGTGGCGACAATTAGCTGTCAGAGGCAAAGCAAGAATTACCGTAACAGGTAGCAAAGGATGGAAACCAAGGAGTCTAGCCACAGAGGGGTCTGTGAAGATGGCTAGTGGACCATGGCAAGACAGGGACAAGAAAGATGGGCAACCACCAAAGGTGTCAAGTGTAGGAATCACAAAATATCCAAGATTTGATGAACAGGTGTCAGCCGCTGCAGTGAAAAATCACTCTCTCTCACTAACCCTTTCCAGACCTAAGCCTGTCCTTAGAGCCCCATAACTCACGGATCAAAGGGAAGGCTTGGATACTTGATAAGAATGCTGTGATGCCACATCAAGGGCATCAAAGGAACTGACAGCCATTTGCCAGAATTCCTGTACACTGTGGAACAGGAAACACAGACATCTTTTTAAGACCTGGCTTTTTTGGCTTAGAATGGGAGTAGGCAAAATATTTTTTAAAGCTTATTTATTTTGAGGGAGAGTTAGGGAGCGGCAGAAAGAGAGAAAGAATCCTGTGGGGGTCAATCTCATGAACTGTGAGATCATGACCTGAGCCAAAGTCAAGAGTCCAATGCTTAACCAAATGAGCCACCCAGGCGTCCTAAAGCATTTTTTTTCCCTGTAAGGAGCCAGGTAGCAATTATTTTAGGCTATAGGGTCTGTTACAACTAATCAACTATGCCATTGCAGCATGAAAGCAGCCATGAGAGCAAGTAAATAGTGGGAGTTAGTAGTGTGCTTCAATAAAACTTTATTTGCAAAAACAAAGAGAAGGCCAAATTTGGCTCACAGACTATAATTTCAAAACCTCTGGCCTTGAATGCAGTCAATTTTCATAAAAATTCAATGTGTGCTTGGAAATAATGTATAGTCTTCTAATTGCTGGGCTCATTACTTCTTTATATTTTGTAAACTACAACAGCACAGTAAAATAAATATGCTGTTCCAATCCCCTATGTCTGACTTTTTTTTTTTGGGGGGGGGTCTGCTTTGCCTATAAATAACCCAATGAGTTTAGTTGTTTAAAAACTTCCTACTACGGAATGCCCAATTTTGCTTTATAAATTTGAACCTATGTTATTAAGTACATACAAGCTAAGAGTGTTTTTTTTTTTCTGGGTAATTAAAACTTGTATCATCTTGAAATAATCCCCGTGAACTCTAGTAGTAATCTTTTCCTTGAGCTATACTAGTGTGAAAATAATATATCAACTTTCTTCTGGTGATTTAAAAGAAGTTTTTAATGTTTATTTTTGAGAGAGAGGAGTGAGAGAGAATGAGCAAGGGGGGTGGGGGTGGGGAAGAGACATGGAAACACAGAATCTGAAGCAGGTTCCAGGCTCTGAGCGGTCAGCACAGAGCCTGATGTGGGGCTCGAACCCATGAACTGTGGGTCATGACCTGAGCCAAAGTCAGATGCTCAACCAACTGAGCCACCCAGGTGCCCCTCTTTTGATGTTTTATTGGTATATTTTTTAACCTCTGTTTTCAACCTTTGTATGTCTTCACATTTTAGTTGGTTTCTTATCAGCACAGAACACAAGTTTTAAGTCTGAACTTCTTGGGAGTCAAAGCAAATAGGAGAACGTTTACTGAAAAAAAAATGCAGTCGGGTGGTTGGCAGACTTTTTGCTAGTTAAAACAACTTAGATAGACCTGACATATGAGATGTTAAACAGAACAAAGGTGTCTTTAAAAGCAGTTAAAAAAAAGTCTAAGGGCTCACAGGCTCTTGTTTTGTTTTGTTTTGTTTTAATTGGAATTACATCAGTTGCTCGCTGATGCTTGACAGCAGCAGCTACTTGGGCTTTTCATAAGAAGTAGCTATGTTTATTAGTCCACCGCAACAGTAAGTCAGGAACGATCGGGGTTCACAGCAAAGTTGTTTGCTCCCTCATCTTACCAGCAGCCTTTATTTGTCCTCCCCTTTGCTCTTAAAATCTCCTTTACTCAGTGATGTTTACCGAGTGTGTCCCGATCTTTGCTGAACTCAAGGTGACTGGAACCGCAGGCACTAAGGGGAGGTGTTTGTAATGGATTAAAGCACCTGGTTTCCGAGGAGGAGGTTAGGACGAAGGGTGCCATACGGTCAGCGGCAGCGCCAGAACTGCAAGGGGGGAGGCGTCTCCACCTCTCAACTCTTGCCACTTACTGGCTGTCATGACCTTGACAAAGGCTTAATTTCTCTGGGCCTCAATTTCGTTACTGGAAAATAGGAAACGACTCCTTTACTCGAGAGTACATGGTTTGGAGAAAAACAGTGACTATAACAGTGCCTGGCACACATTAGGGCCTCAACAAGGTGTTCCATAGGGCCTTTCCGTCTGCCCCGAGCGGCTCAGGGGACAACAGCATTCCTCCTGAACTGCTGCCTGCTGGAGAGGGATCTTTTCAAAGGAGATGGGATGTCATTTCTTCTCTGTTCCCACTCCCACCAGTGACTCTTGGCACGTGAGGCACACTTTACCTCGGACTTCAGAGAAACAGGAGAAGCAAAACCTGTGAGGTCTAGTTCACAGCCTAGAGGATCTCAGAGTGCACCTGCCTAAGGTCATCACTGTTTTAAAAATTTCTCCTCTAGCCCTGGGCTACTTACATCTATGGATTCTCAGTGAGTCATAATGTGGGGGGTGGAGGGGAGGAAAGAGGGGGCAGGAGTCCCAGCCTGAGAGGAGACCTATTTAAGGCTCCACCAGTCCTGACTTTGGATGACCCATCTTTTCCAAGCCTCTGCTGGGGGTAATAATGTCAGTGGCACTGGAACTGTTGTAAGAATTAAAGGGAACAGTGTATCCACATTGTATCAAAAACAGTTGGCCAGTGCCTAGCACACACTAAACGGGGAATCAAAGGCTTTCTTATGACCGGGTGTGCCTCACACACCTGAATCGTGAACCCCGCGGTTCCCCCACAACACGTAATCATAGGTCATTTTCAACAACATACACTTTTGCAGATAAAAAAGGTAACCCACACTTTCATTTTCTTTATTTTTCATTGATACCGTATGAATACAAAGTTTCTAGAAAGCTACAAAATGTCTACCACTTTATCAAGAAGGCATCAAAATGTGTCACTTTGCAAAGACATGAAAACACCTGCAGGAACTGACACAAAAATAGCATTTTTAGAGTGATGAAATAATTGCACTTAACTGTCATGGATATTAAAGTTATCACACATATGTACCGCGAAAGCTAGAATACATTTTTTTTTTTTACAAAGCACTTTATAAAAAAATTCTCTGCACACAAACCCTATAATTTTCATATAACTATCATACTAAAGATAAATTCACTTTAAAGCCAACACTTAGAACATTTTCAAACAAAAAGGTACCAGTACCTAAACACAGACATTAACAAATACAAGAATACTGTACTGCCAAGAGGTGTAACCGAATGCCTTTCGAAAGTTTCTGCAAATAGTTCAAGAAATCGTGTGTGAGAATTTGCCCCCCACCCCCACCCCCAGCTCTCCAATCTACCAAGAGGAACCTTATTACCCAAAGGCAGGTTCCGTAGCCCCCTCCCAGCCCGCAGTACAATATCAAAGCAACCACTGAACAGATGAAGCGATTCCATCACAAGCCATAGTATACACGGGACACAAAGACACAGACTGTGAGAATCCCATTAAGTCATTTAGAATGTGAACAAACACATGTGGCAAAACCAATTTACATAAAATTTAAGCATATTAAACAATTAAAGGCTATTCGGGTTTCTTTTTTAAACGTTACAAAATTTTTTTTGTGGTTTTTCAGGCACGTACTGTTTTTTTTTTCTTTTTTTTTCTTTTTTTCCCCTTCTCTGCAGGCGTGAGCCTATTGACAAAGGCCTACAGAAGTGAATCTTTCCAGGAGGTAACAGGGAGATGTATTTTTTAAAAAAGAAGTGCAGTTAATATCTAATTTACACAAACTAACCACAGAAAAGGATCCAAAATAAAAAATAAAAATAAAGAAATACAAGACTGGTTTCCAATCGATTTACACCTAGATTCTGTCAGCCTCTCTCAGAGACCGGGAAAGGGCAAACCATCTCATAATGGAGGGCAGACGTAAAAGTCTACCCGAGAGAGGCGGGATCTGCTGGAATCTGACCCCATCTAATGAGGAACAGGAGGGAACATAAATGCCAGCTCGAACAAACGGAAATGACGTGGCATGGCGTATGACTGACTCCACGCAAATTCGCGAAGAGTAAAACAAGTTACAGCTTAGGAAGTGTGACAATAAATACAAATATTTCATCTCAGTTAATGGTGCGGGACCTCAGTGAAACTATCCTTGCAACGCAATACATTTTAAACACAAAACCTTCATTCTTAACGATAGAAGCGATGAGATTAGGGGAGAAAACTATTGCCAAACAAAGCAAAGTAACAATGGAAAAAGCAGGGAGGCAAGTATTGGATTAATTTCTTTCAAGTTGTGGTGGGGTATCTGGCAGGGAGGGGCCGGACACAGCAGCTGACTTAGCGCTTGCGTTAGGTCAGTTTCCTTTTCATCACTGGATTTTTTTTTCTTTGTAGAAATTTCTATAAATACACACAACTTGGTGTGGGGAGAAATCACTCCTGAAATTTCAGAGCCCAGACAGGGCATTCTTAAAGACACCAGGTGGAGACGAAAGAACATATGCATTAAGAGTTCAGAGGCTAACTTTCAAAGGCGTCTGATGTCATTTTGAAGTCTATATTGGTAAAAGACAAATTAAAAAAATTTTTTTTGGCTGGTGTTTTTGCCTTCTGGTCCTTTCCACTCCTCTTCCTTACCTCTATCAGTTTTCCCAAGCTACACAAGGTTTGGATAAAAGCCAACACGGACTCTAGAGAGGTGCCCTTTGGAGGGCCGGAACATTCTTTGAAAATGCCGAATTGTGAATGGTGCTCTTTGGAAGTTTCTCACAGCACATTCATACACAACACTCAAGAGTCAACATCTGCGCCGTAAGAAGAACACTTCAACCGTCATGACCCTAACTCACTTTTTGTTCTGCACGGTCATCTCAGTCTGAGGCTTCTAGCTCTCGGCATGGTATCACTGTGTAAACCAGGGAAGTGCGCGCGGTCGTCCGGATGGAAAAGCGAGCCTCCAAAGAGACTGGACGCGAACAGAAGGAGGAAGGACAGGTCTGTCCGCCGGCCGGACGCCTGCCGCTTGTGTGCAAGTCCCCTCACGCGGACGCGGGGCTGGGTGGCGAGCGGAGGGGACGCCCCGGGTCGCTGGCACACACAGACCCGACAGCGACGGCTCCCGGGGGCCCTCCCGCTGCGCTGTGCGACTGGTGGGCGGTGGCGGCCGCAGGCAGGTCCGCGTCGCGCCCTTGTGGACAGAGGCCTGTGGTTGGTTACTCATCCTGGTAAACCAAAGGCATTACGGTGATCTCAGAATATTTTTGGTCTCTCTACAAAATTTACCATGGCAGCACTTTTCTAAGCTGGAATCTCAAACCAAAGGCACTTCCATGCGAGAGCGCAGACGATTCATAAATAGCTAAGTATTTGGTCGTGAATTTAAAAGGCAGCGTTAAAAGTACAATTTTGCTTTTCGTGGTAAACTACGAAGTTGGAAAACCTTCCGTTTTGGTATATACATGTGAGAGTGCGGTCAACGAACTCACTCACGTTCAGCGTCCGATTGTAGACCGAGTGTGGCCAGTTTCATATGGAACTGGAGAAAAATGGGCTTACACAAGAGACACGAGAACAGTTTTTGCCTGTGTGGTTTTAAATACTGGGCCAATTGCGTCAGTGGACGTGGCGGGGTGGGTAAGAAAAGGCCGGCGGCATGACTAGGTATCGCTAAGGCACTGCTTTCTGGAACGCTTTGGCAGCTCTGAATTTAAAACTCCTTAAAAAAGTAATAACAGTAGTAAGAGAAATGCTTCCAGCTTACAAAAGGGCTCACAGTTCCGAGGCAGCCTTTTGCACTGCGCACCCTACATGCAACGTCTCAAAGATTTAAGGCTTTTCAGAAACGACATGTGCAGGGCTTTTGCCACAGAAACAGCAACAGAAAGAAAGAAGCAATGCAGACATTTCCTCTCAATGTCACAGGTGTGAACACCAACGCACAGAATTGGCTCTACCCTTCATTAGGACAGGTGGAGTGTACCAGACAGAGCGTATACAAACTTAGACAAATTGCGTGTACCTGGTTTGTAAAAACCGACTGTCATCTCATACAATTTAAATAATTTACGGTTGTACAAAAACAGAGTGCTAAAGCCACTACAGTATCGAGACCTAAAGGGGCCTTGGGTTTAAGTCATCTGGGGACTTCTAACACCAAGGGCTGGGAAACCGGGGCTGCTTTTTTTGGCTGGTCTGAGCGTGGGGCTTTGCTGCTGGGATGTTTGGCAAGAAGAAATTGGACTCAGAGTCTGGGGTGGATGAATTGTCCTCAGGGTAAGAGAAAAGGCTCATCAGCTTTCGAATCTGCTTGTGGGGTGTCTCACGTAGCTCCAATCGGACCAGAGGCTCCACAGGACACGTGGCGTCAGCACTGGGGTGATGCTATTACTCTGGCCGAGGGAGGCGGTTCTTAATCTCCCCTTCTCTTCTGACCTGAGCTTGGGCACACCTTTGTAGGGATCAGGTATGACTACTGGGAGAGGCCAAAGATTAAGTGACGAGGTCCCAGAGCTTCCTCACCCTTATTCTGTCATTAACCAGCTGGGTAACTTTCAGCAAGTCACCTCTGCTCTGAGCCTCACCTTTCTCATCCACTAAAGACGGTAGATTGTGCCCTCTTGTAGCTCAATTGAAAAAAAAAAAACACCTCTATCGGCCCTCTTCCAGAACTGGTCCCTCTCTCCTCCATCCCTAAAGATGAAAGGAAGTATTCCAAAGGCTTCCATAAGTTCTAAAAACAGCACTGAAGGTTGGGCAGAAAGCAGAAGACCAGAGGAAGTTCACCGAAATGATGACAGCTCTGATCAGGAGACCCATAAGCTTCTGAAAAAGCATGAAAATTGCTGAAACTTCCTTTCGAGGTGGTATGCAAAAACATGAAGATCAAATCCCGAATGCATCTTACAGAGGTGTGCGCGGATTAACCGCATGGCGGCCACACACCGCCCCAGGGATGAACAAAGGAATACTTTGTAGCGAGAAAGACTCTGCAGTGAAGGAGAAGTTCTACCAGGAAGAGACCTGTACATAACGTCTTCTGAGTAACACTCCTACCTGCCTCTTAATGTCCTGCAACAAGGCTCCCAGGACAACAAGCTTTCTCAGGCTGAAATGGAAAGAAACCAGAAAATCTCAAATATGGTACTGGGGACCTAAAGAGCTAGGGCCGTGCTTCTCAACTGGGTGGGGGGGGGGGCAGCGTTGTGTTCCATGGGACACAGGGCAATGTCTGGAGATGTTCTGGATCGGGGCGGCCTCAGGGAGAGGGTGGCAGAGGCCAGGGATAGTGCTAAACTTCCTACAATGCACAAGATAGTCCCAAACAACAAAGAACTGCTCCAAACTGTCTACCGTGTCGAGGTTTAGAAACCTTGGCTTGGTGTAGCTTAGGCCTTCTGGGATTTCAGAGTCTGTTCTGAAGTCCTCATTGTAATTTTAGTCTCTTGGAAACGAATGCCAACAGACCAGCGTCTCGTTTTTTAGAGCGTCCCTGTTTAGGTTGTGGAAAATCGGCCTCCAAATTCTCCAGTAAAAGTACATGACATCCTTGACTCCATCCTGGTAGTGCAGGGTCACCAGGATATATGGCACCCAAAAGAAAGCTGAAAAGACAGAGGTGTGGAAAGGCTTCTTTACAGCTTAGGAAGATTTACGTAGAAAGGGTGAAGACTCTGCTATAAAGGGTGAAAGGCCAAAGACAGATCTGGATTAAGTGTGATGACACAAATCCCACCCCAGCACCTGACTTGAAAGAGACTGAGAGAGGGCCAAGCGTTTGGGTGACTGGGTCAGTGGCTAAGATAGGGAAAATCTGCCCTGGAGAAAGTTTTAGAAGAACAAGACAAAGAGTAAAAGTTTAGAGATCTTAGAAACGTCTTGAGAGCAAAAAGCAATCCTCAAGGATGTTCACGTAAATGCCCCAAATACAACTGCGAAGGCATCTGGGGGAGGGCACTGGAGGTGTGGCATTGAAGGGCCCAGCCTGCCTCTGTGCGTTCAGTAGACCAGGGTCTGCCCTTCGCAGCCAAGAGAGCCGCCCTCTAGCTGCTAGCCTGGGATCTGTTTGTGCTTTGAGAAGTAAACCCCAGGAGCCCTCCTGGCAGCCCAGAAGGGCCCCCCGTTCCTGCGTGGGAATGTGAAAATGATGCCTCTCTCCACGAATTCTGGCCATGGCAGGTCATTTACACCCCTCTGGAGGGTCCTGGTCCTGGGTGAGTGGGGTTTCCTTTGAGGAAAGATGTAGGAGACAGGAGCAAAGAAAAAAAAAAGCATCCCTGGGAGGGGTGACCAAGAGAAGTCATTGCGTATGATAGCCACGGAAGAAGCTTACATGCGTGGGCTGGAGACGGATAGAACAGCAGACAACTAGAGCCAACCCTTAAAGGCCCACTTAGAATCAGAGAATGAATGTTAGTTTCTTTACAGAGGGAAGACACCCTACTGGTGTGTGTGATGAACGCGTTCCAAATGGGAAAAATTCTGCACTTTCTTCTCTGGGCTTCCCAGGAACCAGTGGCATGAGTTTGGGAGACGTCAGGCTTGCCCCGGTGCCCTCCTCTTTGCCACAAGCCAGCCACACCCTCAGGCTCGTGACCACCAGACACTAGTCAATACACAAGCAGGGTCAGAGCAGGGGGCGGGACAGGGAAGAGGGGGAGTTACCTGGACGTGAAAGACAAAGGTATTATTCATTTTCTGGCTTGATGGAAAACGTCTTGATACGTTTTGCAGCTTACAGAACTTATTTCACGTTCTGCCGTGTTCACGTTGGCCCGGCAATGATAAAAATGTCACTTCCCTCTGGGAAGTTGAGGAGTATGCCCTGTCTCCTTCCCAATGAAGTACTTATGGAAAAATAACCCGAGACATGTTGGCCACTTCAAACCAGCTGAGCCTGCAATGCTTTGGAATACTTGGGGCGGAAAGTCGAATTTCTCCTGGGAAGAGAACCTCCCAAACGAGTGTCTGAAAAAGTCAGAGGGCGCTGGGCCTTGCAGACCTGAAACAAGTACTCTGACTTATTGGAAGATGTTGAGGAAATGGATGTCCTGTGGGAATATAACTAGATATACAGACGAAGATTGAGATATACACACGTATCAGCACCTAGCAAATTGAAGGACACAAACTGTTCAATAAATACGTGTTGGATAACTATACACATGTATGTGTGTATAGATGTGTATAGGTGCATACACAAACACACACGTACACATATAGTTACAGAGGGTTAATATGCATACTGGTTCACCAGAAATAATTTATCCACAGGCTGGTGAGGATGCTTGCAATTTTTCCGGGGAGCAGAGATGCTAAAACTGATGAGCCTTTTTACTTGTTTGGTTGATGAAATTTCTCCCAGCCACAGGATTTTCTATTTTTTTGCAGCTCACAGTGCAGTATTCGTGCCAATTTCAAATTTTTTTGTTATTAAATTTGAGTGGTTCAAACATTTACTCATCTTAATAAAAAAATTTGGTTGTCCATATAAAATATAACTGCACACACAAGACTATAAACATTGTACGTTTAGATTTTCAGTATTTATCTACTTATTGCAAAAAGAGCCATCTTTTTTTTCATTAAATAATCATCACATTAGTACAATACAATTTTATATTTCTTAAATATACTATATATGTTAAGGATAAGGGGTGAAGTTTTCTTCTTTTGTAATACCTGTTCCAGAGTTTAATGGATTAAGAGATTAGTTTTAACCTTGAGGAAAAAAAAGTACAAATTTGTCTCATTAGCATCTTTCTACCAAGCATTTAAGGCTATATTTTAACATTTGGTTTCAAAAACGAAAGAAAAGTTTCATTTAAAAAATAATTTAGTGAATTACATTCTTTCATAACTTCCACCCTAATTAGTTACAAAGATAAGTCTAAAGATTCTTAGTTTTGTGTACTAATTTACATTTATATTTAAAGATTAATTTTACTTGTATCTTAAAACAAGAATTTTATGTTGGAAAAAAAAAAAGAACTAAATACATTTGTATAAAGGCTGTAAATGTCCCATGGCAAATGCTTTGTCTCAATTTTTTTTCCTACCACAATTAGAAACAGGTCTCCTACAGAGGCCTGGGTTCTTAAGGTTCATCTTTCCCAAGGAATTGTGGGCTGTGGATCTGAAGAACACATAGAAACAACTCGATTTCTCTTTTTACAACTGTACCAGAACTTCACAGCTACAGTGATAGTATGAACACATGAAAAATGACTTCACTCAAACAGGATTTAGAAAAAGTCAGGGTGACCTCGGGGCCAGGGCACCCCCCTGTGTGGTGAGGTTTACAGTCAGTCATTCAATAATGGAGAGAGAGTGTGTGTGCGCACGTGTGTGTGTGTGTGTGTGTGTGTGTGTGTGTGTTCTTACAGATATCTATATATATAAATAACCATGTTCAGTCTTTTACAAGCCTGTAAATATGATGTTGTGCTCCATGTTCACTATTTGAAACTTCAAATACACAGGCCATGCAGAGGAGAGTTTCTTGTGTATCCCTGTTTGTTACCACCTGTTAAAAAAAAAGCATATATATATATGTATACACACACACATAGAGATAGAAAAGCTCACATGGATAAAAACATACTCCATCTGCACTGTGACAACTAGGATTTGCTTGGACGGCAACAGTCTCAATTTCAGCAGGTAGGCTGTTGAAGTTGTGGCCTGACTCTGCCCTCTCCAACACAAACTCAGGATATTTTGGGTCTGACTTGAATCCTACGTGAACTTAGTTCCCATGTGTAAGAAAAAACCTTCCGGAGGTGCCTGTGGGGCTCAGTTCGTTGAGCATCTGACTGGCTCAGGTCATGATATCACAGTTCATGGGTTTGAGGCCAGCATTCGGCTCTGTGCTGACAGCTCAAAGCCTGGAGCTGCTTCGGATTCTGTGTCTCCCTCTCTCTCAAAAGTAAACATTAAAAAAAAAAAAGACAAAAATATTCTTAAAAAAAAAAAAAGAAAAAAGAAAGAAAGAAATACCTTCTGGACAGGGTCTCACCCATTACCTGGGTCCAGGAAGAGACCGTGAGAATTAGTGTGGGTTTTGGGGGAGGGTCCATTTCTTGATGATGAAAACAATTTTCGAGAATTCTGTCCCATGAGATGGGTTATTTACCCTAGGAATTGCCTCCTGTCTTGTACCTAAACTTTGACGAGGTTTGTTTACAAGAGCCAAGACAGACATGAGCCCCACAGATGCCCTGCTCACCACTGTTAACCAGCAGTGCTGGGACTCAGTAAAGTACGTGCTGAGTACAGAATGGTGGTAGAATTTTGTCAAATGATCCCTCTTTCCAGTTTTCACTGATACAGGCTTTAGCTTTCGAAATGTACTTGAAATTCTCATCTACTTCCCTTCTTGGTTCAAGTCGCTGGACTCCAGGTCTCTCCTCTTCTTGCCCATGGCCTCAGGCTGTGTTTGTATCTTGAGTGACCCGATCTGATCCAGGTCCATGTAGCCCCTCCCCACTGGACCCTGCCTGCTTCCCAGAGCCACTCTCAGTAGGAACTTTCTAAAAGCAAATCTAACCCAACTTCCCAACAGCTTCGGTGACGCTGTTGCATGTGTGTTTTGTTTGCAGACACAGCTCTGTGTCTTCAAACACTTGGAATTTGAGAGCCCAGTCCAGTGTGCTGGGGGCCCTGCCCCCCTACCCTGCCAGGCTGCTTCACCCATGTCGTTTCCCTTGACCTCCAGGTATCCAAGGGTATGGTCTTTGACTGTGGGCTAAAGTCTCACAAACTTGTAATTTCTCATCGGAGTACACAGTACTGTCTTTAAGTACACATAGATTTGTAAGATTTTTTTTAATGCCCATGTCATTCATGGGCTATAAATTCCTGAAGAACAGGGACCACGTTGCCTAGTAACTAGCCTGGCACACAACAGTTGTTTAATAAATATTTGCTGAGTGAGTAACAATCTGCATAATAATAGCCGACATATAGTAACTGCTTAGTATGCATCCACTCAGTATTATGAAGTATTACGTGCTTCATACGCATCGTCTCACATAAGATTACAATTCCATGAGCAGGTGCCCTATCAGCTCCCCCTCTGACAGAGATGGGGGCAGGGGAGTTAGTTGACTTAAGGTTCTACAACTGTTGGGGCATCTGGGTGGCTCAGTTAGTTCGGTGTCTGACTTCGGCTCAGGTCATGAGCTTGTGGTTCATGAGTTTGGGCCCCATATCAGGCTCTCTGCTATTAGCACACAGCCTGCTTCAGATCCTCGGTCTCCCTCCCTCTGCCCCTCCCCCACTTGCACTCTCTCTCTCTCTCTCTCTCTCTCTCCCAAAAAAAAAAAAACTTGATAGTTGGAAAAAAACAAAGGTTCGACAACTGTCAAGGAGCCTGGGTGGCTCAGTTGGTTGAGCCTCTGACTTCGGCTCAGGTCATGATCTCACGGTCCATGGGTTCGAGCCCCGCATTGGGCTCTGCTGACAGCTCAGAGCCTGGAACCTGCTTTGGATTCTGTGTCTCCCTCTCTCTCTGCCCCTCCCTTGCTTGTGCTCTCTCTCTGCCTCTCAAAAATAAATAAACATTAAAAGGTTAGATAACTGTCAACTAAGAAACCCAGATCTGATGTTGAAGACCTTTTTTCTAACCATTAAGCGATGCTGCTCTAGACAAATGAATTGATATAGTAATAGACTATCTACATTTATTGTTTCTGGGTAATAAAGATTTTTTTCCCAATATTGGTACCCACCTGCTCTCCTAATCTTATTTCCTGCCTCTTCCTTCACAGACCAAAGACTCCAAGTATGCAGGCCTCTCATTCTGAAAGCCTTGTGCTCTCTCTCCCCACCTTCAAAGAAATGCCACGTCCTGCCTGCTTTTACCTCCAGAACAGCTCCTGAATTCACTCCCGTCTCCACCACTACAGCTTAGGGACCAGCCAAGCACCCGGACTCCGTACCAGGAGGCAGCCTAGCCCACAAAAGCCCTGGAAGTAATTTAAATCTGACAACAACACACTCTTGCTTAAAAACTCTGATGGCCTCTATTCAACTTCAAAACTTTGGGGTGAAGAGAAAATCCTAGGTGGAGCAGACCCTGCCCTCATGGGCTGTTCCTGCCTGGCTGGCTCCCTACTCTCCTCCCTGTCCCCACGCCGGCCACGCCCCCTATTTCCAGTCCCCCCACTTGCCTGCAGACCTGTAGCGCCTTCCTCTACCCTCTCCACCTAGTCACTAGGCAGATATGCCTCCATGGCTTCTTCCTCCGGGAAGCCTTCTCTGACCTCCCCGACCAGGCAAATGCTCCTGTCATATGCTCTCGTGGCACCATGGAGCTCTCTGTGCCCACCAGCAGCCACCATGTGGCTTCCAACCATTTTGTGATTGCTTGAGGAATGCCTGCCTCTCTCAGGAGCGCCCCGGACGGCTGCCCCACCCCATCTAGGTCGCATCCTGGCACCTAACACTTCAGTACGCACCCGCCGAAAAGCCCTTTTCTTGGTAAATCTGAAAAATGTCTGTTTATCCATCAAGACAACTTAAGCCTAATCTTTTAACATCCCTGAGAACTCTCCCACCTCATCCCAACTACAGGTACTCTTCTGTATGTCCAGGTGTGTGTTTCTCGAGTATACTACAGGCGTGTGTCCTACAAATGTACTGTAACCATTTACTGAGCGGCCTCTTTCCCCGACTAGGCCAGGATTTACTACGGGAAAGGCACTGTGTTTTATCTGCACTGTTTGGCAGCGAGTACAATCTCTCCATAGCTTAGCAGAACAAATGACAATATTCTCAATGACTGTTGAGGTAGAGCACACAGAGGTGAGCATTTGTTTGTAAGTGGAGGAGGAAACTGAGTTTAGAGACTTTACATGACTTACTCAAACCAAGGTCACAGGGTTGGGTCTTAAATCCCAGGCTTCGGATCCCATGATCATGAAATACCCTGCAAAGTGTCTTTTCTCTCATTGTTAAGTCTTAATTTAGGTCTGTCGTTAACTCTGTGACCTCAGGGAGGCCTAATATCTCTTATCCATAAAATGGGAATAAATATGACCTCAGAGTTCCATAGTTGAGAATTTCACAATACGGCATCTACAAAAGATTTATTAGCACTGTGCCTGGAACCTCTATGATCTACCTTACCTTCTTGCAAACTTTTCTAGGAAAGAATATGTCCTATTTGTCTTTTTCTTTTTTTAAAGTAAGCTCCAGGCCTGACGTGGGGCTTAAACTCACAACCCTGAGATCAAGAGTCAGATGTATCACTAACTGAGCCAGCCAGGTGCCCCCAGTGTGTCCTGTTTAGACGTGCTGATTGAGATTCAAAAGGAGGAAAGAGAAAAACTGTTTCTAGCAACCTGTATGTACATCTGAATACACATCCAAAGAGGAGAGGAATACTTGGCCTATAATTCAGCTACTGTCTTCCTCAGTCCGGATACTGTCACTAAGGCCTTCCCTTTACAGGTTCACCTCAATTTCTGTATCATCCTGATGAAACCAGGGTGTAGCTCACCCGCCAGTGAGGTCTGGAATTGACCTTGCTGACATAGGCTTTGTATCCAGTACCTAGTAAAACACTTGCTACTGTGTCCAGCAGATGCCAGCCCGGCCATATTCTACGCCCTCCCTCTACACCCTTCTGAGTGGAAGAGCTCAGAAGTACTACTTCTCCTTTGTTTATCAAGGAGAGGATTTGACTCTCATAATCCAGGGGTGCTGGTTTAATTTCAGTTTCTCTAAATGCTAAAATATTATTTCTAGCAGATATGTATTGAGAGCTACTAATTCGTCATAACAAAAGAATTTATTTAGCTGCTTCAAGATACATTTTGGAAATTAACATAATGTGGTGTGTTTTCTGGACATCTGAGCTGCAGGAAGTCACATAGTTCTGAGGGAGCATTACTGGTAGTTTCATGAGTTTGATGGCTCATAGATGCTTTCAGTTTCTTCTGGGCCTTATGCTTCCCCAGCTATGCTCTGTGAGGTAGGCATAAGCAATGAGAACATATTCCTTAAGATGTTGGAACAGACCTTACTTAGAACTGATTTGTAATGACAGCTAAGACTCCTTAGAGTCTGAGAGTCCTTAGAGAGGTGGGCCAGCCCATTCACTCATAGAATTTGGGTTAATTCCTGAGGCTATTTAATGTCCACCCCAAGGAGCCACACTCACTTTGCTCATCTGAGCACAAAAGTCACCTGTTCTTAAATAGCAACAAGAAGCACCGATAGGACAGGTGCCTGCCAGCGCCTCAAACCGTGAACTGCTCAATTTTCACCAAAGACCATCACAGAACACGATACTAGAAATAATAGTTCTTAAAGAACAGGTTTTCCAAACTCTCCCTCAGATTGCTGGTTTCTCGTGGACACGCCTGAGAATCCATGGAGATTCCCTCTCAGGAATAAATGAATGTTACACGCAAAATGATCTGTCCGCCAACTGGCCAACTGGATGCCGATCGCGTGTCTGTGAACCCTCGAGGCTGTCTGTGGCTCACTCAGCCGTCCCCTACAGCAGTGGGTCTCAACAGCTGGGAAGCTGTAAAAATAAAACAAAACCAGGGCCCTGGAACCCACCCTCCAGGGATTCTGATTTTATTGATCTGAGATGGGGCCCAGGCTCCAAAATTTTTAAAAGCTTCCTGGCTGAATCTGATATGCAGAAGATTTTAATTTCCAAACCTTTATTTATTCAGTTCTTACGTTTGGTGTGAGGAAGCTGGCTCCTATGGGCTCTGGAAGTTAAATATTAAGGAATTTCATGAGCTGGACAACCACTGGTACTCTGAAACTGACCAAGGCAATGGGCTAAAGCTAATAAATCAAGGGTTTGGGGGGAGACTGGGGGAGAACCTTCTTTTTTTCCTCCTTTTTTCTTTTCTCCCTCCCTCCCTTCCTTCCTTTCTTATTAAAGTGGCACACCATTGATTGAGGACCCTAGTTTCAAAGGATCCAAAACCTCTGGGTAAATAACTTCTGCCCTAAGTATTCTAGTTCTTCATCCTAGAAACAGAGCAACAAAGCAGGCCTGAGGGCTGAGTATTTGACCACACTACGGTCTTGCTGCTCCATTTTAGCGAAATTGTTTCCCAGTTTTGTTTTGGCATTTTTCCTTCAGTTAAATCACGGAATGCTACCTTTTTCAAAAAAGGGTGTTATAAAACCCATTACTGCATATTTTATAAGCAGATTTCTGAGGACAACACTGTTCTTACAACCTTCCCAAGCCTCCAAATGAAGCCCCCATGAGAAATTTGTTTTAAAGTTAAATCTCAGGGGACCCTCCCCCTCCCCACCAATGCGCAAGGGAGCCAGAAATTTCTCCCATAGTGGACCCTGAGTGCTATTGTTTTTACTTCCCCTTAGCTGCCCATGTTTTGACCATACTTTTCAGCCTCTGGAGTATATTTCCTCTGCCCCCTTCCTGGTCATGACATTCTATTTTCATTTCTATTTCCTGTGGTACTGAGGGTTTGGGTTTACGTTTTGCTATCTTAAGGTACATTACTTCTTTGCAGGCCTGGTGATCCTTCGTGAAATGATTCAAGGCGTATTTGAAGGACAAACCCACGGACATCACGGTTTTTGCCTCACTGGAGATTTGCATACAATGCTGCTAGGGCTCACACTTGGCTGACACTGGGACTCCCCAGGGAACTATAAAAAAATATACAAGCCTGGGTCCTATTCTCAGAGATCCTGACGTAACTCATCTAGTAACTCATCTAGGACGCAGCCTCAGCTTTTAAAAGTTTTTAAGTATTTTAAAGAGCTTAGCCCAGCCCAGCGTGACCCCAGCTCTTCTACAGACCTGAGCTCACATACAGCCCTCGCTTGTCCTGGATGCTGTGGATTCAAATGGTAATCGACGAACAGCCTGGTCACCTCCCCTGGCCCACCCACCTTGCTGTCCTTCCCCACCAGCCTCATGGCTGGGTCTGCCACAAGAGGAAAGAGGCAAAAACAGTTACCAATAAAATTGTGAAGTTTTCCAAAACACTGTTCATCATATATTTCTCTGGTAAGTGTTTGAGCTTGTGGATGAAGTTAATCATATATTCACACATTGGGGAGCGGTTTATTCGGTACACGAATCGGCCATTCTCGAACCTCGCATACTCCGTCTGTGAGGGAAAAAGGAGTTGAGCACTTTTACACTTCTGACTTCAAAATGCACGAAAAAGCTATTGCTGCCTGCAGAAGCATTTTTCCTTTTTCAACACGAATCGTCCGCTAGATGCTGTACATTTATGTAGTTTACTTAATTAAAAAAACGCCTATCTCCAACCTGAATGCCATACTCAGAAATCCATGATTTTTCTGGAAACGGAAAAAAAAAAAGGTATAGAAAGGATAGCTTTAAACAAGGGTTTACAGGTCAGAAAGAAAAGAAAGCAGAGGTTGGAAAGAAATATAATCACCTACTTAGTGATTTTCTACCTGGAAATCTGGGAGAGCAGGCCCAGCCAATTACAATTCTTCAAAAGAGCCCAGAGAAAATCCTCCTTCATGGTTATAAAGGCCTCACAGCCTAACAACCAATGCAGCTAATTTCTCTACCTTAGGAAAAACTACTTCACACTGATCATGAGCTCCTGACTGTGAGTTATTTCTGTCTTTAATAAAAAGGGAAAGGAAAAAAACCCAAAACTAGTATTGAAGATCCCACTGAAGGACTCAGAAATAAGAAACACACCCTTCGATAGCCTTGGATCAAAGAGGAATTAAAAGGGAAATTAGCAACTATCTCAAGAGTAATGAAAAGGAAAATACTTTACATCAAAAACGTATGGGCCCTGATGAAGCTATCCTTGGAGGGGACTTAATGATGTAGCTTCATAAGTTCATCATTAAAGATGAAGAATTACACAACTAAACCACATCTTCAATTAAAAAAGAAACCCACAAAATAAGTCCAAACCACAAAGAAACCTGGAATAGGAAATTAATAAAGATAAAAGTGCAAATCTATGTTAAGAGAAATAAAAAATGGAGACGGAATAAATTAAGAAAACTGGCTCTTTAGGTAGTCAAAATAAAATAAAGCCTTCACAAGCTTAAGGGAGAAAAGAGATGAAACCACAGTTACAGTAGAGATTGGGAGATTTGTAAAAGGTTACTTCCCGTTAATTCTTTAAGGCAAAACAACAACAACAACAATAAAAAACGTAGAGGAGAGGATGATTTCCCGGCAAAATATAAATTACTAATACTGAACTAAAAAATAGAAAACTCTAATAGGTCAATTACTGTGGAAATGACTAGAAAGTTGTTTGGAGCCTAACCCCTGAAAAAGGTCCAAAGCCCACCTGGTGTTATGGCTGAGTTTTGTGGAACTCTTACAGGACAATGGTTTTTTCATTGTTACGTAAACTACATCAGACCAGGTGCCCCAATTCTTTTTAGGAAATTGATGGACATAGAGAGACAATAAAAAGGAATAGTTGATTATCACTTATGAGATGCAAAAATCTTATATAAAATAGCAAACAGGATACATCAGTGCGTCCTAAGTAGGACTTTCTTCAGGAATGCTGTGGTGGCTCAGACACAGGACATGAATTAACTCATGATGTCTACGAAGGGGAGAAAAATGATAAAAGAGTTGCTGAAAAGGCATTTGATAAAATACTGCAGCTGTTACTAATAAAAATCCCTCAGTAGGGAAGGAATAGAAAGAAAGCACTTAGAGACCATTTATAAAATCCAGCAGTAAGTATAACCTTAAGTGGCCAAACACCAAATCCATCTCTACGAGTAGCAATAACTAAGGATACTCACCATCCCTTTTCTTTTTACAGCTGTGCTGGAGGTTTTAGCAAATGGAAAGCAAGTGAGAAAATAATAGTAACAGAAAAAGTGGCATAAACATTGGAAAAGAAGAGATAAAATAGTCTCTCTTTTTGCTGCTGCTATGACCATACACATAGAAAATCCAAGAATCAAGGGATAAAACCCACTAGAGATAAAAGAATATGGCAAGATGGCCGGACAGAACATAGCCAAGAACTTTTCTCTCTTCTATTAATTACAATCCAGAAATGGGAACTTGCATTAGCAAATTAATATAAATTAATTAATGTATATGTAAAAAGTACAAAATCTTATTAAGATAAATGAGGTGGACATGCAAATAGGTTCTTGATTGGAAAGACTTACTATTGGTAATGTATCAATTTATCTCCAAATAATACCTAAATCTAGTACAATTATAATTACATTGATCAAAAGGTTTTTGTCTTTCTTTACTTTTTTTTTTTAAAGGGATCTCATTATTTGCAAGAATAAGTGCTGGTTATTGACCTAGGAAATATATGGAAAAGAAGAAGGGCAAGTTTGACTTGCCTTGGCAGAAATAAGAATGTACTATAAAACCACTGTAGTCAAATCACATGATATTGGGGCACATGCAGAGAGAAACAGGGTAGAATCAAACAGACTCCAGGAATGGCTCCCAGAATGCTACGTGTTGACAGCGGATACATCTAAGATCTACTCATCAGGAAAAGGATGAATCATTTAATAAATGGTTTTGACAAAAATGCCTATGTGCTTGGAAGACAACAGGAGACCCCCATTTCACGCCAAATGCATACATTCTAAATGGATTAAAAGCTTAATCATAAAACTCCACCAGCACTCATGCTACCTTAGTCGTGAAAATTCCTGGGACTTGATCAAAGGCAACCTTTTGCTGCTCCCTGAACTTTACATACAGCTTTGGCTGTTATTACTGAGGGACACTGAAGAAGAGTTTGGAATCTGGGCACCAGAGGAACTGGTCTGGTTCATCCTGTACAGGTAGGTGGTCCCTTTACGGGTAAGCCCTGACAATTCGGCTGTTCGGCAGCAACGCCTCCTGTGAACATTCCACATTCCCAACCACTGACCAGTAACGGTGCTTCTTCCTGCTCGGAGGAGATGGGAGGTCACCTGGCTGTAAGCCTTCTAGGCTGGTCTCATGACACGGCCACCTTCTCACCTCCCCTCTCCTTGGGCTTCCCAGACATGTGTTGGGCCAGTTCCCCTCCTCCCTCATCCGTTTTTGTCCTCTGCTTTTGTGTCCCTTCCACTCCCCTCAGGGCTGGCTACTGCTCCTGGACCCTCCCTGCACCACGTCCTCCATTCCCATAGCTTTAATTTTCCTTAACGTTTAGGATTCCCAATTGGCATTCTCAGCCTTGCAAATTCTAGTCTTGCATCTAGAATCATGCCCTAATTGCTTCTGAATACCTTAGTTTTTTATCACTGCTCATGGCTGTCCTTGCAAACACAAAACATGTGACCTTTGACTCTTCCTCCTTGTTAGTCTTTAATTAATGCCTGTTCAGTTTCTACGTTCCATTCAAAATGTTTTACTGGATTCCCTCCGCTGCCATCTTCATGAAGCTCAGGATGCCTAAGCTTACACTGAACGTCTAGTCAACTCACTTCTGTCCTCTCTGGCCAGTGTAACCTCCTCAACACCATTCATGGCATGCCCCTCCTGCGCTCAGGAAGCTGAAGGGCATGCAGCAGCCCA
Organism: Crocuta crocuta; assembly: GCF_008692635.1. Taxonomy (NCBI): domain Eukaryota; kingdom Metazoa; phylum Chordata; class Mammalia; order Carnivora; family Hyaenidae; genus Crocuta; species Crocuta crocuta. The sequence continues at coordinate 7,018,372 of NW_027529526.1, forward strand.
GATCCTCCTCATTCAGCCCAAAGTCTTCACCTCCTCAGGCTTGCTCCTCCCTCCTCCTGCCCAGGGCACCCTGTCTCACGTCTCGGCACCAGGTCTGCACAGTCAGGCTGGGCCCTGGGGCCTGCGAGCTCCAGGACACTGTGAACAAAAGCCGTTCACGGAGCACGGGTGGGCCGGGGTAATGGGCAGGAGACATCAGAGAGTATGACCTGATGTGGAATGTCAACTGCAAACCTCCACACAGAGCAACCTACCCTGGTTAAAAGAACATTACATTTTTTGAAAGGGAGGGAGGTATGCAATATAAATAACACAAATAGGTATTCGATCCCAGTACGTGTTGAAATATGTCGGAAATGATGAAAGGAGGAGTGGCAGAAAAGCCACCACCAGCCTTGAGGCGTCAGGGTTTTAGAAGGCAGGTGCCGACCCACCTTGGCTGCTTTTCGCAGCTCCCGGAAGGCTCCTTGGACCTAGGGGCGGGAAGGGCCCCACGGGATGGCGAGGACTGTCTGTACCAGCTCGCACACCAGGGCACTGAACGCTGCTGGCCGCACGAGGCAGGGCCACTGCAGCTCTGAGGGCTGGCGTGGGGCTTCTTCCACTTGCTGGCAAATCACTTATGTCTTTTTAGAAGGCGCAGGGAAAAGAGGTGAGAGAAAGGGGGGAGAAGGAGGAGGAACCAGAAAAGGAGACCGCTCTGGCCCAGTGAAAGCCGAAAGGGAGGCAGCGGGGGGTCCCCGAATGCAGGACTCCGGCGTGCAGCTGCCCACTTACCTCTACTTTTTCTACTACTTGCTTCCCAAAGGAGCACACTTTGGTGGAACAGGTGACTGTCATGTTCTCAGAGCTCTCATACTGACTGGTGACACCATAAAAGGCCCCAGCGTCATCCTGAATATTGCAGTTTAGGTCGGCCTGTTGGAAAGGAAACAGAGGTGGGGGTTATTTCCTCATTGCAGGAGTCATGGCAGTGAGCAGTGACCATGTGGGGAAGACGTCCAACCCTGCTGGCCGAGCAGAGGGCAGGAGGGGTGCGAGCAGAGGTGGGGAGGTGGCGCTGATCTAGAAAGAAGTTCCACAGCCCACTGGTCGTCTTTTGAAGACAGCGCTAACCCCAGCAATCTTCCCTTGAAATGAAGACACTAAACGCGTCTATTTCAGTTCACTTTCCTGCATCCAGTATAGAATAATACTCCAGCCTTGTTAGGAGATCCATGAGGTCTCTGAAATATGTACAGAAAGCAGAGTGTGCCTTGGGTTCACACTCACTGATCTGTAGACAGATTTAAAAGAACAGGAGACCTATTTAAAAGAAGAAAAGACCTGTAGCTCGCTAGCCACTTGTTATATGTGTAAAAACCTGAACCTTCATTACCAATGACAGCATCCGGAAGGGAAATGGTTCCTATTCAAGACTGGTTTGCAAAGATGCCAAGCCATTGGTAATTCCCACTCATTTAAGGTATTTTAGGATTACCTACTATGGGAGGTTTATGCTAGACACATCCAGGACTACAAATGAGAGATACGTACTTAAAAGAGCTGTAAGGGATGGAGAAATCCTACCACGTCAAAGGTGCTCAGAGTTCAGACAAGGGAAGGCATTACTTTGAACGAGGGGTATTACTTACGGGGCGGTTATGATGTGAACATGCAAAGGTGGGTTGAGGGGACTCTGGGGGCAGAAGCAGCCTAGGGCACCTTCTTCCAGCTACGGCGGTGTAAGGACTGAGGCCACCAGGAGAAGTGAGTTTGGAAATGTGGCCAGGACCCAGGTCACGGAGGGCTAAAAAAGGGGCGCGGACTGCACGCTGCAGGAAATGGGGACCCTCTAAAAACTCTGGCGCGAGAAGGAACTGTGATCCGAGCCGTGTTTCAGGATCCACGTCTCGGCCTGGTCTAAGTGTCCGCTGCGGAAGGGGCTGCGAGGCCACGGCGGCAGCTGGCCCACTGATTGACGGCTCCCTCTGCTCCAGTACCTACTGACCTGCCATGTGACACCAGGCACTGGGATCAGTGTGAGCACGAGCTGGGCCAGTCCCTGCTGCCACAGGCTCACAAGTTAGTAGGGAGGATATCACTGTAGGGAGGAGCGCTCCCGAAAGAGGCATCGAGGACCCTAAGAGCCAACTCTGGGGTCAGGGAAGGGAAACTTCCAAGGGAGACGTGGCTCAGATCCAAAGGCGACAGGAGAGCTGATGAAGGCAGGTGAAGGTGCCCTGAGAGAATGCAGACAAGGTGCAGAGAACCAGAAACAAGGCCACGGAAAGGCTGGGATGAGAGAGGGCGACAGGAGAGACAGGACGTCTTAGATCCTAAAACCAAGGAGCGCAGGAGCTATAAGTGCCCAGGACGGGCACAGTGACGGGTTATGGCTGGATCTGCGTCCCTAAAAGGCACTGTCAGCACAGTGTGGAGACGACTCTGGAGAAGTGAGAGCACAGGCAGAGACAGGTCAGAAAACTGTCAAAGTAGTCGGAACAAGGGGCGGTATCTGCACGGTCTCAGGGCTGGAGAGAAATAGGGGGACCGGACTCGTAAATGAGACCATGGTTTGTGAGGTTTGGCACCTTCTTTTTTTTTTTTTTTTTTTTTTTNAACCCACGAACCGCGAGATCATGACCTAAGTGAAAGTCGGACGCTTAACCGACTAAGCCACCCAGGCGCCCCAAGGTTTGGCACCTTCTGACCAGCTGATTCTAAAACCCTGACAGGCACTAACCGCTAGGAAGACCTGAGTCATCCTATATACATTTTTAATAAGGATCTGCATTTGAATTGAATATCAAGACAGTGTCCCCTTCCTTAGGCAAAACTGCCAGATTTCCTGGCCCCAAATAAAAAGAACCATATGCTTTACATTCCCCGTTTTTTCTTACGTGCCAAGAAATTCAAAGCTAAGTTCAGTGCTCAACTACAGTAATTACCTGTCCCAGGTATTTCTAATAGCAACTAATAACTGGTGTATAGCTCCTTTTACTGGATTCCAATCTGCTTTTACTTGTACTTGTCCAGGTTTATGTTACCCGTAAATTTAGTAACACTCCCTCACATTCTGCCTTTAGGAATTATATGGTGCACAGATTGTAAATAAATAAAAAATACCCAGGTGTACATGTTGCTCACATTTGCAGGCTTGGCTCCGTGAAAAGGGCAGGTGAGCAAGAAATGATGTACGACCCTGACTGAGATCTGTGCCTCAGCTCCCTGGGTCTACTGAGCTGCAGCCTCCAGGGGATAAAGCTACCAACGGGTCCCAGGCCCGCAGGAGCCCTGCCCCAGAATGATACCCAGCTTTCCACGTGCCACCTGGCATGCACTGCAAGTGGGCTCGTGGGAACCACTGCCTTGTTCTGCCACCAGCTGAGGGTCAGGGCTCTGAGAAGTGGCTCAGGTACATTTCGGTGGTGGGATGTATGCTCTCACAATCATGGTATAGTTTGTGCCAACAGGTTTTAGGTTGTCCCAGGAAAAAGTAAAAACACACATGTGGTAAGAAAAAAAAAGAAAAAAAGAAAGGAAGTAAAGAAGGAAGGAAGGAAATCAAACCAGAAAAAGAGTGTACATTTTTTTTCTACCCCTGAATTTGCCAATCTCCCCACTGGTGACCAGTATTATCTGTTTCCCAAGTGTCCTTTTAGAGATAGTTAGCACTTAGATACCCAAGCACACACCTTCCTTCTTTTTTGCACAAAGAGGGGCACTCTTCAAACCTTGCTTTAAAATATTTATATACACACATGTAGTGGGGCTCAGTCAGCTAAGCATTCAACTCTTGATTTCGGCTCAGGTCACGATCTCACAGTTCTTGAGTTCCAGCCCCATGTCAGACTCTGCGGATAGTGTGGAGCTTGCTTGGGATTCTCCCTCCCTCTCTCTCTGCCCCTTCTCTGCTCGCTCTCTCACAAAATAAATAAAAATAATAAAAAAAATAAATAAAAAAAAATATTTAAAAAATAAAAATAAAAAAATACATAGCTACATCTTAGAACTGATACGGAAATATCAGTTTTTTGGNCGCTCGCTCTCTCACAAAATAAATAAGTGTTAAAAAATAAAAATAAAAAAATACATAGCTACATCTTAGAACTGATACGGAAATATCAGTTTTTTGGGTTTTGTTTTGTTTTTTTCTTAATGTTTGTTTACTTTTGAGAGAGAGAGAGAGACAGACAGACAGACAGACAGACCACACACAAGGGAGGGTCAGAGAGAGAGGGAGACATAAAATCCGAAGCAGGTTCCAGGCTCTGAGCTATCAGCCAGAGCCCCACATGGGGCTGGAACTCAAAAACCGTGAGATCATGACCTAAGCCGAAGTCAGACGCTTAACCGACTGAGCCACCCAGGCACCCCTGGAAATATCCATTTTAAAAAGAATGGCCATTTAAAAACCTGAGCAGCCCCACATTTTGGTAACCGCATACTACCATTCCATCACCCAGGCGCACCATAATAATTACCGCGTGTTCTACTGATGGATGGCTCACTGCTTCCCAACACGGATACAGTAATGAGTTTAAGTNAGACAGACAGACCACACACAAGGGAGGGTCAGAGAGAGAGGGAGACATAAAATCCGAAGCAGGTTCCAGGCTCTGAGCTGTCAGCCAGAGCCCCACACGGGGCTGGAACTCAAAAACCGTGAGATCATGACCTGAGCCGAAGTCAGACGCTTAACCGACTGAGCCACCCAGGCACCCCTGGAAATATCCATTTTAAAAAGAATGGCCATTTAAAAACCTGAGCAGCCCCACATTTTGGTAACCGCATACTACCATTCCATCACCCAGGCGCACCATAATAATTACCGCGTGTTCTACTGATGGATGGCTCACTGCTTCCCAACACGGATACAGTAATGAGTTTAAGTGCAGCAGGAAAGATACATTAGATATTACTTTTCATTTCCTTTCCTTCCACTTAAAAAATTTTCCAGCACTGTAAGAGTTTTAATGGGCTATAAATAAACAGTATTTTAGTTTTATAAAGACACTCATTGTTTTTGACACACTCAGGTTGTTCTGAAAGACTGCTGAACAGTCAAAAGCAGTCTGGCGTGAGGAGTGGGAAGAAGTACAGGGAAGGGGCGGTCGACAGGACAGACCACGGGGTGTCAGTGACACGACCAGAGGGAGGTTTCTTCAGAACTGCACCTCACCTCCCTAGGCACAAGACTCTCTTTTCTGTCCTTTTTTAAAAAATGCTCCATTTTTTACTTTATTCACTTCGGTGGCATTGACAGTGCAAACTAATGGGACACTTAAAATCTAAAGCAAGCATAGAAATAAACACACAAAATAATCCGTCCATATATATAAATTAAAAATGTCTAGAATGGTATCTGCCATAATGTGACGTTACCAAAGCTGCTGGAAATGTCCACAGCCTCCCATTTCTCCCAGAAATGCTCCCATTTCTCAGAGTTTCTGTGCTTACGCCATGCTGGTGAGAGAAAGCAGCTGGCCCACGGCAGGCCCACCCTGCGTGGACCTCAGTAGACTGGATTCATTTTTAAGATCCTCTTTTCTTTGTTGGACACAATTATTTTCAGTAGGACTCAGCACTCTGTGTCACTGGTTTAAATTTTAAACGCAAGAACCCCCAAAGTAGTAACAGAGCGACAGAACTGAAGTAACTCCCGTTCTGTTTTCCCGTCTGCATGACGGTGCTCTCGGGGCGCATTTCCGCGTCTATCGTTTAACCACGGGGACTGCAGCCCAAGTGACTCCGACCTGTCAAGAGCTTACTCCTAGGAATGGACACAAGGCTGAGTCCACATGTGTTACTAGTAAGCCCAAGTGTGCTACTATGAAGCATATATACGTGTGTGGAAATGAAATCCACTAATTTCACCAATGGTTTAGGACTTAGGTCAACAAAAGATTTTTTTTTTCTTTTTAGGAGTATTTTGGCAGCGACGTTGTACGGAACTGTGGGCACAGGGTGATCATAAAAATGACCGCGATTTTTAGATGGTTTTGCCATCTAAATTTCTCTGCCACCATGGCCGTCCTTACTGTCTGTACCTGGGCAGGCCATCCTTACCATCTCACCTTCGGTTCACCACTGTCCCTTAGAAGTCCCCAAATAATTTTAAGTAGTTTTAATTGGGGATGGAGGATCTGTGGTGTTAATGACAGGAAGTATCAAAAACGGAGCTATTAAAATATACACATTATGAAAACCTGCTTGGAAATTAGCTCAACAAATTAGAAGTGCTAAACTTGTGGAAGTTATTATTATTATTTTTACATAAAACGAAAGTCTGACATATGTTCAGGGAGACGCACAGATCACAAGCTTATAATCCAGTTCATTTTCATAAAGTGAAGACACTCGTAACCAGCACTCAGATGAAGAAACAGATGTGCCTCCCCACCCCGTTCATGCTCTCTAGTACAATAATTTTTAGTACAATCACTCCTTTACCTCATAGGGATGATCTTGAGGCTAAAACACCATCTATTAGTTCTGTCTGCTGTTTTGAACTTTAAATAAATGGAATCACAGATCGGCTCCTCCGTTCTCAGCTTCATATGCTCAGCATTACAGTAGGAGATTCATGCATGCTGTCATGTGTAGTTCATTCCCCTGATACTAGATGATTCCACCGAATGAAAAATACCATGATCTACGCAGTCTACCACTGACGGGCCCTGGCGATATTTTCAAATCCGACTGACCGTGAAGAGAGCTACTCTGAACATCCTTGCACACGCTTTTGAGGACCACATGTGTGTATTTCTGTTGGGTGTTCCCAGGAGCGGAATAGCTGGGTCATGAGGACTATGCACATTTTTAGCTTTCATTTAGATAACAGGGACAGATGGTTTTTGAATGATCTTGCTTTACTTTTTTTTAACAGTTGAGAAAACTTTAATGATCAGTATACATTTATCAGGTTAGTTTTTAAAAGGCTTCTCGACTAACAGTAAATAACCAATTTGCTATTATGAAGCTCCGCAATTATTCCTGAATGGTGGAAAATAATCATGTAGCCACCCCAGCTGTTCTTTGGGAATTTTCTAGGAGGAGGTATTGATGGGAGAGAGAATCGTCTGTCAGCTGAGGATGTTCCGATTATCCCAGAAATGCATTCACGGAGCTCCCATGGCACGAAGGTAACATCATAGAAAGAACGCTAGCATTGAATCAACAACAAAGGAGGCAAACTCTGATTTGAGTCAGAGATTTGCATGCAGTTCATCACCCACCCTCTCTACCCATTTTTCCCAATTGAAAACTCAGGGCAAACCTATTTCAGATAGTTCTGAAGGCAAGGAAATAAGAAAGAATATGCCAGTATAAGATGCAAACTATTTCTGCCTCATCAGCTCTTACCTGACTGCAGGATATTTTTTAAAAGCAAATTAATTAAAAAAAAAAAAATCCAAGAAACAGCTGAAACCCAGCAAACTTGTCTTCCCAACAAATCCCAAATTCAAACCATACCCCATCCTCTCCTCTGGGGACAAAGCAGCCTAAAATGGTCTGGGCTAGGCTCTGAAGTGTGTGTTAAACACACAGGCACTGGCAAGTGTGTTTTAAGGAATCTTTGCACATTTTGCCTTAGAGCAGGTGTCCCATATATGAACTAGGTATGGAGGCCAACTCTTTCTCCAAATGCCAAATGCAGGAATCTTTTCCATGGTATCCTGACCTGTGCTGCCTTTGGGCTAAGTATCTTTAGATATAGGAAAATCACTGCTTTAAGAAAAAACTATGTGCAAGGTAGACTTAATTATGAGATGGTTCTTTTTCCTAATGTATTAGTTTTCTATTGCTGCTTTAACAAGTAAAAACCGAGTGCCTTAAAACAACATAAATATAGGGTCTTAAACTTCTGCAGGACAGACTTCGACACTGGTTTCGGTTACTATGGTTACTATGAGGGTCCTAGCAGAGCTGCCCTGGGGAGGGATCAGTTTTCCTTGCTTCTTCCAGTGTCTGGAGGCCACTCACATTCCTTATCTCAGAGCCCCTCTCCCCATTTTCAAAGCCCACAACAGCAGGCCGGGTCCTCCTCATCTTCTGCTTTTATGGAACCTGGTGATGACTCTGGACCCACTCAGATAATCCAACATCCTCTCCCCAGCTACTGCTAAGCAACCTCGATTCCCCTTTCTGTGCAATGTAACATATTCATAGATACGATGGCTATGGACTTGGACGTGACTCTGCCTACCACACCCCTAGACTTGCAGTTCATGTCCCTGCAACTTCCCCCCAGTGCTCTGCCTTCTGGAATCATCCAGACTCAAGACCACCTCTGTTAGACAATTCTGCAATTTTCACTCATTTCTCCCTCACTCTTACCTGTCATCTTCTTCCTCCTCTCACTCACAAGATTCTTCAGGCCCCATCTGCTTCCCCAGATTCAAGTTCTACATTTATTTTTATTAAACCGCATCTTGGTTTCAGACCCCCCTTCCATCTAGTACAGATGTTCGTGAATTCTCACTTTTCACCTATCCTTATTTCATTCCGGATGTCTAACCGACAGCACGGACAGCAGTCATTTCTTTCAGTCTCTTTCTCCACCTTTAACCACAGAGAAGACCTGCTTTCCAAAGCCGCCGCGGCGATAGGCAGAGACAGCACAAGAGACAAAATGGCAGCCGTTAATAATGCTGACAACTGTTGTTAGTAACTCAGTGACTGAAATTGCACCCCAGGATGGATACAGACAGAGCCTCGAGTCTATAAAGATGGTGGTTCATAATCAATAACTAAGACAGAAAACAGTGCCCACAGAGCCAGTCTGAGCGCCCATCTACAAGCACCCACTACAACTGTGCAATACAGACACATGATGGCTTTTTCCAAAGAGAAAAAGCAGCACTTTTTTTTGATCTGTGAGTTTATGACGAGTCTTAAGTTTTGGATAGAACTGTCCCAACAGGCACAAAATTACCATCTTTCCCACAAAGAGTTGATTAGAGAGGTTACAGAATTCTTTCTGGAAATTAAAAAAAAAAAGCACTCGTTAATAAAGGTGTGCTGAATCAATTATAGACTTCAGAGTCTACTAGTGGGCAGGTCCTGGGAAATGATATAAGATCAAAGTAGAAGCAGGTTACAATACCACGCAGAGAGAACTGATGGCATCGGACTGCAAAGAAACAAGAACAAGAAAAAAAGGAACCATTTCCCCTAATCCTTCCCTAAACCATCCTTGTCTTACACTCATTATAAATGCAGTTGAAACAGTTCAGTCACCAGAGAAGACCCTGGAGAGTTTCCCCTCTAATACTTCTCAGTTAGCCCATTTATTCATGTGTCTGTTCCACTGTTTACTTCCATGCTTTTGAAATCTGAAATATAAAAGCAATATACTTCAGGGGCGCGTGAGTAGCTCAATCGGTTAAGTGTTTGACTCTTGATTTCAGCTTAGGTCATGATCTCATGGTTTGTGAGATGGAGCCCTGCAGCCTGCTTGGGATTCTCTCTCTCCCTCTCTCTCTCTGCCCCTCTCACCCCTCAGAAACAAATAAACATTAAACATTTTATAAAAAGCAATAAACTTCAAAGAACGATCCTTTCCATTCTCTGAGTGAGGAAAAATGAGGCCTAGCCCCCTTGGGTAGGATCCAGTGTTCTCGGAGGGGACGGGAGGGGAGGGCCGGGCCACGGGGCCCCCTGTGCAGAACTCCAGGGCTCTGGAAACCTGGCTCTAGGTGGCTGAAGGACCAGGGTGTGAGCACTACAGCTTTTGAGCAAAGAACGGAAACACATGCTCACACAGGGGCAGTGCTGGGCTGGTGACATGGTGACAACCACTCTGCCATGGGCTTCTAGAAGGAAAAAGTCTGCTGGCACTGAGAGGAAGCAGATGACCCCACAGGCAGGGGACTGAGCAGGGGTATCAGGTCAGGAAAGAAGAAAGCAGCTGGACCTTCCCTTCCACCCGGAGGGCTTGGAAGGGCCGAATAGGAATTACTTGGTTGCAGAAATGAAAACATCAAGAGGACTGTCCCTGACAAGAGACAGTCTAATAGGCACTGATGGAGGCAAGGAGGCGCTGGCATTTTCAAACCACCACTTTGAACCTCTCCTCTTCATCCTCTCTGAGCAATGATCAAAGGACCAAGATTTCAAATTGTGAAGCAATTTTTTCCAATGGCAGCATCTGGCTCCTTGGCAGGCGGCACTGGGAGCCGGGCCCTGTTGTGGGCAGCCGTCCAGGCCCGCCACATGGCCAGGCCCGGCCGGGCAGGGCACCACGTGGGCCTGCAGCTGCTTCCACAGGCGCCAAAGGACAATCACTGGGCACTGGGCACTAAGGCAGGGGGCGGGCAGAAGTAGCCCAGGGGGCGGTGCTGATGAGGGTGGTTGGGGGGGTGCGGGGAGGCTCCAGGATGCAGGCTGCTCCCAAACTCTCCCCCCTGCCTCGTTTGCATGTCCAGACCCCTGGAGCCAGCCCCACTGGCATCAGAGGACTGGTGTTGGGGAATTTCACTGGGGTGACCATGGGCAAGCTGCACTGGGGGAGAGCGAGGAGGCTGCCCATGGGGAAGCAAGTCTTTGAGCACGTGCACTTGGGACCACTGTGGCCTTGCCCAAACGGGACAGCAGCTGGAGGGCTCCTGCCACAGCTGTTTTAAATAAGAATAATAGGAATAAACTAAGCCTCGCTCTTCAAGTTACTTTCCACTAATTATGGCATATATTTACATCTACAAAATAGAAGATTTAAAAAAAAAAAACAAGAGCCCCACCAAGAGCCCCTTTATTGTGCAGATCGGGCACCCCTATTTGAATTTCATAAACATTTAGTACTTCAAAGACTCTTAAAAGCTTGCTTTAATTACAATATGTCCTGCTTGAAAGGCTGGCTGTTTGCATTGCAAATTCCTACAAATACGGCATTCATTTAAAAAATTTCAATTAATATCACAAACACAACTTCAGGTAACTGCCACTGGTGACTTCACGCAGTAGCTGGGATGAAAGAGCTAAGGTCTCAGCCCCAAGTACAAAGCAGCTGCACAGGCCAGTTCTTTCCAATGGAGGCAGCTAATGAGTTCGGGGCTCCCAGCTGAGCCGGCCCGTCACCAGCACATCGGTCAGGTGTGTGAACACTGGCCCCAGACCCCGCTTTCCGAATCGGGCGATGGGGATCTTTTTCAGGTCTGGAGTTTTTGTGCACGAGAAGTCCTATACAGAACGACAACAAGTCAATTAACAAGTGTAGAGTTGCCAAATAAAATACAGGACCCCTCGCTACGTTGGATGTTCCGGTAAACGAGACACTTTTTTATTCTGTGTGTTTCCCGAAGACTGTATGGGAAGCTGTGCGCACCAAAAACGGGCATGTTGTTCATCTGAAATTCAAATGTAACTCAGTGGCCTGTAATTTTATTTGCAAAATCTGGCAACTCTACTAAACACAAGCCATCTTTACCAAAAAGAATAACAAAAATTGGGACTTACCCTCACACCTCATTGCTGTAAAAAGACATTTTCTGCTCAAGATATTTTAAGAAAAAAGCGAAGTCGCCAAATCGTACACGGAGCCTGATTCTTTTTTAGTACCACCAAGTGATGGATGATGTTTGTAAATGCTTGTAAAAAGTTCAGAGAGGATACATGGCCGTGGGGGGGGTGGGAATCTCACATTTTCTTCTACAGTCTGTTGATTTCCTTAGACTATTTATAAAAAGCTTATATTGCTTTTGCAATGTAAAAAGTAAATACAGATGGGGTGGGTGGGCAGGATGTACTTCGGGTCGACACCTGCCGTCGGAGAAGGGTTCTCATATTATCACCAAGGGGCTACATCTATTGCGACAACTGACCAAGATCCCCTCGGGGTTTATGACTTCGTCCAGATAATCCGCTTATTCTTGCAAAACTCGGTCTGGGATAAGAGCCACCCTGATAGTGCTACCTTAGTTCTCTCCCTCTCAGGTTTCTCTTGAGGCAAAGCTACAGAGAAGCCAATCGTGCAGTCAACAGGGCAAATACCTGGAAGTGCAGATGCATCATGTGTTTGCTTCCCCCTGGACCTTGGGTTTGCAGTGGTTCCTGGTTGGGGAGTGGGGGGTGAGAGGGGAGGGGACAGTGGCTTAGCATCTCAGCCTGTAACCATGGCACGGAGCAGAGTTAAAGAGCCCAATGCAGGAAAAGACGGACCCCTGACCTGGGCTTTGTTAGCCAAATGACCCAGGACAAAAAGCATTAGAGGAACAGCTGTCTGATGGAGGCTCCCAAGAGGTTAAGGGAACTTCCAATTTACATTCCGCCTGATGTGCAGAAGCATTCAAGTTAAAAAAAAAAAAAAAGTATCCATACTGTGGCTGAAGTTAAGGGATTGAGGAGAAAGCAGAGCGAACTTCTTCCATTTTCTAGGCTGTCCTGTACAGCTTTGTTTTTAGGGGGATTCGGAAAGTCTTTTAAATAGAAAGTGATGGCCACAGAGATCGATGTTTCCACCCCAACCCTCACCATTCTTCAAGTTCTGGAAGACCCAGCAGCCAACACCTCCTAGGAAGATTTCCTGTCTCCACTTCCCTGTGGAGCATCCGCTTCCCTGAACTCCTCCCCACCCCCCTTCCACTGGCCAAATTCTTTGAAGATTCAGCTCGACCGCCATGTGTCTGTGAGGCCTTCTGGAATGTTCTCAGGTATTCTGTGCTTCCACATTTCCATCACAGCTCCTATCCCATGGTGCTGTCACTTACCTGCCCATGTGTCTGCCATCCGAGACCTGACCCTAAGGTCGGCCTCTTACCAAGTCTGTTTTCCCAGTTCTCCAGGATCAAGTAGAGTACATTGAATGTTGACTGACCGAATGACTCCCTAGTGATGTACATATATGATACTAATACAAATGAAGAAACCATTTCTAGAAGAACCTGACTGAACTCCTGGAAACTCCTGAACTCCTGAGAGATAGCCTGGAAAAGCTTTCGTAGGACTCTCAAGGTGTCCTCCCCTACTTCAGTAAATTCCTTTATGCATCACTCGATAAACCAGATGTCAACTCTATCAGCATATGGTATCTGAGCTGGCTAACTGGCAGGTGTACTATACACCTGATGTATAAAAAGATGCCAATTTCCCTAGGTGTACTGAGTGAAAGAACTCTTCGGCCACCACATTTCTTTAGAACACTTAAAAAATCTGCTATATACATCGCACTGCCAGGTAAACAAAAGCTACAGATGGGATCGCTGATCCGTGGGGGAGGCCTACAAAGAAGTTTAGGATGCAGGGCTGGGAAAACAGGAAGGAAGGAGCAATAGACAGCAGTCCAAGCAGAAAATGCTAACAAGGTCCAGACATTCCTTTTATGAAATCAAACCAAAACGGTTGCATGTGCAAGTTTATTCACTCCTCTGTCTCTCCACATGCAGTACCAGAACTTGTGGATAAGAGATTTTTTTTGAAGTTTATTTATTTATTTTTTAGAGAGAGAGAGAGAGAGAGAGAGAGAGAGAGCGCTCACAGGGGAGGGGCAGAGAACGGAGGAGAGAGAGAATCTTAAGCAAGGTCTGTGCTGTTAAAGACTGATGGAGGGCTCGATCTCATGAACCTGAGCCGAAATCAAGAATCGGACGCTTAACTGAGTAAGCCACCCAGATGCCCCAAGATATGGTTTTTTATAAAAAAACAGGCCGTTGGTGAAGATGATCACATAACCACGATTGACCCAGAGTATTTATTATGTATTAGCCTCATAAATACTTCTGAACATAGTGGTTTTACTTGCTCATCTTCCTTCCACCTACATCATGCCATCGCTTGATACTGCTCTTGTAATTTCAGGACTTAACACTATTTTGAGATGAGACAGAAATACAGAGACATGGAAGGCTTGTTGAACTGAAAGGCCCTTTCTTTACGGATAGCAGTTTAAAACGTGTGGAGCAAATCATTCCATTTTGCTAACTTCCTTTTCCATGAATAGCAACGGGTGGGCTTGGTTCCAAATGATAGACTCAAGTCTACAATTCCAATCAAAATTACGCCGAATCCAATTAGACACAGGTTGAAACTCCGGAGGGGGGCCACTCTGCGGCTTTCGTGGGCACCTGGTTTCTTCTCTTACATAAAGCCCAGTGGTTTTATTTATAGTGACTGTCATTTTGTCCAACAAATGTGATTTCGTTCCTACCAAGATAAAAGCATCTTCTAATCTTCTAATAGCTGCCCTCTTTCCAGATAACTCACTTTCTCTTTCTCTGTTTTATAAAATCTTCTCACGTCTGCTCTGGTTAGTAAAACTAGCCTTTCTTTTTCCTCCCCTAGAAAAATAGGTTAAGAAAGTTGAACGACTATAGATCTATTTATTGTTAACTCTTTAGACTAAATGATCATAATTTCAAGAATTTTAAAAAGCAAAATATTACGCGTAATCACAGGGTAGCATCATGTATTTTGGTTTCCAAAATACTAATTTAATAATTTGAGAAAAAAAGAATTACATAAACGTGTATAAAATTTTTAACAACGGGATACATGTCTATACAATTTCATTTTTACATTACCTCTTTATTATTCCAGGCAAAGTTTAAGACTAAGTCTTCACCATACTGATTCTTCTTTTTTTAAAAAATTTTTTATTTATTTTTAAGAGAGAGACACACACACACACACACACAGAGTATGAGCAGGGGAGGGGTAGAGAGAGAGAGGGAGACACAGAATCTGAAGCAGGCTCCAGGCTCTGAGCTGTCAACACAGAGCCCGATGTGGGGCTTGAACCTATGAAACTCGAGATCATGACCTGAGCTGAAGTGGATGCTTAACCAACTGAGCCACCTGGGCGACCCTACTAATTATTCTAATAGTTTTAGGCTGCAAGGTTACCAGTAACCTGTTGGTAACACGTGGCTTTCTGTGAACCAGTGTTCCCAAGCTTGACACTTGAACAACCTGTTAGGACAGAGCAGAATTTTGAGGCCCCTTCAAAAATATTAGTTTCACCATGTTTCTTATTTGGTTTAACCTATAATTCTGTTTATGTCCTTCAGGAAACCACGTGTGGCTAGAAAGGAACTTCTTTTGAAAGTCAGCCGCAGGTGGTACTTGGACTTCGGACTTTTGGGATTCTTGATGGAATCACACCCACACCTTGTCTAGCTTTGGGAATTCTATGATCGATTCCAAGACAGTTGGCATTTCTCTTAAATTAGCTGCCTCGTCTGCCAAATCACTGGCAACCCATCTGCGTGAATCTCGGTGCGGAAACGGAGAGTGACTGTCCACTTGTGGGCGGGGCTCTTCCGTTCTTTGGGCCTACACAGTACCTGATCTATCACTGTTTTATAAGGGGAATGAATGTCTGGTTTTCTGCCCATGCAAGGGCTGCCTCATTTATCACCAGTCTGGTTCCACATTCCTCCTCGATCATAACTTCAATCCTGCTTCTAACTGTAATTTTTCTGAGACATTTTCACTAGCGATTCAAATTTAAGCTAAAATGCACACTAGTCGTCTAAAGCACTATCAGTACAATAACTCAACCAAGGCAATAGGGGGCTGGTGAGATCCCTTCACGGTGGTTCAGGTCACAAAAGGCAGGCAAGGACAACACATCTCTGAAGGGGCAGGCGAGGCACTGATGGAGTCAGCTCTAAGAAGCATCCTACTTCTAGAACTGCTCAGATGGGAACAAGTATAGGTCTCAGAGTTGAGAGGAAACAGTACGTGTTACCTCATTAATAGTTTCTATAGAGGAGCACCTGGGTGGCTCAGTTGAGCGTCTGACTCTTGACTTGGGCTCAGGTCATGATCTCAAGGTTTGGGACTTGGAGCCCTAAGTCGGGCTTTGTGCACACAGCACAGAGCCTTTTTGCTATTCTCTGTGTCCCTCTTTCTCTGTCCCTCCCTGGCTTGTGTGCACTCTCTCTCGCTCTCAAATGAATAAACGTTAAAAAAAAAAAAAGCTTCTATAGAGAATGTGGAAGGGATTAAAGTCTTCGAGTAGAAAGAAAAAATAACTGCAGATGAATAGGACTTCAAAAAGCAAAGGGACGAAAGAAAGTTGTTTTGTTTTAAATTATGTCATGCAATTTGGATACGGATGCCTGTTCTACTCACTCAGGGCGTGACTGCCTTAGAAAATAGCACCTTGGTTATTTACACACACACACAGAGTAATATTACCAATATTTACTAAAATAAGAATTAAATTCTTATTTAACCAGTAAAGTGGGTATATGTAGTCATTAAAAATAATGATTAGGGGCGCGCCAGGGTGGCTTAGTCAGTTAAGGGTTCGACTTTTAATTTTGGCGAATGTCATAATCTCACAGTTCATGAGTTCAAGCCCCACATCACGATCGACAGTGACAGCATGGAGCCTGCTTGGGATTCTCTCTCCCCCTCTCCCACACACACAAGCTCTCTCACTCTAAAAATAAATAAACTAAAAAAAAAAGGTAATTAGGGATATAATGGCATATGGCCACTTGGAAGGGTGTTTGGTAAGGGAGAAAAAGAAAAGCAGGATGCCAGATTTAATGTATTACCTGATTCCAGCTACATAAACATCTACTATATTCATGGTGCATTTAGAAGTGAATTAAAAATTATACATTTCCAAGACTGGAATGTTATAATGTTTCCTTTGGAATCATAATGTAAACACGACACTGCCCCCCGACCCCACCCCAAAGGCAGTTAATAGCGTGGTACCAATCTTTCTAAGACAACTCAGGGTCTCACCTGAACTTCCTTGTAGCCATGGTCTACTCACCACTGCCCCCATGTGACGTGCGCCCGGACAGCCCATGATGACAGGGCTGACTTCAGCTGGAAACCAGGATGTTAAACTTTGGTTACAGTCACCAGCTGCCGGTGAAATCACATCAGGAGAGGGGCTAGTGACAGAGCCGTGGCCCCTGCAGAAGCCACGCACAGATTTCACGGAAAGAGTGTGAATTCTGAAAGTTTGGCTAATCCCGTACTGATTAGCTGTAGGTCTTTGCAGAAGTCACTGTGTCTCTCCGTGGCTCCATTTCTTTACGTATAAAGTGGGAATAATCACACAGGCCTCAAAAGGATTAAATAATATCAAGGAAGGGCTTAAACCTGGCATAGTGCCTGGCTCAAAAAAGGAACTCATTAAGTCACCTTCAACTGCTCAAACAGCAAGAAGCCCCTTCCCTCCCATTCCTGCAGAAGCCTCTTCTCTCTGTAATTAAATATGGAAAAGAATTAAGATGTGCAGAGTGAATGAAGAGGCAGGCAGGAAGGAAAAGGAAATAAGGAGACGGTCATGAAAAGAAAAAGATAAAGAATAAAAATAGAGGCGGCAAAATGCAAATAAAGTGGCTGTAACACTTAGTGAAAAGAATCCAAATACTCTCCTGGCTTGAAAATTATTAAAAGCACTGACTGCCTCCTATTGCTGACACAATCAAACCCCGATTCCTCGTCTTTCCTAATCCGTCCACCCACCTATGCTTCCTGTACAAGTGAAGGACCAGCTGCAAAGCACCTCAACATACTTGAACATGCCTGAACTCACCTGGATGGACCTCAGCTGTACCTTGTGTCTTGGGGATCTCCCTCACCAGTCCCTCATCTACAGCGTTCAAGGTCATCTCTCCCTACCCTCATACTGGCTGCCATAATTTTCAAAGGAGGTGGTGAGTGACCCCTAACATCTCGCCTGGTAGAAACCACTTAAGAAAAGAGCTCAGCAGTTTCTTAAGTTAGACATGAAGTTACCATGTGACCTAGCAATGCTACAGCTATGGAAAAATGCCAAGAAAGATGGTGGCACATCGGAACACTGTGGGGGAAAGAAGCTAGGTGCAAACGACTGGACACTAAAGGATTAAAATCTGTACAGACAGAAAGAAGAGGAGTAGCTGTGTGAGGCTGGGAGCAGGAACAGGGAATGGCTGCAAACAGACGCAGGGGATCTTTCTGGAGTTAATCCAAATAGTCTCAAATTTTATTATAGTGATGGTTATACCACTCTGTACATTTTTCTAAAAATCACCGAAGTCTAAGGTGTAGGTTTTATTGCTTGTAAATGATGCCTCAATAAAGTTCTTAAAAGAAAAAAAAAAAAGATCTCACCAGATATGTGGCCATCCACAAGGGCCCTCCGTGTCCCGACCCCATTAAGGCATGAGAGATTATAGATCTAAGAGGGGGGAGGGGCACCTACATGGGCATCCTTGCCTCTGCCGGTCATTTATGTTTCAGGACCCGAGTCCTGGGTTTCTGCCTTCCAAACAGTGGAGTGACTGCTGCCTGGCACACCACCATGCCATTCACCTCCCAAGGGCAGAGGGGCCCACAGCTTGGGCTCCCAAGTACAGGCACTCGGGGTAGCAGTCGGTATTTCCTCCGCAGGACACTCCTGACCTTGTCTAGCCCAGCTGAGCCCAGGCTTGCAGGTGGCCGACCCGACATTCCGAAAACAGCTTCAGGAACAATCATAGGAACAAATGAAGAGTCAGCCTGACTTTGACACCCTAGAGACTTCAGGCACTTTGAGGAGGAGGAGAAAGGAGGGAGAAGAAAGGAGACTGGTACGGGATCTCTGTTGAAATTGACTGAATTCACACAAAGCTAAGAAAATCTGCTAAGCAAATTGCGGATATGAAAAATATTTCAAAGGGAGTGTTAAACCGGCTTCAGAAACACCTGCTAGAAACCCCAGATATCCAAGGATAGATATTCTAAGTATAATTTGTTCTTACTGAGGCATCAGAGGAAGCCAGTGCAACTTCAAATTGCAGCAAATTATAAACCTATTCAGGTGGCCTTTCCTCATTTATTTTAACATTGTTGTGACTGAATGCCTTTATAAAGGTTAAGTACTGCTCACAATTATACTGAAGGAGTGAAATCTTCTACCACATTCATAGGAATGCTTAATTTTAATCCTGCAAATGTTAACTTAATAAACTAATATCTAATCTCACAGCGACTGTTTCTAAATTGGGGCACTTCATACTAGCGACCACACACTACAATCTAGACCTTATAACTTGGGATTCACGACCAAAGGGCCCCATGAAATGAAAGAGTTGATTAAAATCATCCCAAGCAACACGGGAAATTTTGGAAGCAAAACCAAAAATAACTTTTTAAGCACTTTCCATTCCACTTTATATCCAAATAACATGCTAATTATAAGAAATCTTATTATCCATAAAAACCAATACTGTTTAAATGGAAAGTAATGAAAACGGTTTCCTTTCATTGGATCCTACAATTTCTGATTAATTATAATTAACTTGAGTAGAACAGTCTCTTTTTATACCCTTCACAAGAGTGGCTCTCAAACTTTTCAATCTCGGGACCGTTTTCTGCTCTGAAATTTATTGAGGACCTCAAAGTGCTTTTGTTTCTGTCAGTTGTATCTATCTGTATCTTCTGTATTGGAAATTTAAGCTAAGAACATCTTAAAAAGATTTATTACCTATTAAAAAAATTTTTTTTCATGTTTATTTTTGAGAGAGACAGAGTGCAAACAGGAGAGGAGCAGAGAGGGTGGGAGACACAGAATTCGAAGCAGGCTCCAGGCTCTGAGTTGTCAGCACAGAGCCCGACATGGGGCTTGAACCCGCAAACCACGAGATCATGACCTGACATGAAGTCGGATGCTTAAAGGACTGAGCCACCCAGTTGCCTCTGTTTATTACCTACTGAAAAAATAAACTCATTACACCTTTTTTCTTTTAATTAGCCATACCTATATTTAAAAAAAGAAAAAAACAAAAATTAGGAGGGTAGTACAGTCTCACACTTTGGAAATGTATTTAACATGTGCCTTCGTGGAAAATACCCAGACTCTCTAGCATGCTTCTATTTTCAATTTGTCATCATGTGTTGTTTTTGTTGAAATACATGAAAAACCAGACTAATATCAATAGGGAACTAGAAAAGGGAAGAGTATCTTAATAGGCTCTTCAGCTACTTGTGGTATTTCTTTGAACCCACATCAAAACTTAACACATGAGTTTCTTAAAACTTAGCTGCAGTGTGGAATCCGAAACCATATCCATGAACTTTTCATGCGCGGTTACATTAAAAATCTGCTGGTGTATCTTCCACAATACCAAAAAGTCACTTTTGTTAATATGGCTGTGGCTCTCCTTGGAAAAGTCTTTTAAGTATCAGAAAGCCATCGAGTTCATGGAGGTGGATAGGAGTTTTCCAAGATCCTTATTTTTACTAGAAAACCAGAATTTTCTCTTTGGTAATAAATAGTGTCAGCCGTTCTCCTTGATGTAGCTGGCAGGCAGGCTCTCTGTATTTGCAACGCGTGCTCTAGGTACAAGTTGTAATAAAATTCATAAAGGACATTCTTGGTGTGACCAGTTCTCTTTTTTGGGGGGGAAACGGTACATGAGTGCCAGCCCAATTAAGCTAAAGCCTCAGCAGTGTTGCCCTATTCCTTTTTAAAATTTTTTAAATGTTTTATTTATTTTTGAGGAGAGGCGGGCAGAGAGAGAGGGAGACACAGAATCTGAAGCAGGCTCCAGGCTCTCAGCACAGAGCCCGACGCAGGGCCCAAACTCACGAACCGGGAGATCATGACCTGAGCTAAAGTCAGATGCTTAACCGACTTGAGCCACCCGGGCGCCCCTTGCCCTACTGCTTTTGAACCATCAGTGTGCCTGTCAGCAGTGTGCACAAGCCAAATCACGTCTCTGTGCCATAATGAAAACAGCCTTGGCCTTCTCAGCTCATTGACAGTACACGGATGAACCCCCCAGGAGACGCCAGGCCCTACTTTGAAAACTGCTAGGTAACCATATAATAACTGACTCCCAACAACCAATCAAATCTCTAGTGGCAGCCCCCAACTTAGAAAGGGATTTTTGCTTCTTCAGGTCAACCGCATGTATTACTCATCCCAAGAACATTAATATAAGTAGAAGGCTATTTTCACAATCCAAATTGAATACACGAATATGAAAAATGAAATCTAGTTACCTGGATGGATATAAGAAACTAAACAAACTAAATTTAATATGTAAATTATCCTCCCAGAAACTTAAAACATAATTGTTTCCTTGATTTATCCATTTGTTTCCCCATTTGTTGGGCTTTTATGTGTAAGACGTTCGCTTAGTATTGGAGACATGGAGAGTCCCCCCCCCACACCCACCCCTACCGGCTGGGGCCCACAGGGTGCAAGGCTGTCGGGAAATCGGGCAGAGAGGCACTACAGCCAAATTTATCTAATTACAAGCCCTGGGCCCCCCACTCTACAAGCAGCCTGTCCTTTGTAATCTCTGCATCTCTGTTTTCTTAGCTGGATAGGAGGCAAATTCCACTTAACACTGTGAGGACTGGGTAAACTGCGTGGAAAGCATTAGCACGGCTCCCAGCCCACAGCAGGTATTCAATAAATAGTAGCCCTATTATGAGTAAGGTGCCCCCAAGGTAGTCTGGGTCCAGAGGGGAGTGGGACACACATCCAAGTAATTATGACCCAGCATGGGAACTGATTAACTACAAAATGTGCTGGGAGTAAAAGGAAAATCAATGGTCTGCCTAAGTGAGGAAGGTGCTATAATAAAGGAGCCACCATCTCAAAGGAAGGAGAAGCTGGCCCCGTGGGAGAGAAGGAAAGGAAAAAAGTCCATCAGACACACAACAGCTGCGCACAGGATGGAGAGCGAAGAGAATACCCTGGGCCGAGCTCACTTAGGAACTGTACTGCCATGCTAACGAGTGCAATCATTTGAAGGGATTTTATTTCTGTAAGGACTGATGACTTATCAATACTCACTGCTAATGGGCCCTCTGGTGTCTCACTGCCTTGGGGTCCTAACCGCCAATACACACACATTGTACTCATGCTTGTGACCCGTGAGCAGTCTCCTGGCTCGATGCTTGTGACCCGTGAGCAGTCTCCTGGCTCGAGCCTGACTAGTGGCGAAGAGAACAGAGAAGCTCTCAGAGGCCGTGCGACAGCAGCGAGCCCCAGCGGCTGGGGGCATCTGCCCCTGGTGTTTTAAAGCACAAATGAGGGACCTACTGGACAAAGCCATTTTTTGTAAGCTCTCTGATACTTCTAAAATCTTGAAGCATGAAACTCTTATCTCCATCCTGGCCCCCATTTCACCTCCGGTCCTGTGCTCCAGTGGAATTTACAGGTCGTTCTGCTTAATGGAGTGAGAAGAGACAGGAAGAGGGTCTCATGCCCCATATTCTCCATCGCGACTCCAGCCGTCTGGGCAGGACCGCCATGGCACGGGGGAGCCCTGAAACCCAAAGAGGCCTTCCACCTCTCTTGTTCTCGGGCAGGGCCACCAGATGCTGTCCGGGCGCATCTGTCCCCAAGGATGTACCACAAGACCAGTGTGGGGACGGCCGCCCACGCGCTCCTGTGGATGCACGTGCACAGGCTCCGCACTCAAACACGGGATGCGACCGTTAGGACAAAACCCACCGCGACCACAGCAATGTCTTACTCACCCAGAATTTTACGAGGAAGAAGGCATTCTGAGGGCCTTTTCCAAACAGTTCCTTTAAGCCACCTTTCTTTTCAGGAAATTTGTCATAAATCTGACGAATGTCCACTGATTCGAGTAATGGGTCACTGTAAGAATGGTTGGCATGCCCAATGTGCACGAAGAGGTGTTTGTTGTACTGTAAGAAACCAACAGAAATATTCCCATTACAAACCCTTTGATCAGCCGGGGGCACATCCATCTTGAACTGGAAAAAAAGAACAGTCTCATAATCCTGGAATTACGCCTTGAATAACCTAGGGTCTGGGCCTTTGAAAAGATGAAGATGTTAAGAAAAGCCATTATAGCTCGGGGTTAAAACAATCATCGTTTACTGACAAGGGCACAGATTTTTCTCTAAAAAGGGCTTTTTGGAGACATAGTAACTAATAGCTGAAGTCATTTTAACTACCAAACCAAGAAACTATTCCATCACCCAGTTTCATCGGATTCAATGGAAAATGACAGCAACACCCTTTGGAGCCCAATATTTACAGTTAAGCCCAACAAAGAGGAAGTGTGTGGGCAGCCATCATCATCACCCAGAATGCACGTCTTGCCCCAGCTCCCCTGGCAACAGCACGGATGCAGTGCTCGGGGCAGTGGTACCCACCTACTTCCTCCAACAGGAGTATGAATGCTGAGCCTCTTTCCCACCAGTCCCCTTAGGAGCCAGTCTAAAGCTCCTGCATAGGAGCTGGTCAGTACATGGCTGTCAGTGTGAAGTTAGGGTCAGGAGTACAGATCATGGAGAGGATTCATGGTACAAGGCTACAGAGGACCAGTAATCAAAGAACACAGGTCACTCATTCACAATCCAACCAACCAACCAGCCAACCAGCCAACCAACCAACATCCCAGTAAGTCACTTAACTGAGAAAAGAAACCCTTTCTTCTCCTTGCTTTGGCAGAAGATATGGTCACTGGACCACAAAGGAGTTGTCCAAACCAATGGTTCTCAAAGATAATTGAAACCTCACCAATGCCTGGCGCTCATCCAGACTAACTCAAAGTCCCAGAAAACGAGGCCAGGCATCAGCAATTTTCAAAGGTCATTAAATGAATTCCAATATGCAGCCAGGTTTGAGAACCGCTGGCCTACGCTTTCTACCCAAGATCCTCTGGGCCTGCCTCTCCTGCAGAAAAGCCTCTTGACACCAACCTAATGTGACACAAACACGTCTGGTGGTATTGGGGCTGCAGAAAAAGCAAAACCCAACCGGGCTCGTATGAGAAATTCCATGTTCCTGCTCGCCAAACAGTCCCTACTTAGCTTTTGAGTTTAAATGGACATTTCTCCAACTAGAGTGCTCTAGGGTACCGATCCCGTTAGGAATGAGGAGTCCCAAATAAAAGAAGGCTCAGTCAAAGCTGCCTACCAGAAGAGTACCATATCCTGGGTAAGAGCCTGGGGTCGGGACTCGGTCTGCTGGAGCACAGAACTTTGTGCCCAATGCAAATCAGCTAAGACATAGGGCAAGTGCCTCCCCAGTCTGTACAATGGGGAAAGTGCTGGCCTCAAACCTCCCAGGGACGCTATGGGGTTTAAATGAGAAACTACATAGAAAGAGCTTATTAGGCTCACAGACTCAGCGAACAGTAAACGATATATGCTAGCTACTATTATTGGCTACTGTTTTATAAAACTTCTCCTTTGAGATTCACAGTAGATGCTACCATAATTAAAACACATTTTTTAACTTAGTATAAACCTGAAGTTTCCTAAACTCGTGTGGTCACAAAACCCTAGAACTATATCCTGAAGAAATGCTGGTTTAAATCCCCAATTTGCTACCCAGACCGTGGACCTCTGGCCACAGGACCAAAGGGCAAGGGGCTCAACACCCCATCCGATGTCAGCTGTCCACTGGACATACGGAGATGGTGGCCAGGGCCCCGGCCTCTTCTGGGAGATGGCTATGGCCTTCTTCTGTTCAACATCACAAAGGTATCTTTACCAAAGCTTCAAAATCCCTAAAAGACATCGGGGGCAATGAAAAGGGGAAACTGTCAAGCTCTGTCACTGACCCGGCCTCTGCCCAGCTACCTGGTAGCTTTCAGGTGAGGCTGGGGGCTGGGGGCTGGGGACCCCTATGCAAGGGCAGACTATGCCTGAGCCGGAAGAGAATTTTAAAAATAAAGCCAAAGCCATGGCCGGGTTAGGGAGCTGAGATCCACACAGTGGAGTGTCTTTGACCCTTCTGTAAATGTCCCCAAATGCTGTCACTTCATCTTTTCAATTTTAAGCAAACAAAAGCCCACAGAAGCGTGTGAGGCACTGCTGCTAACAAGCTTCCATTCCTATTAGTGGATGGGAGAGGAAAAGTAACACAAGGCTGGGGACACAAGACGCTGGTGCCAGGGCAGGCACAGAGGCAGAGATGAATGAGCAGTGCGCATCTCGGGTCCAGCTTCTCCACTCCTCCTCTACTTACCCGCCCTTCTGCGAGCTGAGGGCAGAAGGCGTTGTTCTTGCATTATCCTGATGACCGGCCGTGTGCATGTCCCATCCATCCGGCCCTTCTTAATTGCCTCTGCTGGCTGCAAGCTCCCAGCCCTCCCCGGCCCTGTCTGGGCGGCACTGTTTCTGTCATTTCGTGTGCCACCTGCGGGCCGTGAGTTTATGGGCAAGGATGCACCACGAGCAGAGCGGTGGGGACACCTGCAGCTAGATGCTGAGTCTCTGCAGAACATCGCACTCTCAGCTCTTCCTCCCTGCCAGCCGCCCATGGGCAGCCAGAGCTGGGATGTAGGTAAGAGGCTGTGACTTGCAGTCTTTTTGGCTCACCACATCAAGGGTCCCTGCAGTGTACTGCTGGAACCCAGAGCTTCTACAGGTCAAGGGGAGAGAAAGGTGAATGGGGGGGGAGGGGGCAAAAGTTACCACCCTTTCACAGGGACCATGACAATATGGCTGAAAACCAAAGTGCCGAGTACGAAGCATAGAAACCCTGGAGCCAGTGGAGAACCTGAAATCTCAGCCTGCTCACGTGTGCAATGAGGACATGCTACGTGTACTACGCAGCAGGTTGGAAGATGAAAGGAAAGCACGCAGAGAGGGCGCTCGGCACAGGGCCCAGCACGGAAGGGGTGTTGGGCCAACTGCAGCTGCTAAGATTACTATTGTTGTAGTTTATTAATATGTGAGGTGACTCGATCCTGGGGGAGAGGCAAAAGAACGTTCTTGCTTTCGCTACCCCTCCTGCCTAGCAAAGGAAAAATAAACACAAATAAGCCAGGAGCTGGGAGCGAGCAGTGAAGCCATGTGACTGACCATTCAAAGTCTCGATTGTGGCCCACTCGTGACCAGCTTCCCAGGGTGCGGGCCTCTCCTGTGCCCGAGGGATGGGAAAGCACTGGAGCCATTCACTGCTCTGAGCAACGTGCTTTCTATATATGTGACCTCAGGCAATCCTGGCCTCACAATGACACTGCAGGGGCATTTTATTAAAGTCATTACACATGGGGAAATGGAAGCTCAGAGATGAACAGACTTGCGTGAGGTCACACTTCCGGCAATAGTCCCAGAGTTAAGAATAAAACCTGGATCTGTCAATACCATAGGCCTGAGCATTTGCTGCAAACGTCAACCGCAGCGTCTCCCACAAGAAAACGCCTAGACTCTTCTCACTGCATCTACTTTTTCTGATGGTTGATGTGAGAAAAGAGAAGAAAAAAAAGCAAACTCGTGTGTGCAAAGTTCTAAGATGTTAAATTAGAATTCAGGGTAAACCTAAGGATTCGCTGATGCCGCAGACAGGCTCTTCTTCAAAGGTTTCTATTTTGAGGAAGTTACCTTTGTGCCCGGGTGGCTGAAATGAACGAAGAAGGGCAGGTTGTCTTTGCCAAAGGAAACCAGGCACTGCTTCTCTAAGGCTGGTGATGTGAAACCCAACTCTGACTGCTGGCATCTGGGTGGCCTGATCCCTGCCAAGAGGTGACTTTGTTTCTAAGAATACAAAGGACTAAAGGAGGTATCCTGGAGACCACAGCAGTGAGACAAACAGCCCTCCCTCTCCCCTTAATTCAACCTGGGCAGGTCAGGAATTCCTCTGCCCCCCAACCCAGAAGACTGAAAGGAAGAAATCTACTGGATACATTTGGGTTCGAGCTTGGATGCAATCAAAACTCTAAAAACCATTTGCTAAGGCTCTACTTCCCATCTTGCCAGTTCTCCTTATAAGGGAAGAAGGCCGGGGTGAATACCTCACTTCCCTTCCTCCTTCCCACATAAATCCCATTTTCCTTTCAGCAGTGGTGGCTTCCCCAAAACTAAAGGTGAAGCATGACACCAAAAATGGACAATTCTATTGTATAGGGCGGGAAATGAATATTTGCAAAAACACCAGCAGTAACAGCCACTAAAAATCTTAAGTGTTGGGGGCAATTTATAAGCAGAAATGGGGTGAATGTCAGTAAGTTGTGTACACTAAAGCCCTGAGACTAAATTTCCTTGATACCCAAAAAAGAGATTAACGGTGGTTTGTTCAATGATTGAAAAAAAAAAAAAAAAGGTCTCCTGAACTGGTCAGTGGATGTGTGGATTATCAACATTTCACAGAAAAGGTGCTCATTCTGCATATTTCTCTTATAGATTTCAGTGGAACAAACCAGCACTCTTATGGCCGTTCAAGGCCAGACACAGGGAATCCATGAGCTGCTAATAGTACAAAATTCCTCTCTTCATAGACCCTAGAAAGTGACTATATGGAGCTAGCTTATTGCCTCTACAGTCAGAATCATGTATGTGCCCATGTAAATAAATGTTCTCAAGGATTCCCATAGAGAAGGCTGGGAATAAAGACAGTCGGCATCTCCCCTCCCGTACATTACATGAATTAAATCAGCATTCACCTGATCTTTTTATAGGAATGACTGTATTCTCCAGCACTAACCATGCGGTGCTACTCACAAGCATGGAGAACATAGGTGGAATTCACATGACGTGAGTAAGGGTTCACGAGTCTAAGGCAGAAACCATGAGGAAAAATAAGTTATCTCACATCTGAGTGAGAGTTGAACACACTGAGATTTGTACGGTTTCAGAAAATTAGCCCTGGCTCCAATTATTCTCAGCTAGCTACCAGAGGACGTTTTCACAAAATGAGAGAATAAATCACAGGAGGGAGATGGGGTCCTAATCCAGGAGAGAGGTAAGAGAATGCACTGGCTAGCAGCTGGGCCCTGGGCCTGGACAGCAGCCAGTCCAGGGTGGATGGGAAGCTGGAGAGGTGCCACCAAAGCGACAATGGACTTGAAAGATCCCCTGACTTATCTGACCATCTGGAGAAGAGTTTGAGAACTCTGTTAGGAACACTGAAGATGAATTTGTAGAGGCATGTAAAACCCTAATTTAAAAAAGAGGCAATGACAAATCCTAGGAAAAAATGTTTTACAATCAAGAACATGGTTCTGACACATCACATATTATTAGCCATGCTATATGCAAGTTTTACAGGCTTGTCATACAAATGTTGAGTGTTAATTAAACCAAAAATTGTGATATAACCACACTGAGGGATAGATGGGGGGGGGGCNAAAAAAAAGTCTGAAATTGATGGCTTAAAATGTACAGTATGAACATGTTATTCGGAAATACGGCAATAATATACAAAGAAATAGCTGACAGGCTATATAAGTAGCTGTCCCTAAAAAGGACCAGGAGGTGGGGAGACAAGGGACAGAAGAGCAGTGCTTTTCTTTATAGGCTGAGTCCAGTTCAATTTGGCTTATATACAAAGCACACATATGACTTTATTAAATTACATAAACAGCCAATCAGGAACGATCTTGGAACATCAAGGAGGTTTTTGAGGAAGAGAAAGAACTATAAAGGGAAACAAAAATATTAAGAGCTGTGCTTCAGGATGTTTATTCTAGGTGGCCACAAGTTCCCTGGATTCAAAAGGAACTTGGTCAGATCACAGAGCCTTCCTATGGCTCAAATACTCAGAATGACAGAGCAGAAATTGGCAGTGTTGTCTGCCTACACGGTTCACCCAAAACACCAATGCTGCCCCGGCAAAGTCCCACTTGGCTCAAGGATGTCCCGCGGCTCGGCGGCCCCAGACACAACCTTAATATACAGATTTCTCTTCGGACTTGGGAATATGCTTATTTTTCTCTTTTCCTCCTTAACAATCCCTCAGGCCATTCTTCACAGCAGTTGTAAACAGTGACAAAGGTGAATGTGATCCTAAAAACTCGATGAAGCTAACTTGCAATGGGTTATTTAGCTGCCCTGGGCATTTAACGGAGGGCTTTTTCTCCTCTCCCAAATCTGTTCTAAGGTCACTTTCTTTCCTGCTCCCGGCTCTCCTCCCCTCACTGCTGCTTGGGGAGGCTGCAGAGGGAGTGCTGAGTGCCGGAACTCTGCAGTCAGTCGGGGTCCGAGTCCAAATCCTCGTGCAGGTGCCACTTCCTAGCGGGGTCACTGGGGATGGGGGGGTCCAGCCCTCTGGGGCAGCTTTCACATAAGCATAGAACCTGCCTTGAAGGAACGTCACAGGGTTAAAGGAGGTAACATGTGGAAAATACACAGTGCTGTGCTTGCACATAACTTGTTATTATCCCTCAGACACGTCACTGTCCGCTTTCGGAAGCATGCAAAACCCATCCTTGAAAGTGCCCATCGCCACCAGCGAGATAAACCAGACTCCCCAAAGTGGCCGCTCGGGTTTGATTTTAACTTTCTTTTCTCTTTTTTGAAAAAAAGAACTGCTAATAGATTCT
Organism: Crocuta crocuta; assembly: GCF_008692635.1. Classification (NCBI taxonomy): domain Eukaryota; kingdom Metazoa; phylum Chordata; class Mammalia; order Carnivora; family Hyaenidae; genus Crocuta; species Crocuta crocuta. Next base: position 7,047,549 of record NW_027529526.1, read on the forward strand.
ATTCCTGGGACCTCTGACGAGGCAGGTCCCTTTTTGCGACAAAGGGGAGAGAAGAACCTTGGCACTGGTGCTGCTTCCTCAGGCACGCCCAGAGCTGCACTACACCGTCTGACATAAAGATGGCGGTCTTTTCCTAAACTTGTTTCAAATATTCCAAGAATGTGAGGAACGTAGTAAAACCTTGAAAAATGACTGCTGTCAAATGATACCACGAGAAAAATTATAATCCACTTAGGAATTTAAAGAAAGCAAGACAAATAGCTCATGTCAAGGGATGCTAATGTACAAGTTGGAACAGAATAGGGACAGATCACCTCCGTTCGCTTCCTGTCTCTCTCCTGCCTGGGCTCTGTCCAGACACCCCTCCCCTCGGCAGCCTGGGCAACTTGTGATAACCCCTGGGCCCTCCAGGGAGTGGCTGGGGGCCAAGCCAAGGAGGTGACCTGCACATTCAGCGCCTGGGGGCAGTGGGGAGAGGGGCAGGGCTTGGCTGGGCTCAAACTCCAGCTAAGCGCTCAGAGGCACCAGCCCTGTCCCGGCTACTTGGCACCTTCATTCCCTGCCCTGTACTCTTCTCAGAAACAAACAACTCTGAAAGTGAAGATTAAAGCAGGTTAAGTCTTTCCTGTCCAGATCTCACATCAGGATGCACCACCTCACCCCTGCCTCCCATTTCCACCACCATATTTACAGAGCTTTTCTCGGACAGATGCGTGTCTTCCCCATGGAGGTGCAGCTGTGAAGGCCCATGGGCCACGCAGGGATGACAAGTGGGAAGGAGGCGGGCGTGGGGTGCTGACCTGCCAAGGAAACCAGATGGAGCCTGGCTGGGCTTCTGTGAAACCTCCAGAAAACCCAGATTTCCAGATGCGTCCAACAGCGTCATCTCCCAATGGCTCAACGAGACAAGATGGTGAGTGCCCGGTGCAGCTCAGACAGAGGGTAGACCATGCACTGCTGTGAGAGGGTGCAGTTGGGTGAGGGTGAGCAGCTAGGACCACTCGGCAGCCACGCAAGGCAGAGTGGGGAAAACCAAGGCACGCCACACCGAGCCGTCCCCCACCGTTCCCCAGAAACACTGCATCGCTTGTGTCCTCGCCGAAAGACCTGGGGGGAAGCATTTGGACACTGGGTGCAGCCAACCGTCAGGCCAGCCACAGCCTTCCTCTGAGAACCTGGAAGGCCAAGGCGCTCGCTGACCATTTACTCTAAGCACGTGGGGTGCATATTAACAGCACGTGGGTTCAAAGCAGCCAGGCATTGCTGTTTCTGAGCAGGGCAGCCTGGGGCAAGCTGCTTAACCGTTCTGGGTCTTGACTTCCTCATCTGAACACAGACGACACCTGGCCAGCTCTTCCCCAGAGGTCAGTGTGAAGGTCAAATGAAACAGTGAACAGGATGGTTCTGTATGAGCCACAGGGAGCTGCAGATGCTGGTATACAGGTCCACCATTAATGAGATCCACCTGCTGTGCCATGAACTGGGGTGCGAGGAGGAGCCTGTTTTCTGAAGGACCAGGGACCAGATGTGCCCAAACAGCCATTTCCCGTGAACACATGACCCCATTCCGAGATGCAGTACTGCCTCAATAGCCACTGCAGAGCCTAGAAGCTTCTCCAGAGGAACCCTGCCCTTTTCCACCCTGTCTGTGATACAGGCAAGGGATTCTCCTAGCAGTCTGTGGAGTTTTAACCTTGCTTCCAAGCTCATTCCTTTCTTTCTCCAATCCAGGCCCCATACAAACCACCTGCCTTTCTTTTTGCCTCCGGCCTCCTCAATGTTACATATCCTTCACACTGCACCAGCCACATTTGCCAAACCAAAACCAGGATCTGTGATCTCACAAAGGAATTTTTGTTGACCTGTGAATTCAGGCCGTTGAATGGAGCTATAAAAATATGAAAATTAAATTACTCTTGGGGCCACAATGACCAACTGTCTTCATGGAAAAGAATAAGGTTATATGCAGGATGTATCTACACTGCAGGGTGGGCTCCTCCCGAGGGGAGGGGGGTGAGCATCCTTGTCCTTGGAAGAACGTCCCAGCGCCGGTCCCCTCCGTGTCACACGGTGAGAAGAATGCTTGGGATAGAAGATCTTCCTAAATGGTGGTTATTGCTGTTCTCTCTCCCCAAACTCCTTACCCCGCCGGCTCTAGAGCCAGACAAACTTCAAATATCTGGCCATGCCATCCAGGAGCTGATTACTGGGCTTAGCTACTTAAAACTCTCAGAGGTTCTCTCTTTCTAATGCCCATTCCAGCCACGTTTATTTTGACGACAAGAAGCCAGAGCATTACCAGACAGGCTGGTGCTTAGCAATCCTGCTTCCTTCTCTGTTCCACGGCTTTTCAAATACAGCACCATCCCTGGCCTCAAAAACACAGTCATCTCTCCATTATGCTCTTCCTCCCACAGCTAATTAATCCCCAAGGCCTTTTAATTTTATCAAGACGACGTCTCTCCCCTCTGACATTCGCTGCTTTGTATCCCCCTGGGCATGGCCAGGCCACTGCCCTGGTTTGGTCCTTGCCACATCACCTGGACCGAAAAGTCACTCCCCTACCCCAGCCTGCTTTCCAACTTGCGGCCAAGGTTTGAGTAGGAGGCATCAGAAGGAAGTCTCCCCCCATGCTTTTATCTCATTGATTTGGGACTGTGTATACATACTTCGCATTCAAATCATAATTCATTAAAAATAACTCATTCTGGCTCCCACCTGAATTTCAACAGGGTCTACACCACCTGGTGAGCATGCAGCCTCTCAAGCCTGGTCCCTTCCTTGTCTCTGGCCCAACTTCCTGCTACGTCACTACAAGCTGTTCAGGTCTTAAACACATTTGTGGAATTGTCAACAGGCCCAGGAATCCTACTCACGTTAGCTGTCACAGCGATACAGTGAGACCTTTATGCCCATGAACAGACTGAGTCAGGCGGAGCTCCCTGGTCCCAGATCGCACACGGCTGGTAAGAATTCAGACACCAGCCTTCTCGTTCCGTGAGAACAAGCACGTTGCCACTGCAGCATGATGGGCAATGTGTTCTCAAGTCCGGGTGGCAATCTTCTTCGCTTCTTTTCCTCCTCTCCCCAAAATCCCAGAAGAATCACGATGCCCCAGGTTGGAAAAGGAGCTCAGGGGAGACCCAGCCCAACTCTCTACCCAAGGTGAAGGGCACTGTTATATCTAGCCTGTGCTGAGGGAGGTCATAATTTGGAAGTCAGCTGTCTTTCCGTCTGAATAATTTCTTTATTTCTTCAAAGGTACAGTGAGGTGGTTAAGAACACCGAGTGGAGCCAAATCTTGGCACAGCCACTTCCTGCCGATGGCTCTTGATAACATACCCTCCTGTTTCTGAGCCTCTGTTCTTCATGGACAGACTGGGGAGAAGAACAGTATCCGTGTCAACATACTTGGCATATAGTGCTTTTAAAACAGCTCGGTCTGGGGTGCCTGGATGGCTCAGTCAGTTAAGCGTCTGACTTCAGCTCAGGTCATGATCTCACGGTTTGTGGGTTCGAGCCCCGCGTCGGGCTCTGTGCTGACAGCTAGCTCAGAGCCTGGAGCCTGCTTCAGATTCTGTGTCTCCCTCTCTCTCTGACCCTCTCCTGCCGCCTCTCTCTTTCTCAGAAATAAATAAAACATTTAAAAAATTTTTAATAAAAAAAATAAAACAGCTCGGTCAGTGCCAGCCACAGTCATTATTGCTACAGTACACAGAGATGTTTCCTATGGTGAGCTGAGGTACACCTTCCCTGTCCAGGTTTGCTCTGTAACCGGCACAGAACTCACCTCCTTTTTTCTGCAAAGCAACGTTGCTTCCAAACCGAAAGACAATAATCTCCTTGTCCCTCCCTGTCCATTCCACAGCTTTCCCTTCCCTGGCTGTGGTAACTCCTACCTAAGTAAACTCACACACTCTCTTCCTGCTCACGGTGCGGGCTTGCTCTGGCTTCCAGAAGGACCCGTGCCTGGGAAGTCTGAGCCAGCAGGGGGGCTGCAGGGGGCCTGCAGGAACCTGCCACGCCCCAGGGTAGGGGTGGAGGAAGTCTGCTAGGCTTTATCAGGAAAACCACTCCCCCGGGTACAGACGGTGAGCCCAGGTTTTCATCTGCCTAAAGGAGCAGCTGCCTCGCTTGGCCAGATGTCAGGCAAGGTGCCTCTAAATAGCCCACCCTGGGAAGAGGGTCTCGCACTTCACACTTGGAAGTCCTTTGATACGCAACAGTGAAGTCATGTAGAAAAGTGCATTTTCGGGCATGACTAACCACTTCTAAAATAGCCTTTGTTGTTGAGATTCTTCCTTCCTTTCTTCACCCTCTGCTGTTTTTCTCTTAGCTTCAAGTGGAGCCAAAGGTAACAGAGGGACCGACTTGCTGGTTTTCCACCAATATAAACAAGCGCCGATTTGGGGAGACGCGGCCGGCTGGCTTGTACATGGTGCAGCACCAGCAGGGGGCGCTCACCCCCCGGATTGCTCTTCCTGAGCGCCTTCCAGATTACAGCGAGCTACAGACTACAAAATGAACAGGCTACTCGTCAGATACAAGTGGATCTTGCAGCTTTTTGGTCATCATCGCCGGCTACAGAGACAGCAGACTTGGGACCTCCATCCTGTTCCCAATGACAGGTGACTGCCTAACACGTGGCCAGTGATGTCACGGGATTAAACGTGGTGTTGGCCAGTGCCACTTACTATACTGCAATTACCAGTGCCAGGACTGCCAGGGATGGCAGTTGTGAGAAGTCCTTAGTGGTGGCAGCAGTGACATAGGCAGCAAACTGAAGAGTGACTTTCCAGAAGAGCCAGTATCAGGGAGGCCACCCTAGACTGGGGTCTCGGCAAACCAGGCTCTCCCCTCACCTCTGGTGCTGCACGAGCGTGTGTGCGTGCCTTATCTCCTCTTGGAAGACAGTACCAGCAGGGCTCACAGCTGGCCACGGCCACGCGTACACCAGCTATCTCTCCAGGCCTCTTCTATAAAAAGGAATAGAATTACCTACCTCACAGGGCTGTGATAAAGATGAAAGAAATCACTAATGAAAAATAGCACAAGACTCAGTCACCACTGCCTATAAGCCAGACTCCAAAGAGCCTAAGCCCCTAGAAAGAAGTGGGGGACAACGTGTGTACATGTCTGTATACGCAGACAAAGATTTAGAGAATCCAAACAGAAAGTGGAATTTTAGGGACCTTTAGTTCTGCGTCACTTTGGCTGACTTCCTTATCAAGTTAGTGTGCTTAATGTCTGATGTTAAATTTTAAGCACCGTGTATATCCAAATTTGGTAAAAGGTACCAGTTGAATTTCTTGTAGATGGCTTTACATTTTCCTAGAGTTGGAACAAAAATACAATAAAATTAAAGTCCAAGAAGCCACAGAAAGTCTGAGGGCCAAAGAAACAAGTTTTTCAGTGTGACCTTGGTCCTGAAGTGTTACATTCATTGTAACAGCACCCTAGCACCCTGTATTTGGAAAGTAGAGTACACGTTATATAATTTGAGAAGCTGGTGCTTGAGACACTCTCAATGAGTTTTAAAGAATTTTGTTAATTCTCCTGTTTCAGTTAATCACCTTTTTCGCCCAAGGTTCCCCTGGTTCCTCCTTCTACCAGACCCATCCTTTAAGCCCTCACGTTTCTTCTAAAATTAATCCATATGCTATTATTCACAATCCCCCATGTACTCGTTTGTACACATTAAATCCATTTGTGTATCCCTGCAAAAGAAGAGTCCATGACCCAGGAATGTGAGAAGCCACATCAAAAGTGAGACTGCTGTTTACAAAGGAACAACATAATTTCACAACAGAAATACAGCTTTGGTTGGCGCTGTCCGCCAGACATACTTTTAAAATCAGGATACAAGCCAGAAAGACCAATGTACATATTAGAAGGTATTACTACTTTCTGAAATTATACGTTTTTAATCAAAAGAGCAAGTACTTTTCACACTGTGAAGGACTGCTATTCCTATCAGCACTTAACATCACCTCACATTATGTGAGTGTGTGTGTGTGTGTGCGTGTGTATGTGTGCACGGGTATGTTGTATGTGCATGTGCTCACTCCTGGTTTGTCTTCTCTGGAACACAGGCTCCATGACAATTGGGATTAGTTTCCCCTGCTGTTGAATCCCTAACACCCAAAACAGTGGCTGGCACATAGCAAGTGTTTAAAACATATTTGTTGAATGAATTCCAATTTGTTTCAGTCCCCAACTCATGTCCCCTTTAAAATATAATTATGTTCTCAAGAGGCCAAAGGGTGTTGACTCACGCCAGGCCTTGCATTTATTTTGGGGCCTCTGAAGTCATGTGCTAAAGTCCAGTCTTTAGAGCCAAACCTTTTCCCCCATCGGTAAAAGGCCAAATCCAGTTGAAGCAGTCAGATTATCATGTGTAATCCTAAACACGCAGGAAACATGTATCTGTGAACTGTATTCCTAGGAGGGGGTGGGCCTTGCCTTTATGAAAGTGCTCACCAACTTTCACTTGCTCCTTTATATACTCAGAGTCATCACTTCTGGAATGTTCTTCTCCCTTACTCTTCCTTGAACTAGATCAATCCTCTACCTTTCCGTGTAAGGTTACTTCCTCAAGGAAGTCTGCCCCGTCCCGTTAATCACTCACAAGGAAACCTGCCCTGTCCTGTTAATCACTCGCGGCATTCGATGCTCTTCCTTCTGAAAACCCACCATACTTCACAATGGCCTCTTTGTGGGTGGCTGGTGCTTTGTGTGTGTCTCTCCGTCAGATGTTACACCCCACGTGGGCAGACACTGTGCATGTGTGTGCAGGTGCTCGTAAATGTTTTCAGATCAGACTGAGGGAATCTAGAGATTCCCAACGTGAAGCCAAATCAACACTAACAACAACAACAAAAGAAGAGACTAGAGATTCCGGGCCCTCAGGGGTCCATGCTTGGAGGGCAGAGTCACAAGATGGGGCTGCTATGGGCATTTTCATAAAAAAAATCTTTATCAATTTATTTAAAAAAATTTTTTTTAATGTTTTATTTATTTCTGAGAGAGAGAGAGAGACAGTGTGAGCAGGGGAGGGTCAGAGAGAGAGGGAGACACAGAATCTGAAACAGACTCCAGGCTCTGAGCTGGCTGTCAGCACAGAGCCCGACGCGGGGCTCAAACCCACGAACCATGAGATCATGACCTGAGCCGAAGTCAGATGCTCAACTGACTGAGCCGCCCACATGCCCCCAAAATTTCTTTTACTGTGAGAAGACATTCTATTGTCCTTTAACCGGGGAAAACAACTACCATCTCAGGACTCTTGCTTCCCAGTGCACTGGAGTTCTCTTCCTTAAGACACGGTCACAAGCAAAGAGAGAGATTTGTCACACAGGGGACATGTGTACTGAAGAGAGAGAATTTCACAACTGGGGTTTATGGTAGTCAAAAGAGTATAATGGAACATATTTGGGCTCCTGACCCCTCTGCTTATTTGCTAAACATCCCAAGTTGTTTTAATGTGTCTGGGCCTCAGTTTCTTCATCTGTAAAACAGGGGAAACAGAATCTATTCATGGGGCACTACGGGGACAGAATGAAATGAATGGTTCCAGCGTACTCTGTAAGCAGCCAGTTGTCATCCAGACACAAGTTATGCAAAGTGAAAAGCATTCCTGGGCCAAAACCCAGTCTTTGGCCAAAGAATCCCCTGTACTTTCCAAAAAGAAGAGAAACAAAGAATCAGGAGGGTCATGGTTATGTTTCTGTCTCAGTGCCTCTCACAGAGAAGGATTTTAAGCCATCGCCATCACTCTTATAAAACTGCTCAGCGGCGTGAGAAGAGCGATTCAGTGGGCCCTTCCCTCTCCGGCCCCAGTAACTTGCCTCAATGGGCCCAATGATCTACTTTACATCCCTTTCTTCATGTTGTCCCCTACTTTTGGAGCAGGCTCTGTTTTCCTACCAGCTCCCAGACTTCACACTCTGGAGACAGAAGTGTCCGTGGTCCACACACAGGCTCCCCTAGGTCTCTACTCTGGCAATGGCCTGCGGCGCCTCCCCACTGCCACCATCAGAGGCTCTCCACTGAGCTCAAGTACAAATACCCCGGAGAGGTCACTGCCACCTGTTCAGTGTGTTGGTATTTACAACGGATGGTGAACCCACCCATGATACTTTCTGCTGACGAGAGAATGACAGCAAAGTGGTGAACTCACAGGGAGCCTGGAATCTCCACGCACCGGGAGCCCGAGATCGGGGCATGGTGGGTGAGGGGGGAGAGTGAGATTGCGTGGAAAGGAGTTGGTGAGGATCCCGAAGACAAAACTCCTGATTCCTGCATTTTTGCCTTGGGCTCACCCACACACAGATGCGATGCTCATTCTCACAGCCAAGGAGTGGGAGTGAAGGAAGGGTCTGAGGCTCATCGGGTGGGAAAGAAGGGAGGCTCACATATGTATGGGAAATAACGGGCCAGGCTGAGAAACAATGGCATGGCAGGTGCTAGATTGGGGGCGGGGGGGGGGGGGGGAGAAAAGAAGAAAATGACACACAGGGTCCAGATGCCAGTGTTACTGGTATTTATATTATAATGCAACACGTTCTATATCAAACTACTAAAATACCATCTTGTTACTTCTCCTTAAGAAGAGAGTCGCCTGCTATCTTGAGAAAACAAGCAAAAGCAGTATAGAATAATAGCTAAACGCTTAAGCTTCAGTTTTAAAGACATGAATTTGAATCTCAAATCAATCAGATATTAACTGTGTGAATTTTGTGAAATTACTTAATCTCTGTTTCTTCAGTCAGACAGTACCCACCTTTATAGGCTTTCTGGGGAGATAAAAGGTGATGTGTATATAAACAGTTTTGCACAGTGCCAGCCACATGCCAGGGTTCAGTAAGTGTCACCTACTGTTATATTTTACTAAACACAAGAGCCTATGAAGGCCTGTCCCTTCCAGCCCCAGCCCTCCCTAGAGTTTGAGGCACACAGCATTGGTCTCTAAAATTCTACCTATTTGTCAACACGAATACCTTTTTACTTAATTGGAAGTCGGCTTGACTATTCCCCTGCAGGTTGGTTTACACGCACGTTATTTGTCAGGCATGAGGCAGGGGGGAAGGAGAAGGGAGGCAGAGGTGCGGGAAGGTGAATGGGACGGGCTTCAATTCCCACCTCTGAGCACTCACCGAGTCTGGGTCTCGCTGCTGTTCGAGGAAGGCTGAGAATTCCACCAGGCGAAGCTTTGTTGTGCCGATGGAGCGGCCCTGCCAGGCTGGGACCGAGGGAGCTGGGGCTGACGCAGGTTCAAACCCTGAAAGACCAATCGTCACCTTGAAAAGAGGCTGCGAGCCTCCTCCCCGCGGGCCTCAGGCCAATTCTGGGGCAGGACGCTGCAAAACAGCCGAGCCGGGAGGAGAGGCCGCTGTCCCCCCTCCACCAGAGTCCAGGGGTGGCATTCAGTCAGGCGGTGCTGGGGTTCCTGCCCACAACCCCAGAGGGACAATGGTGATGCAGCTCCTCTCAAGGCCAACTTCAGCCCCGTGTAAGGGTTGGAGGACACCTCCTACTGGCCAAGGTGCCCCGCTGGGGACCAAGGCCAGAGAGGCTGAAAGAGCCCAGGTGAATCTGGCAAAGATCTCTTGAGAGACTGGGGCTGCTGGGCACTTCTTGTGTTGGCTCATTTCCTTTCTTTTCTTTTCTTTTTTTATTTATTTATTTTGAGAGAGCGCACGAGCAGGGGAGGGGGAGAGGGAGAGGCAGAGAGAGAATCCCAAGCAGGATCCATGCAGACAGAGGCACCCCCTGCCTCCCGATACAGGACTCAATCTCACGAACCATGAGATCATGACCTGAGCCAAGATCAAGAGTCGGACGCTTAACCGACTGAGCCACCCAGGTGCCTCCAGGACCCCCAATCTTCTTTCCTAAGACTGTGGTCACCAGCACTACAGAATTCTCTCTCAGAATGTTTGTTCCGTGGCATCAGAACAGAGGGTAACTAACACATGAACACACGTCCCATCTGGGGACCCGACAGTGGGGACAGTTCAGTTGAGTGACTCCATGCCCACATGTGGGGAGGGGGAGGTGCACCAGCTAGATTCGGGTTTCCCGGTCAAGGCTTCCGTGAAAGCTCTTCATTAAAGAAAGGGTACAAGGAACTGAAACCTACTGATATGAGGAAGGGTAAATAAACCCTATCTACTCTTGAGACTTGGATTGCCCAATCCAGCCTGTTTATGATGAGAAACGAACCACAGCAACTTCTCCTTCCATGGGGCACCCAGGGTCCTAGTGAAAGTGACAGGGCTTCCCTTTCCTTTTTATCATTCCCNCTGACTGAGCCAGCCAGAAACCCATCCGAAGAGCTCCCGGGTGGAGACTGGGGGTACCGGACATGATCGTGACCCTCCTGAGTTCCAGGCTTAAGGAGGGTAGGGGCGAGAGAGGGGCGCCCACGGAGCTGCAGGGTTGGGGGGAGGCACTGCCATGGAACACAGTGATGGGCTGGCTGCCAGCTGCGTGGGGTGCTCTCCAAGAAGGGAGCCCCGGGAGACTCACCTGGAATGGGGGCCGTGACCGCTGGCTGGATGGGGTAGGCCTGCTGCACGAAGGGTTTGACGCTGGGGACAGAGGGGCGGACAGAGTCACAAACCAAAGACTGTAGCAGTGGCTACTCCCCAGGTCCGGCCATGGCCTCCCAGGGCTAGGGGCCCAACCTGCACTCCCCTTCCCATGAGATTCCCCGCCTGCAGGTGGTAGCACAGCCCAGGCACAGCTCCGCCAGGACAGAGACAGTGACTCCCTCTGGTTGAGAGGGGCCAGCACGGGGCTGGGCACCCAACCATCAAGCCTCACGCCACTTCAGTGGGACAAGCTGGAAGGACGGCAGCCTGATCCCCGTATGCTGGGACCTCTGCTGGGACCCTCTCTTCTTGTCCCCACAGCAACCAAGGTCAGGGGTCACCATGCCCAGGCTCCTTCTCAGGCCAAACGGCTCCAGTTCTTTTGAGAACAGGTGGGCAGGATTTCCTCTCTGTTTTCATCCCCAGACCCGCCCTCAGCCTCCAGGTTACGAGGCCTGCTGCAAGCAGGACGGTGCCTCAGCTGCCCTTACCACGGGGAAAGCCAGCGTGGGCTGGGCCAGAGGACACGGCCACCGTCCTCTCCCAGGAAGGCGCTTCTCAGGAAAACCCCCGGCTCTGCCCTCCTGAGCCACGAAGGGACGGGGCCTGTCTCCTGGTTTGCAGCTACATGAACACTAATACTTAAGGTGGCAGTGAGCTGGATGGAAGCAGCCTTCCTACTGCTACCAGCCTCCGTGGGAAATGGGAGAGGGCTTCGGCAACCTCAGGTTACACCTCCTTGTTCCCGCAAGCCCCGAGGCCGTGTCATCCTAGAAAAACGCCACCCAGTCTGTGCTGTGACCAGACCGTCGTTGTCACCGCCGGCCCCTCCTTGCACTTACTCTTGCGAGGATCCTGGCTGCCCTGTTTGTATCATTCCTGGCCAGAACTAGAAGGCAAAATTCAAGAGGGGTCAGAATTAGGGGCTCGCATCGAAGCACCATTCGGGACATCTGCACATAGCAGCCCCTGCTAGAGGTAGCGGGTTCATATCAGCCATCAGCTGCAGAGGGACCCTCTCTCGAGGCAGCTGTGGTCACCGATGTGCACACGGTGACAATTGCAGTCTTGGCCTGGCAGCCCTGGGCTCCCTGTGGCTCTTCCTCCAGACCAGTGCCCTGTGGGCAGGGACCAGGCGGCAGCTCTTTGATGTTCTCCTGACACCTAACAGGGATCTGGGCACATTATGGGGCGGGGAGAGGGGCTCACAAATATTCTGTCTGACTCCCTTATCCATGCATCCNCTGTGTGACAGTCCACCTCCGCAGCTCACAGCACCAAGGGCCCTGCCAGGAGAGGACCCAGCTCCTAACAGGGGGCCAAGAGCTCTGAGAAGCACTGCGGACACCTTTGCTGTAAGCTTCCCGGAGGCTTCTGGGGCCTATGACCCCTGCTGGAGAGGCAGCCTGTGTGAAAGAGGCTGCAAAGGGAGATCTGAAGCTCTGGGTTGGAGCCCTGAGGTCACTATCTACAGGACTACAGTCAAGTTCCCCAAACTCTTGTTACTCCATGGCCTCAGCATCTGCAAAATGGCAACAATAACTAGAACTGTTTAAGATTATTTCTAAGAGTAATGAGATTTTAACATTCAACTTCTCAGCTCTTGGTAGGTGCAGAATGAAAATGGTAGCAGAATACTTTGTCCCTTTGGGGGTTAGTTCCCTTAAAGTGACCCTGAGGACACAGGAAAAGAGACCAAGGGCCAGGAAAAAAAGCAGAAGCAGCAGGTCACCACCCAGAAGGGCATGGCAAAGTCATACCTAATCTCATGTCTGCAGGGACCAAGGACGCCTTCCTCCTCCTCTCTCTCCAGCTCCTTCCCTCCCTTTTACCTCTTTGCCCCAGCTTGTGACTTACCCCCGGCGCCCCCGGGAAGGCGGGGCGTGGGATCCCAGGCAGCCCCAGCTTGTTGTGAATGGCGGTAGCCGAGACAATCTGTGCCGATGACATGGCGGCCATGTGCTGCAGGGCCTTATCCTTGGCAGTCTGATCCTTGAAGGTGACAGTGACACACAGACTTAATACATCACACACGGCTACCAGGCAGCTTCCACAGGCACAGCCACGAGCACATGGACTAAATACAGAGCCACAGAAGAGGCCGGAGAAGCAAACATGCACGGATAAATAAACACAGCCAGAAGGCTACGACACACTCGACGTACCGTTAACTCCGAACCTTTACTGAGACTACCCAGTGGCAAGGTTTTATCACAAAAAATTTCTTTCAATCTCTTTTTCAACAGAATGGGCAGCCTCTGAGAGGAGTGGACAGTGTATTTATTTTTCCNGCTGGTTGTGGATCTGGGGTAGAACCATCCACAGGGTGGGGGCAGGCCCCATCGGTGTGCACGGTCATGGGGCCGCACTCCCAGGGCCTGCTGGAGTCATGCGAGGCCCACAAGCCCTGGCAGACGCCTGGTGAGGGGAGGCTGGGAGGCAGCGGGGCAGGCGGGGGGCCAGGACGGGGCCAAGCAGCATGCTAGCGGGGTGCATGCTCTCTCAGGGACCCCCACCGTGGGGCCAAGGCTACACGGGTTCTCTCGACAGCCAAGGACACGGGGATGCTCCCGGGTAAGTGGTCTCTCCCTTCCCTGAATGGGTCGTTTCTAGAAAAGCCAAGGCTGATAACACAAAGCTAGCCATAAAGTCTGCCAAGCACAGCTAAAATACAGAATACTCAATGTGGTGAAAATACTTACCATGCTTGTTACCTGGATACAACAATAAACAATTTGTTAAAAGAATGGCGTACAAAGTCAGGTATTTTTCTTCTTCACTTAAAAAAAATATATATATATACTTCTACAAACACATAATATTGGGGACAATAAAATGCATAGGAGCATGGGTCTTTTTTCCACATTTTAGGAGGGATGTCTGACCCCGATAACTAGAAGGGCGAGAACCAACAATTCCAACATTTTGAAAACTACTCCCAACCCCCTTCGAGCTGGTTCTGTGGCTTCCCCAGTACAGACGGAGAAATGTCAGGCAGGTCCTGACGGTACGGGTTTCCTGCTGGGGAAGCACGTCAAGGTTCCTGGCCGCTGAGAGAAGGTCCATCCAACTTAGACCAGGCCCAGGCTCCATAAGAGCAGGAACAGAATGGGGACAGCAAAGTAAAGACAGCACCCACCACGGCTGCGGGTCAGAGTCAGACAGTGAGTGAAGGTCAAAGAGGAACGTCAGGCTGAAACAGCCCAGAGTTGGCTTCGAGGTTTACAGATTTCCCCAAAGGTGATGAAGAAGCATGCTGAGGTGCCAAAGGCAAGGTCAAATGGAGAAAATGAAACATCAACAAACAAACAGCAGAAACAAGAAGCGCCCCCAAAGCCTACAAAATAAGTACTAGGGGCTTCTAAGAAAGATCAAATTAGGTGCTCCCAAGGTACAGACAGACACCACTTGGCCCCAAAATTGTGAATTTTCAAAAAGTTTACACTGTCCCTTGAAAAAGAGGGACCTGGCACTGGCATAAAGTTTGACATTGTTTACATTTCTCTGGCTCTCAAGTGAAAAAGGAGGGAGCCTCGTGCCACAGCTTCTTGGTGGCACAGTCATTCTGGTCATCTTAAAGGGCACGTGCTGTAGCTGAATGATACCACTAGGGCCCAGGAAGCCTGTAGGATTGCTCATCCCCAGTGGAATGGCTCCGAGGGACTAGAGTGGCGCTTTGCTGCCTCTGGTCAGAGGACGTTCTTTGAGCTGAGCCTCCATTTGCTCATCTGCTGAATGCTCTACCTAAAGCTTTCTGTCAACATTTCGTTCGTTCGTTCATTCATTCCTTCCTCCCTCCCTTTCTTTTAAAAATCTGAAACATATCAGATACTGAGATGCCCAAAGAGACAAACCGTGATGTTGGTGGAAGAAACTGACGAGGCATATCAGGGCCCTAAACCCAAGCTGAGCCTGACACCTGCAGATCTCAGCTCCAGTCCATCTGTTCCTATCCCTCGCTGGTCCCGTGGCTTCACCTGCCACCTGCCCCCCTCATCATCCCTGCAGAGAGTGATCCACACGTAATGAACAGAAAACCGGCTCCAGCCACACTACTTCCCGTCTCTGTCAGAAGTGCCTTGACATCAATACAAACACATCAGTTTCCTTCTGGGCCCATCACCTTGTACTCGGGCCCGAAGCCACCTGTCCCCTAGTGAGAGGTTATGAAAGGATTCAAGGTGATTTCTGAACAAGTAATGCCACAGGCATAACCACAGGGGCTTTCCACCCCGAGGAACAAGCCTCACACTTCTCTGGGGCCCAGGCTAGGGGGGCTGGGACAGGGGCAGCCCAGACTTCTTGATGGCCCAGGAGATGAAAATTAGGAGGAATAACTACAAAAAATCTAAGGGTTTGGCTCTATTCCAAAAGCACGTCCTCGGGGCACCTGGGTGGCTCAGTTGGTTAAGCGTCTGACTCCTGATTTTGGCTCAGGTCATGATCTCAGGGTTCCTCTGTTCGAGCTCCACATCAGGCTCTGCGCTGACAGCATGGAGCCAGTTTGGGATTCTCTCTCCCTCTCTCCGCCCCTCCCCATGCGCTCGCTCACTTTCTCTCTCTCTCAAAATAAAAACTTAATTTTTTTTTTTTAAATCAAATGCATGTCATGGGCCTCTCAGATCTGAAAGCCCTGTGTTTATGAAATGCTGGTGATGGGGATGATTTGGCTCACCCAAATACAGTATGTTTGCACACACTCGAGCAGAGTGACTCAAGAATTCAAAGTTCAGGTCCAAATAGAAAGGACTCCCCCACATCTCCAGGGCCCACTTTTATTCCATCAGAAGTGCTGGAGATGTTCTCCTGTGCTATGCCGACTGGAAAGTTCTTCGAGAAGCTCACGAAAGTTTGATGCCTTTTCTTTCTTTTTTAAAGAAAATCAGTCAATGAGGAAAGGAGAAAGGTCACCAGCTTTGCTGTTTACGTCACACAGCTTCAGAACATGGCTGTTTTCTTCCCCTAAAAAAAGGAAGGCTGGACTCTTACTGCCCAGCATCCCAGGTCGTGCCGGGATGGGACACACATTCAAAAGCAGGAGGCAAATCAGTCGTTCCTACTTTCCTGACTGGCTCCGTGCCAGGAAAAGGAGCCTGGAGACCTGGTTCCAAACCTGCCTCAGCCTGACGTTAATGAGTTGCATTACCTTGGGCCAGTCATTGACTGCTTTAATAGTCTTCATCTATGAAATAAAGTATTGGTGGCAATGAGTATGAGATTCCATTTATAAGCAAATACGTCTTAATACATACAGCCAGAAACCACCAGTGAAAAGACAGGAAGATCTTAAAATTTGGGCAGCTCTTGGCCGCCTATCCTAACAGGGAGAGAGCCAAGTGTGGAGAGGGAATTTTATCTCAAGTAGACGGTCTTTCTGCACTTGACCTAGCTATTTGAGAATAGGCAATTTTCTGCAAATGGACTAAAATGTCTATACCTGCGATTTCCTACCTTTTGAAGTGGAGACACTCTACCTACTCATCTAATTTTAGAACATCTCCCCCTTTATCTGATATATATTTGAAAATTAAAAGGATTAATTTTTATTTTTTAGAATCAAAAGCAACCCTGAAGATAATAAGCACGGCAAGCAAGATCTCGAAATCAGAACCGAGTGCCTGCCTGGCTGTAGACCCACTTCATCTGAAATGGGAGTACGGAACGATGCCAAGCTGAGAGATTTCAATGGAAGGACCTCTAAATTGTCATTTTCAGCCTGGAGATACATGCCTGGCTTGGAAGAAATTATAACTCTCAGTGTCAGACCTGAGTAAATTGCTTCTCTGTGTCACTCTGGTCTAATACCCTGGACTTCTGGGCATTCCACTCCATCCTTACCACTCACCTCAGAATAAAGGGGGCAGGGAGGTTGTTGTTAATCCACCCAAATAACTGAGGCTTAAGTAAATTCAAAAATATCAGCTGTATTTGTACAGCCAGAGACTTTTATTCTAAGCTGTTTTCACACCAACGTTTCTGAGACGTGGATGAGATTTACAAAGGATGAACGCACTGTTTTATACTGAAATACTGTTACCCAGTCAATGCCATGGTGCAGTCTATGATATCTTAGGGTACGGGAAATACTCTGAGTGTGTGCACGTCTATATGTGAGCTTGCATGAGCAGGAACACTGTGTCCTAGCAAAAAGCCTGGACAACCTCACAGTGAGTCCCCATTACTGATTTTAAGTCCCTCCATCCCTAAGATCATGAAGAATGAGGCCACAAAAAGCTGAATATTTGGGGAAAGGGGAACGACAAGGCAAATCTCCCTTTTCCAACTGAATCCTAACCCAAGCCCGTGGTATGAAATGTACAAAATGCTTACGGGGCAGGAAATATGGGGGCTTTAAGGACAAATGGGCCATCTGACCACAGAATGAGGGCAGACACAGTGCTGTGCCGTGGAAGGCAAGTCTCAGAACCCACTCGACTTTCTGCCTTGTCCTATTTCTGGCCTGCCATTCTGTCCACGGCCTTCCCCGCCTCAGCCACACGGGGTCCAGCAGGCTGTGTCACGCATAAACTCCTCGGCCTGAAGCCTTTCAAACTGTTACTGCCACTTAGTAAACAGGCTTTCATACTGCATGAAGCACAGCCGGGCTGCTGCTATCCCTCTGGGCTCTGCAGACCGCCTCCTGGTTACGGTTTAAATGTGTACCAGGTCTGGAAGGGGTCTGCGTTGTAATATATGTGACAGGAAGGCGGACAGTGTCACAAACGCACGTGGCTAAAGCAGTGTGCTCAAGAGACTCCAGGACATTCGATGAATCCGTCTGCAGACAGTATGGGAGTCTTATTCCCACTTTCCTCGGCTTTTGATTATTCTGAGGAATCAATTCTCTCATCATTGTCCAGCACTCACCATCAACAACGTGAAAGACAATATCAAGTCCACAAGCTTGCAAGTATAATACTATAGCTGTTATATATGGCATTTTAATGAACAGCATGCTAAGTCCATATACTCCAGTGTGTTCAGGGGCCATCAATTTAAAACTTAAAGACTCCAATCCACTTGATAAGTACGGAAGTCCACCTATCATCCGGAAAAATATCCAACGTCGAAAAAAGACCATGGACTCAAAAACTCTGGATGGCTTTTAAATGTTTTTCCCCAGTACACTTTCCCCACCAATACAAAAATACAGCACAGGAGAAGAAAGATAGCGATGTGCTTGTAAAATCGCTTTTTTTTTTCTTCCCCAGGAAAACACAAAACACAGGATACTCTCTTAAAATGTCATTCTGCAGACACTGCTTTCACCTTGCAGTATGTGGATTCCCATGACCTCTGTGATTATTAGCGCTAGCCCCTGAGCAGATACAACATCGCAAAACTCTAGGATGGTTTGGGAGAAAAGATGGAGGGCACTTGAATTTTTCTAGCCATGATCTCTAACTTACTTATTATTAGAGAAAGCAGGAGTAAATACAAAAAGGGGCTATTCTGGTCAGGCAACAGCTAACGCCGAGGAGGGAAGGCACATTCATACTCCTCCTGACTTGCCGTGTAATGAGTAGCAATTAATTCACCGTATTGTATTTCCAAATGCCAAAGACTCCATTCACATCAAAGAACAAATATTCAAGGCTTTTTTTTTTTACCATTGTTCATTTTTAAATGTGCTAAGCTATATTTAGTATTTTAGAATTGTCCATAGTGTTTCCCTTAATTTTGATGTGGGGCTTAGCGTCCTAAAAGATTGTAGATGAGGATCCAGGTGATGGGTGTAACTGACAACACTGCCAGGAAACCGGTCACTGAGGTCACTCCCAGCTAGGTGCTGGGGAGGAGGCACCCTTCTGACCACAGCCCCCTCTCCCCTGGGAGGTGACAGCAAGAGGCAGGAAGTAAATCTCCCCAGAGGAGCCAGAGGGACCCACGCAGGCAGCAGGCTCTAGTTTGGCTCCAGATGGAGTACCGGCTTCCACCAGTCTTCTGCTGTTCAATTCAAGTATACAGAAGCACCTGGCGGGGCTGAGTCGGTTGAGCATCCGACTTCAGCTCAGGTCATGACCTCATAGTCCGTGGGTTCAAGCCCCGTATCAGGCTCTGTGCTGACAGCTCAGAGCCTTGGAGCCTGTTTCGGATTGGTGTCTCCCTCTCTCTCTCTCTGCTCCTCCCCGAGATACTCTGTCTCTCTCTCAAAATAAACAAACATTTAAAAACTTTTTAAATTAAATAATTCACACATACAGACACGATGAAGAAGGAGACGATGTGAAAGCATCTTGAGTCAGGGAAATGAGCCCCCGTCCTTGCCAGCATTCTTTGGGGGAGGGCAGCAAGACATCATGCCAAGAGTTTGGTGCCAGAGAGTCCTGGGATCAAATTCCGACTTGGGCCCCTGGATAATAAATCACCTGGCCCTTCAGCATCTGCTTCCTCATTTGCAAAGGAGAACTCCGGCCTTCTTGGGAAGTTGCATTGGGGTTGGGAATTGCATTAAGCACTCCCCAGGGTGCCCGCAGCCTTGCCATTCAGTGAACTTGCAGCCTAGGGGCTGCATGTGACCCGAGATGCTTAGGAGGCCTGGATCCCCACTACAAGACACTTTTCAGCTCTATGGTAGCCTAGGGCACTGCAGACACTGGAGGCTGGTTTACAATGGGATTTCTCTAGAAAGGGATAAAAATGAATGAGGGTGTTTCTGTTGCCCTTACGAAGAACACCCAGCCCTGGCTCGGTTCGTGCAGAAATGTAAATGCGGTCAGTCCTCTGTTTACACTGGGAGCTCCGCATCACCACAGGGTTGATAAGAGGTTCGAATTCCAACGGACCTGAGCATGTGAAGTACCTGGTCTCCAATCTTAGCTGGAACTCAGTTAAAAACAAGGCACTGAAAATACCACTGGGGAGAGAGGGTGCATGCTGTGAATGCAGAAGAACCCCCCCGGAGAATCGGAAGGTGTCAGCGGAGGGGGTGTGTCACTTCCCACATCCTGCGGCCAGGCCACTACCTCGGCGCTGGTGCGGCGGTTTCAGGCTCCCGTGTGTACCGCGGGCAGCCAGCGCCTGAAGGAGCAGGGTGGCTCAGCGGGCCATGGGGAGCGCCGCGGGTGAGGTGAGGCGTGTCTCCCCCGTGGACAGGCCCGCTCGTGGCTGGCATCGGTGGTGACGGAACCCGGAGGCAGCCGGGTGGACTGCGGCAACACCCCCAGCCAAGTTCCTGAACTCTTCACGCGGATTAAATCAACCCTTTGCACTTCAAGCTCTCTGCTTATTGGAAGGTGCAGCAGGTTGGAGAGCATGGCCTGTTCAGAAATCAAATCACCAAAGGCCGCCATGGTGAGAATGAAGAAAACGGCTCCGGGAAGCACGTGGCTTGTAAATTAGTCACCAACGACTGGACACAATCAGACACTCTCAGGCCCTTTTCCGCTTTCCTGGCATGACACGATGCCNGCGCCCCTTCTTGTTTTTATTTTTAAAAATGTTTTATTTATTTCTGAGAGAGGGAGAGAGGGGGGCAGCATGAGCAGGGGAGGGTCAGAGAGAGGAGGAGATACAGAATTTGAAACAGGCTCCAGGCTCTGAACTGGCAGTCAGCACAGAGCCCGATGTGGGGCTCGAACCCAAGAACCGTGAGATCATGACCTGAGCCGAAGTCGGACGCTTAACTGACTAAGCCACCCAGGCACCCCAAGTAGTGGCTTTTCTGCAGTGCGGGTCCGGAGCTGGACGCGAACACATCCACCACCTGAGGTGCAGTCCTGCTCAGGTCAGGGCAGAATGAAGGTCTCCTTCCCCCATGAGGACTGTCTGGAGTTGTGCACTCCAGGCTGCAAGAGGCCCCGTCACCTTCTCAGGAAGATGACGACGGTCCACAGCGCGTGGGTAGCCTGCAGAATGCCTATCTGCTGCCGTCAGGAAGGGGAGGCCTCTGGGCAGGGACTGGACAAACCCAGAGGCAGGGACTCAGAGGAGGAAACTCTGAGGAGGAGCCCCAAGTAGCAAGGAAAGACTGCTTCGTGTGTGGACAATACTTCTGCCTTCTTTCTACAGCCTGGGATAATAAATCCCAGGGGAGATGCACGACAAGAAAGGAACCTGCTCTGGGTGACAGTGCAGATGCAGCTGGTGACACAAGGTCCAAGGGAGCAAAGTCCGCATCCTTGGAATTGCTAACCGCACGTTCCGCTGACCCAAGGGTCCCCCGTACGCGGCACCTGCGTGGCTCCGTCTTCTACCTTGTAACGCCAATCAAGCCTGGTCACAAAGCCGTGTGTCACCGAAAACCAACCGAGAGTCCGTTTGAGTAGTGGGTTCAGAACGATTTTGTCTGGGCAGCGACCACAACATGGCATGCCCAGGGCTGAGGAAGGATTCCCTCAAAGCTAATAGGCTCTGTTTTAGACCCGCAGTTAGGGCTCTGATATGTCTCTTAGGACGCGTTAGCCCTAGAAGATTAAGTCAGAAAATAAAACACTACGAAGTGTATGTTTAACGTCCAAAATTCTGGCACTCTGGCCACAAATGCCTTGCGTTTCCTTATCCATTTTAGCAGGCTCTTGAATCTCCACGACACTCTGCCAACCCCTTCACCCCTTCTTCCTACCGACGTGGCTTCTCTGCTCCTGGTTCTTCACCTCCTCACATCACTCCTTGACTACTTCAACCATCCTCTCAATCTGCTTGCTCCCTGCATCCCTCCCTTATGCTCACACTCTGTGTCCCAGGCCATCCCAAATTGTTAACCAAGGTCACCATGGCTGCTATGTACATTATTATTTTTTTAAGTTTATTTATTTTGAGAAAGAGGGTGTGTGTGAGAGTGAGTAGGGGAGGGGCAGAGAGAGAGAGAGAGAGAGAGAGAGAGAGAGAGAGAGAGAGAGAGAGAGAGTCCCAAGCAGGCTCCACGCTGTCAGTGGAGAATCCAATGGAGGGCTTGAACTCAAAAACCGTAAGATCATGACCTGAGCGGAGATCAAGAGTGGGACATTTGACTGAGCCACCCAGATGCCCCTAGGCTGCTATACACAGACAAAAAGTCTCATGTCCTTACCAGTGGCTTTAGTACAAGTTCAGAGTAAATGATGGGTAAAAATCTAGACTCCTTTTAGGACAGGGGCAAAAGGAGAAAATAGTTTGTACTATTTTCACTATTTTCTTAGGAAAATAAATGGCGAGGAAAGATACCATTGCTGGAGGGTGGGGAGAAGATGGAGACTGCCATTGGCTGGAAAGGGGCTTGGTTGGGGAAGGAAATTAGAAAAAAGAATACTGTTTTGCCATTTGATTTCTTACACCAGAAAAAAAAAAAAAACATCATAATGAAAATGATCGTTTCCGGTTGGTAGAAACATAAATATTTTATAGTAACTCTCTGCACTTTTTCACTTCATCCTACTTTAAATTTAGCAGCACAAATCTTATAGTTCATTTCGATGTGTCTCCTCAGTGAACTGCCATTACTTTAAGAGAACCCAACCTTCAATAAGCTGCATGTTCAATGCTGCTAGTGAAAAGTTCCGATGTACACTTTTCAGACTTGGTAAGGAGAGCTCTGCCTTCCTTCTTGCCACCACTCTGAAAATGGTGGGAGAGGCCTTTCCAGCCCAGAGCGCTACCCACAGCCCAGAGATGAACCTCATTCTCTCACAGAGGATCTGGGACCTTTCTGTTGGGCTTGTCCAGTTCCATCCCATGCCTCCAACTTATAGCGTCTTTCATGGTTCCCCAAACACCCTGGTATCTCAGCAGGAACTGTCTGCCTTTCTCAATGCCCAGTTCTAACGCACGCCCTCTACGTGGCTTTCTTTAATTCTCCCACACTCAGAACTGTCCAATCTTTTCACCGCAATGTCTTTGCACGACTCTGTTCAATTTCCACTGCAGAGCCCCTTAGTTGGGAGACAGTCTACTGGAAATCTAGTATTTCCCCAAATGTGGCCAAGCACAACAGAAATATTTAGCGTTTGTCAGGAACAGAGACTCTGCTTATTTGGTGCTCTATGCCTGACATCTACTCGAGGGTCTAGAACACACTGGACTCTCAGTGGAAAGTTGACTGTGCTTTATAAAGTTCCAATCTTCATGGAAATCGCAAATGTTCATGAAAACAAATTTTATTATGAAAGTTAAAGTCCACCCATCCTGGGGTGATCCGGCTCACAGGCAAGCTGAGAACCATGTCTGCATTAGAAGAAGCATAAAGCTGACCTTTGGGGCTTCCCCTATCAGATTTTCAAGAGCAGGGCTTTTGTGGTAAGGATGACTCATCCTTAATTGGGACGGAAGAATGACCACGTTCTGAAGTCTGGTTTCTTCAGAGGAATGTGGCAGAACTGGCCGCCAAATGTGCACTGTCCCTAAAGGCTGCAGGGACAGGTGACAGACAGTCACCTCCTTTTCCCTTTGCCCAAAGCAGTGTAGTTTTCAAACCTTATTCGGTGCAACAGCCCAGGAGGCCATCGCTAAGGATAAAAGGGCGTGAGTTTCAATTCAAACAGTGTTTACACGTTTATATATGAAATGCTTCCACAAAGATTTCAATCTGAAACACAAGTTTGCAGCTTTGGAAAAAAAAAAAAAAAAAAAAAAAAAAAAAAGGCTGGAAAGCCACCAGCCTAAAGAATTCAACCACACCCTTCCCCAGGAAGGAGGGAGGCTTACAGGGAGGAGGGCTGCCATGGAAGGCACGCCTGGCAGTGGCCCCGGGGGTCAGCAAACCACTTTTTCAGACTCCAAGGGAGGCCAGAGAGATGAAGCGTGGCTTCGTTCTCCTTAAGGAGGGACTCTGTCCACCCCAGAGAATACAAATCCTTGACTTCTGAGCATGTGGGAAAATGCCCAGCAGCAGGGCTGAGGCAGGCGGGTCAGGCCCAGGTCCTAAAATGGCCAGTCCTCAGCCATCTCCTCCAGAAGCCTGGCTACATCTTCGCAGGCAAAGCATGGCATCTCTCGTTCAAGTCTAGACCCTTGCTGCCGCCCCCACTGCCCACCCAGAAGCTAACCCTGTTGTCTGGTGGGATGACTCCAACCTTCCGCAGCGAGTCTGTCTCAATAGTGAGTGTGAGAGGCCAAGGCGGTGTGGCCGGCAGCCTGACCCCACAATGAACTCGGTGCTCACCCCTGCCTCCCACAAATGTGCCAGGAGATGCCAAAGCTGAAGTGGAAGGCCCGGATAAGCTGGTGAGATCTGCCTCTCCTGATGAGCCGGCTCCCTGCCCGGTAACGGCTGGTTAGGAAGGCTGA
This sequence comes from Crocuta crocuta, assembly GCF_008692635.1. Taxonomy (NCBI): domain Eukaryota; kingdom Metazoa; phylum Chordata; class Mammalia; order Carnivora; family Hyaenidae; genus Crocuta; species Crocuta crocuta. Next base: position 7,071,347 of record NW_027529526.1, read on the forward strand.
GGAGGGCATCTCTCACATCAAATGCCCCCGGAGGCGAGGGCAGCGACCTGCCCTCAGGCAGGTGACAGTAAGTCTCACTTACTCTTCTCGACTGTCCTAATGCCCTCTGAATGGTGACACAGCATCTCTGCGGTTAGGACCTCACTGCCTTGAACTATGGATGATCACCACAGCGTCAATCACACATGAAGTCCACATTGTGACCAAGGGCTAGAGGTTCACAATTCACCTTGCTTCTAAAGTGTGGGTGCTGAGGAGAGGGCCGGTGGTGAGAAGTGCATGCCCAGCTCTGAGGGACACGAAGGGGTGACACAGCGTGTGCTGGCACAAGACCTTCTGCTCGAAAACACTCTCCCATCTCCACTGGATGAAACCTCTGCCTGGAAGACCAGGGGCATAGGCATCAGAAAGACCTGGGTTCGAATCTTCACAGTGAGGTGTGCTGGGCTTGGTGGCTTTGGGCAAACCAACAGACCTCCTGCTTTCCTAAATGTTATCCCTCAAAATCTGAATAATGGAGCTCACTTTGGAGTGAGCTTATTAAATGAGAGAACACTCCAGAGGCTCTGTACACACTCACTCCGGTCTTTGCATTCCCCAATGGCAGCACCACTGCCCTGCGGCCCATCCCAGGGACGGTCCCTCCACGTTTTCTCTGGGCGCTTTCTGCTAACACTCATCTGACTGTGCCCTCTAGTCCGCGATCCCATGTCCACGGCCAGCTCTGTGAATGGGGGGCTGACTTAACCGTCCACCGTGATGGACGCCATGCCTGGAGTGCTCCATTGGCATTAGCTGATGGGACGAACAAAGGCCTCCCTTTTCCCAAGAATAATGTGGTGGGGAGGTAGGAAAGGAACCGCAAGAAGATGGAGGTGGTTCTTGGAGCTGAACCGCTGAGCCGGTTGCTACCCTACTGCCTCTGTTTCCGCCTCCTCCTTGCGTCTGTCCCAAAGGAGAACGGGCCAGGGCTGAACGGAGGGGGAAAGTCATCTTTTTTATCTTGTAAGAATGAACACAAAGGCAACTGTGTGCTGTGTACACATGTACGTCTAAAGTAACGGTAAACCGTATCCACGGAGGAAGGTTCTTAAAATCCCCAAAGAGAAAAAGAGTACTTCCCACATCCCACTGGGCTCCCTTCTGGACAGGAGAGCTTAATTCATCAAGGACAGGGCTTTAGATCCCAGGCTGCGAGCCCTGGGGAGGGCGCGTAAGGAACCACAAGGATGATACAGAAATAGAGCAATTCATAACATCGCGGATGGAAACACAGAATGGATGTCTGTAAACTTGTTTGTACATCATTAATTCGTTAGCGCAGAGAAACTAGATACAGAGTCAGAACTGGAGCGAACGCTGGGGTAGTTACATCCACATAGAGGGGACGGCGCCTTTGGTTAAAAAGCAGGATCTGTGAAGTTATCTTAATCTTCCAACTGCTCAGCCAGTCAGCTACAAGCCAGCCACCGTCAGCCACACGTGCGAGCGAGCCAGCATGCTGCCCACCGCAGAGGGCCACCGAATGCTCCCGCCTGGTCGCTAGTCCTGCTCCACAGCCAGCCTTGTTTGCATAAATGTAAAAAAAGGTTGGAGGACTTTGGGAAGGATCCCAGTGTTCCCCATTCAGTGCTGGGAAATCGCACTTTGTTCTTTAGGTTTAGAACAAAAACAAATTTAACTAATGTATGGGAAAAAATCAAAATAGAACAACAACAAAAAAAAGGCATGTGGGAAAGGCAACAATATAGGCTTACCGATTAATTTTTATTATCAAGTAAAGCTCTTCTATGCAAACTATGACCCCTTTGCATTTTAAAAATGGGGCATTATGGGGAAAGAAAAAGTCACTTAGGTTTTACTGCAAATTTTGGAAGGGGAGAAAATAGGGAGAACTTGCATTTTAAAAATGCCAATGCCTACATTTTGGCTGTGAAATAGATTTCCAGAGACTAGAAAATGAGACGCATGTAAAAAAAACAAAGTAAACTCAAGTAACAACAAAATTGCAAACACAGGTTTGATTAAGAGCCTTCCCATCTCTAAGATCATTTTTTAAAGGCCTCACCTCAAACTTCCTTTTTAATAACAGAGCTGTATACTTAAAAAACAATACTGAGCCATGTGGAAGAAATCTGGCAGAAAATACTGTCTGTGTTGAAAGAATACTTGAAAAATTACATGAAAAAGACGTTTTTCATAAGTATTCTCTAAAATACACAAAAAGTACAAAAATTAACTTCTAAGTACGTTTTAAAGTGATTTCATGGTAACTATTCTAGAAGGGATTCCTTTTACCTTTATTACTTTTTTTTTTAAATATCATTTCTATGTTAACTTTGTGTCTCTGGACTTCTTTTCCTCTCCAGCCCAGGGCTGTTTGGAGGACATTTGAAGGTTAAAAAAAAAATCATGTTTCTGAGCTGAAAAGTTATCAAGACCAGCTCTCTGCTGCATTTGCATTGTTATTAGGGACACACACACACACACACACACACACACTCACACACACACACACAGAGCTTAATGTGAGGCTAGTACAGAAACAGAGATTAGAGACAAAGAAATGTAAACAGCTCTCACATGCAAGGAAACTAGGTTACGAGAATCCCAGCACCAGGCATTCACCAGTCACCATGGAAAACAGGAAGTGAGATGCATAGCAACCGCAAGCCAAAAAGCAGGAAAGCGCATACCTTTAGCTTGGAATGAAAATCACGAGATTTCCTTCTGGCAAGAACCTGAATGTGACTAGACACCTGCAGGGTAGGGGAAGGGAGGAAAACAAAGGAAAAGCCTGTAACCATGGAGATGAAAAGCCCCCTACAACTGGGCAAGCCAGACGTACCTTAATGGCGGCTTGAATTTCTCGAACTTTCTTTCTTGCTAAGACCTGTATATGACTAGACACCTACATTGTTCGGGTTTATGAGGGGAAACAAAACAAAACAAAACAAAACAAAAAAAAAAAGGAAATCAAATATAAAATCGCTACTCTTTGGGAGGGTTTTGGGGTGGGGGGAGGTGGGGGGAGGTTATTTGCATCTCAACAAAGCTCTGCAGTTAGGAAATACACAGTCCCAGCCAAACACCAAGCCCCCAGCACTGCTCTAAGCTTTTCAGACTGGGTCATCGCTGCAGTGACTTGATTCAGGATGAAAGTTAGGCTGCGTTTAGTTTTCTCACCAGGGAGAATCACGGGCACGGGATGAGAGGGGAGAGTGGAGTTGTTTTCTTGATGAAATTTAAAAGGTGGGGCTAGAGGTAAATGAAAATATTTATAGCTTCTCAGTATCAGGAGGGAAAATCCCTCCTTCTCAATTTAGAAGGGACCATCCATAAATTAGCACATTCTGTGGAATCAAAAAGCCGAGGCTGTCGGTTATATTCCGATCTCATTAAGAGCTCTGGATTCTGTAGCAAATATTAAGATAATACTGACATGTAAATTAGATCTCAAAGAGAAACGGACAGACCCAGTTAGCAGAGCTTTTTTTTTTTTTTTGCCCTCATAAATATCTTCAATCCTTCCACTCTTTGGGGTACTGACTGGGCGCGAAGTGGATTTGCATATTATTACAAAGCGAAAAGTGTGAATACAGCCAGCCAGCCATCCTGTTGAAAATCTGGGTTGAAAACCACACGATTTGCTGAACAACAAATTCACATTGGAGAGGTATCACCGACTGCTGCCTAAAAACAGCCCCAGGATGCCGGGGTGTTGGAAACCCAGCCAAGCCCGGCTTCAGAAACACAATGAGTCCACTGGGTAAACAAATTTGCATCTCTTTCCATGGGACTTGGTTAAATTTAGAAGAGTCCCCGGCGAAGAGGCTGGGCACAGGACTAGGGCTCAGGGACCAGCAGACAGCCCAGGTCCGCTGCTTTCAGTACGTTGGGAATCAGATCTGCCCGTCTCGGAAATTTAGAACCCTCCGTTGAAAAGTTCAGCAACTCAGCCTGAGAGGCAGTTACTGCATTTCAAACGCTGCACTGACTCTAAAAACGGGATTTATGGTAACAAAAGGTCCTTTTATCGTCAGCTTTATCTGAGTCTCAATGATTTTTGTTTTCAATTTGCCTTTTTTTTTTTTTAAAGTACGGAGAAGCAGGAACTCCCCCATCATCATCACCCCTCCATCGGGCTCCTGCTTTTCCTGGTTCTCACCCAAATTTTGATTCTCTGACTTGCCCAGGGCCACCGTCGGGGTGGGGGGAAGCTTCTACCGAACAGACAATGCCCAGCCTCTGAGCGCCGGCAGGAAGCCGCGGCCCGCTGTGCTGAGTCAGCAGTCGGCCTCGGCACATGCAACGTTCCTGGGGAAAGGCCCTCCCCGTCCCGGACACTCATGAAAACAACTCAGCTCTGAGCAGAGACCTGGAGTCTCGCACTCAACGCGACCCACAGTTGGGCTCGCCTTTTGGTCTGAGGATAGTTTTTAAAACCGAGGCCAGAGAGAGCAGCACAGGTCAACGTTAAAAAAATAATCGTGTTGTGTTAACGGCTCACCCATGAGGTTTGTTGGAGGTTTCTCTCCCCCCACCCCAACATTTTCCTTTCTCTTTTTCTTTTTTCCATTTTTAGCTAAGCACAAACTGCTCCTCCGTTCCGGTTCTGAACTGGGTCGGGAGATTTGGGCCGCTTGACATCAGAAGGAACGAGGAGCGAGCTAGAGCCCTGGCAAAGGGCAGAGGAAAATTCCTGACGCTACCCTGCACAAAGGTATTTAAGTTCTAACTTCATTTCAGTCACAGCAGCTACTGACAAGAAGCCACAGCTTAAGGAGCAACAGTTCCCTGGACGCACATCATCAGTATTATATTCAGGCCAATGCTCGTGGCTGCCAGTGTTACTTTCGCAGCGAAATGATGACTAATGCAGAATCGTTCCAGGATTTGACAATGCGCAAAATTCGCAAAATTTCGTGACTTCCAAGTGTATGTGCACCTGCAGATTTGGCAGTATTCTCAGATGCATGGTTCGGGAAAGCAGCAGCACTATTAAAGCACAGTACCGGAGCAGTGCGTACACTGTCCTGGGCAGAGACTTTCCCGTGTGTGTATAGGAAGCCCTCCGGGGACCACATCGTGAAGGGTCACTGAAATGATGAACAGTGCAAACTGAGCCAATTGAAAACACCTCAAATACTGACGTCCTTACAGGGAACTCAAATCGGGGGCTCCTAGGAACCAAAGCACAGCCAGCCACTGCAGCCAAAATGCCTCGTCGGGCCATTCGCTGACATGCACGGTGTCCAGGGACGTGAGTTTACCTGTTTTCTGGTTCTTGTCTTGCCTGTCCTGAGTTTGATGTATCTGGCTATCAATTCGTTCCTACCTAAAAGAAAGAAGAGTTTACAATAAGATGGGTTACCTTAAAAAAAAAAAAAAAAAAAAAAAAAAAAAAAAAAAAAAAAAAAAGCCAAGAAAAGTTAGAATCAAGAATTTTCAGGTTGGAGCTGTAGATGTATTATTCATGCTAGACACATAAGACAGTACAACTGCTTGTAAAAACATGTGCTAGCGGAAATTAGGAGGAAGGGCATTTAATTACGAACCAGGATCAGCAACTGAGGGGAGAGATGTGCCTTTCTGTTTCTTTACACGTTTGTGCCTCAAGAGGTGGTCAACTTGTACGAGCAATAAACCCGAGGCTTCGCGTGAGTCCGCAAACCTGCTTCTGTGTTAGTTTTCATGCCCGTTTCTTCTCACCCACGTTTCTATCCCTAGTTAACTCCAGTTAGAGGCATGAGAGCCAAATGGAGAAGGAACTGCTGTGACCACAGAAACCCTATAAAAATAAGGGGCTAATGACATTCCCTCAAGATGGTCACTGTCCTAGTAACTAACTATACATGAGATCGCGTTCATGGAAAAGAAAAAAAAAATGACTTAACCTCCTCGAAGCTTTATCATCTGTAGGGGAAAGAAAATGCCTACAAGAATAAGCAAAAACCTTCCGGCTCTACGCCACCGGGAGACAGAGATGTCACAAACCGGTAATCTGACTACGAAGAACTATAAAGTCATGAGAAAATGTGTCCTTGAAGCTAAGTGGGGAAAGGTATTAATCACATGACATGAAATAAAACCCCTCTTGTTCAGTTAACTATGTTCATTAGCTGTAGAGCTGGTTGTAGAATTCGTGCTGCCTTACTTCCCAGACATTCTGCACAACTGAGGAGGGCAAGAGCTTTGTCTGCTCCCCCAACGCCTCCCTAGCACCCAACACACTGCTGGGCACACAGTAAGAACAATCGAGGAAGTAACACAGCCTCTGGTGACAGAGGGACCCGCACCCTCCAGATCTCCCCTGGCAGAGAAAAGAACTGGCAGCACTAATGAGGACCAACCCAAGAGTGTCCTTGTGGAAAGCCCCTTGGAGGAGTCTGAAGACTCCCTCAGCATCTGCCTAGGATGGTCCTGTCAGCATGGCTCTGACCGCTGCCTGTCTGTGTTAGGACCACGCAGATCAGAGTCATCACTGGAAGGCACAGGAATCGTGGAATCCTGGGGCTAGGAGGTCCCTGCAGGTCATTCGCTCCCACCGCCTGGAAGTATAGATTCTTACAAGCCTAACGAAGCACTTCTAGAATTAAGGAGGCAGTCCATTTTATCTTAAACCATATTTAAGAATGAAAAGGGGCGCCTGGGTGGCTCAGTCGNACAGGGCTGGAACCCACGAACCGTGAGATCATGACTTGAGCCAAAGGTGGACGCTTAACCGACTAAGCCACCCAGGCGCCCCTGTTTGGAGCTTCTTATAACTTTCACTCCCAGATTCTCCTTGTTTCTCTTAACATGAACGAGGCTATATGGCTGACTCTCAGATATTGACAACTTTCAGGTCTTCCTTCAGTTGTACCTCGTCCAAACCTCCTCTGTTCCTCTGTTACCTGTGGCAGCTTCTGGAACACTACCACAGCCATCTGGTGAGCATCCTTTGTCTAATTTCCTTTCATAGGCTGGAGCCCAGAACGGTAGTGGTACTCTTCCTATGACTAGCCCACAGCAGAATGAGTCTATCACCTCCTTCATCCTAAATACTCTACTTCTGTTAATGCAGCCTGAGACTGCATTTGATTTGGGGGATCCACAATAAACTGTCAATTTATGTCATTTAGACTCCTAGAGGTCGTTTTCATACAGACATCTCCTCAGATATATTTCTACCTCTGTACCCAGTCTTTTCATGCATAGTTGGGATTTTCAGATCCCAAAACAGAAGCTTACATTATAGCTACTGCGCCTCAACCTGTTAGATTAAACTTATCATTCCAGCCAGTCAGGATCCTCTCAGACCCTCATTCTTGTCTGAGCTTACCCTTTAACCACAGGAAAAGGACCTCGAAATTCAGGTTTTAACTGCTTCTCTGAGCATTCTGTTTCAGACTTCTGGGAACTACCAATATCCCCTGTAGTGTCATTGGGGCTACTTCTCCACCTCTCAGATGGTCGTACAGATTTTGCAATTTGTTTCCTAAAGGCTCGCGGACAGCAAGGCCCGGCCAGGAGTGCCTCGCTACCAGAAGCCAGACCTAAATGACAACGTGTGCAGACAAGCCAAGAATCCTCCAGCTGACGGCCTCACCGGGCGCCCTGTTTCGGGCTGTCTGAGTGGCCACGATTCTGTATGACATGCAATTTCAGACGCACCTTGTCCAGACGGCAAAACGTCCCTGCCCCCGTACCCGTTTTCCATGAAAGCAGACAAGGCTGCGTGACTCGCGTGACACACAACCTCCATAACTTGCTTCTTATAGCATGTGGGCCCATGGGGACATGAACACCGAGGACAGTCACATGTGACTGTACACACCCAGCGGTCCATGCAAATGATGCCCCTCAGAGCTACACCATGTCACTCCAAACACTTCCAAAAATCACAACGTGTGCAACACGCGGAGCTCCCAGCATATGCAGAGCACGACACGACAGCCACCACTTCATGGAAGCTTGTTGTGACTCTCATGTCCCTGTTCTTTACATAAGTGAGATCACCTTTCAAATCCCCGTGTTCCTTCTTTCATGCCGTTGTTTGAAGCCGTGAAGGGTAATTAACTGAGGTATCTGTGTGTTTCTTGCCTCCACAAGGAATACCGCTGATTTCGGATGTTGAATTCAGAGTCAACTAACTCGGAGCGCCTACCTGATCTAGTAAGAAGGGTGTTTGTGAATCACTTTGTTTCATGTGAATTTTTTAATCACCATGCAGGCAGCTTTGTACACAGAATCACTATTTGGGCTTTCCTGGTTTTCAAAAATGTGTATTTTATTCGTTTATTTAAAAAACAAGGTGCCTGGATGGCTCAGTCAGTTAAATGACCAACTTCAGCTCAGGTCGTGATCTTGTGGTTGGTGAGTTCAAGTGTGGGATCGAGCCCCGCAATGGGCTCTGTGCTGACAGCTTGGAGCCTCGAGCCTGTGTTGGATTCTGTGTCTCCCTCTCTCACTGCCCCTTCCCACTCATGCTCTCTCTCATGCACTCTCTCTCTCAAAAATAAATAAACATTAAAAAAAACAAACAAACCCAGATTTAAACACTTCAGCTAGTTCACCCTTAAGTTTTAAGCTCAACTGACCTATTTTATAATTTTTATAATCGCTTTCAAAGGGCCATTCAAATGATGTTTGGTCCATTTTACAAAGCTAATTAAAACTCTTTCAAACGTTTAAAAACAATGTACTTAACTTAGAATATATTTAATTCTTTTACTTATTAGAATTGCTTGACTTCACTTCCAAAACCTTCCCTTAAACAACTCTTAGAAACCTAACGAATTACCTTAAACACTCTAATACTGCTTACAAATCTAGTAAGACTTCAACCTTCCCCCAAATCAAGTCTAAACCGATTACTTCACTGTACCTTTTAATTTGGAAATACACGCTCACCTGTGGCATGGGCCAAATTATTTTAACTAATTACTTGAAACATCAAATATGTATAAATCCTCGAAGTCAAATATTAACACCATGGCTTTGACTCTATTAAAATCTTCTCTTTTCAGTTCTAAATCTAAATTGAAATATGCCTACTCATTCCGGAAACAAGGGATGGCATTCCAAAGACTCTCGAGTGTCTTTTAGGCAGCTGGGGTGGTACATATTTGGGGGACATCAACGAGGTTCTCAATGGATGTTGGTCAGTGACCTTGACAAGGGCACAGGTAATTTAGGAAGTCTAGGAAGCTGTCCCCAAAATACCGGATCATCATCTAGGCCTTTAGGGACAGATTACATTTTCTCTAACATTTTATTATGAAAAATTTCAGACCTACAGAAGGCGGTTTTTTGTTTGTTTTACAGAAGGAATCTCGTAGTGCACGCTACGTACCCACCTCCTAGATTCTACCCTCGCTTTTTCTATACTTGCTTTTACACGTCTTTCCGGTCCTCTGCCCGTCCGCCAAGCTGTCTTATCTTCTTGCTGTTGCTGCATTTCGTGCCACGGTGGTGGTGACAGGCACGAGAATGTTTTTCCTCAGACTTCAACCTGCAAGTCATTAACTAAAGCGATAGGACAGATTCTGACGGGACAACAGAGGGCCGTGGGGGGACGGTCGTTCCACACGGAAGAGCAGCATTCTCTTAACACAGAAGCAGGAATCTGGAACCCTCCACGACCACACCTGCCAGCCCTTAAGCTGCCTTGACTACCGCACCCTTCCTTTCCGAGCCCAAGAGTTTCTGAGTCTACAGTCTGTGTCCGCACCAGTCATGTCTTACCTCCTTCTCATTTCTCTATAAATAATCTGTGATATCTTATAGAGCTCAGTGGCAATGTCACACTTCACCATGGAGTGTCATTATACTACAGCTACTCTGTGGCATAAAATGTCCTTTAGAAACACACACCCCCTTCCCACAGGCAGTAGGCAGGGACGAAGACCGCCACCGCCTGACTTGCCACGTTCATGCTGCGATCCTCACCAGGCACCTCGATCCGGCCTTTATTTATTCTCCCTTTCTCTGAAAGCACATACCACTGTCGAAAAGCAGCCATCATCGCAGCTCCCGCGTCCCAGATTGCTGCGAAATCTCCTGCTAAAGGGGCAAAGGGGAGCAAGATTCCAGCTGAAAGGCGAGGAGTCTGCCCTGGGCTTGCCCTGCCCAGAGAGAAGGCCGGTTAACGTTGTTGTGGGCTGGGTGTGTGATGGGATGTGGCCTCAAGGTCATGTTTGAGGCACAGCAAATGCAGGGTCTGTGGCTAGAAATTGTAGCCCAGAGACACTGGGCTTTCACAGTGTAAGAGCCACTGTGTAATTGAACGGAGGCCGGGAGCCACAAAGCAAGAAGGCAGGCACGGAATCTCCCCTTCCTGGCTGTGTAGCCCGACTGAGAGGCAAACTCATACCAGGGGAGGGCTGACCAGCCCAGGGGCAGGGCAGGGGCTCTGGCCACCGCACACAGGCCCTCTCTTTGCTGGGAGGGACCCCTGAGGATCCCCCCCCACCCCCCCGTTTNAGTTTCTCCAGAGTGCTAGAACAAAGCTGTATCAAACAGGCATCGATGCTATGATGCTATGGTTGCGACCTTAGGGCCTTTCACAACCCCTCCCAAACCCTAAATCAGCGCAACGGCCCTACAGGCTATCAGAAGCTTCCTTGTTAACACCTTGAGCTTTCCAAACTCTGTAGCTGCACGCTCAACTGCTTTAGCTCGTATTGCCCTGGCTCATTTCTGCACCTCTGGATTCTGCTCACCTTTCATATGTCTCGTCCTTCGTAAGCCTTCTGGATAGAAGAGGGCCCCCTTTGTCCTAACCATCCACAGCCTCTGACTTGGGCTTCCTCGCTGCTGGCTCCTATTCTTGCTGCCTTAGGTTCTATTGTTTTGGTACGTGCCATGGCTCCAACCAGAAGTCGCTGAGAATAAGAACCGACGGCCTTCATCTTTTCTCTGCTTCCCCTTCCCAGGCAGCCCAGTGTTGGTGGTGTGAGTCACCGACAGGGGCAGAAGAAGGGCCGTTATATCCCTAGCTAGGACCAATGCACTTTGACACGGGATCATCAACATAAGGCGAAAACAGAAAAGGGAAGAAGACCCAGTGGAAAGAAACAAAGAAGATGCCTTCCACGAAGTGACCAGACCAGGGGACACGGCTCTGTCCTCCAACACAGCAGCAGTGCCCAACAGAGAGAACGGGTTACGGAGTACTTGCTCAGGCAAGATGCTTTAAAGTGGTGGTCAAATACTTTCTAGACACGATTTTTTTTTTCCCTGTCAGCTGAAGTTCATCTCAAGGAAAAGTTGTCTTAGGCTTTGAAAGGGAACACCAAGAAGTACAGGTGTAGGGGACAACGAGGGGGCCGAGGGACACATAGTCCTCCTGAATCTCTGGGGGGTTTGTATGGACGGATACTGCCAGAGGAGGCAGTCAAGGGTCTTTATTAACTGACCTGGGAGGCGTTAATAATTAACCTTTTTCTTCCACATTGCTGCCATCGCACCAGCGAGACTGGGAGGAAAAGGAGGCCACCGAAGCTGGTCGGTCACCCTCTAGGCAGACAACAAGTGGCACCTGCACAGCACCAGCAACACGCCAGCATCACGAGGGGACGAAGATGCCGCGTTGCTGTCGAGGAACCCACACCTGTAAAGGACCCTCCTGAGAACGGAGTCTGGCCCCCCGCCCATGCCCCTCATGTGCCACAGCCCACGTCCCGCTTACTCAAGGCCTGTGCGATAAATGCCTGCCCCTCCCACTCTGCAGGATAGAAAGTTCCACAGGAGCACGGACCACACCCTGGCGTCTGCCCATCACTGCACCCCCGGGGTCCAGCCTACAGCAGGTCCTCAGTAGTAAGTCCATGCTAATGGGATGAACGCCTGAATGACAGGGATGGACAAGCAGCACGGGAGGAGGGCACAAAGCTAAGACTGGGGATAAAGGAAGGGTCACCCCAAAAAAGCCAAAAAGCAACCAAAAACAAATAAACAAACAAACAAACAACAACAGCAAAAGCAGCATCTGAACCAACCCCAGAGCACTAACAACGACGAAGTTTAGACACCAGTGTCTCGGTTAATCCCTGATATAAATCATTGACCAAAACCCAGCACCCGTGTGGAAAATCACCAGAAAGGGCCACACTGCCTGTTCTGGGCTGTCAGGGGTTGGTGCTGCGTGTTCCCAGTCTAAAGGTTTACAGCACGGGCTGGTGGCCTTCAAGAGGTGAACACTGGCAAGCCCCTTAGAGAACCCGTGTCTGAATTTCCCCCAGGGGCTTGTAAGGAATGGCTTTAGCAGAAAGAATACAGAGGACGGCTGTGTTAACCCTCGGGAAGCCGGAACGTATTCCCTGCACCCGTTCACAAGGCCTGGCAAGAACTCAAATCCCACTTCTCAGAGCTCCTATCAGTCAACGGCAGCTGATAACAGTATGAAGGGATGGCCCCGACAACCTCCACCTTCTCCTTCATCTTGGCGGGACAGCCGACCAGCTACACGTTTGGAGTAGACAAGGGTCAAAGAGGCGAGCGCGTAAAACTGTCCAATGCTTTGTATGCAATACCATCCTTCTACACGGGAGAGAAATTCTTCTTGTTGTAATTATTTCTGGAGGAAAAGAAACATGAATGAAGTGAGGGTTCCTAATGGCCCATTTTCTATGAAGCAGGAAAGAGGTGCTAGATGATCACCTTCTAAATTCTCGGGTGAAGAACTGAAGTAGTCCTAACACTTTATGCTTCTAGTTGCTGTTCTACCTAGTCCGTCCCATCCACAACAACCTATAAAGCATACTCCAGCTTAGCCACTCTACTGCTCTAAGACCCTCAATGGCCCACTGCCTGCAATCTAAAGGTCAAACTGCTGTAGTGAAGTATTCACTGCTGTCCCACCATCTGGCCCCAGCTCTCTGTCATCAGGACACACCACCTCCGCCATCACCTGAATCCACTGTGCTACCATCAAAACGCACATGTAGCCTGCAGTTCCCCAAACCATCCTGCCAGTCTGAGGTTTTGCTCACAGTTAAGACGATCACTTCAAAAATCCTTCCAGACCCAGCTCAGAGGGTGTGTCCTCCACGACCCCTCCCCTCCCCCCCCCCAACACGCACGAGGCAGGGAACGGTGAAGGAGAGTGAGCCGGGGAACCTGGTGTGCCCCTCACAGACCAGCGTCTGGGAAGGACCGCAATGCATCAAAGCAAACCGATCACAGGAGAGAGTGTGAGTTGGAAAGAAATCACTCGGCATGGCTCCGCCCTGCCCGGGGACGTAGCAGAGAATCCCCATTTGGCTCTGGGTCCACGATGCCTTACTTCTGTGTGTGTCAGGACACTGTCCTCATTCTGGCTCTAGGAAGAGCTCCTTGTGGAGCAGACCATAAGTTCCTTAAAGGCAGGGTCAGTGTCGACACCCACTCAAGGTGTATATGGGATTGAATATGGGCGTATGTGGCATTGAATGGAACCCAAGCTTGTTGCCCTTGATGGCAACCTAAACAGATCCCCTACCACAGGCTCTCAGGGAAGTTTTCACTCATCTCTGGGGCATGTGCTTTTGCTTTCGGAGCCACATCTGATTATGTTGCTTTCTTACATCCACAGGTCCCTGGCCATGTAAGAAAAACACACACTCCTTAGCCTGGTACCTAGGCCTACGAGCCCATCTCTGCAGAGGGCTCTTCTACTCCAGTACAAAGGGCTTCGTAGATTCCCCCAAGTGACTATCCTGCTTTTTCCTCCCTCTCTGCCTTCGTACAGACCATATGTTCTTTCCCTTTTCCTTTGCCTGCAAACTCCTACTCATCCCTGTAAGCCCCAACTGAAGTATTTCCTCCCTGAGGTCTTCTGGGACCCGTCCAAAGTGAGTTAGTCATTTTCTCCCTCATGCCGTCAATATGCCCTGCTGTTCTGCATGATGATGACTCATCATTCCCCTGTCTAGGACTGTAAGTGCTCTATCGAAGGAATCTATCTAGTTCTCTGACTATAGATCTGCCACCTATTAAGTAGGTACTCCGTGTTTTCTGTTTTGTTGTTGATGTTTTTTAATTTTTATTTCTTTTTGAGAGAGAGAAAGAGAGAGAGAGCATGCATGGGGAAGAGAGGGAGTGGGGAGAGAGAGGGAGAGAGAGGGAGAGAATCTGAAGCAGGCTCCAGGCACTGAGCGGTCAGCACAGAGCCCGATGTGGGGCTTGAACTCACGAACTGTTAGATCATGACCTGAGCTGAAGTTGGATGCTCAACCAACTGAGCCACCCAGGCGCTGCAGTGTTTTCACTAAATGAATGAGTGAGCTCTCCCTATGCAGAAAAGAATGATCTAGAAAAAGGTCGTGTAAAGCAGGCAGACCAGCACTATCACCTGAAACCCGTAGCCTTTTACACTTAGGACCGCTGCATCGATAGGCAGCACGGTTCTCGAGACCCTCGTTCTGCTCTCTTAACTGAGTGCAATGGGGACCAGCACATGCCCCTCTCCTCCTTGCCCCTTCCTGCCCGCACCGACCTCCAAATGCCACGGGAGTATGGACCCGGTCCAAAAAAAGGCTAATCTCAACATTAACCTGGGGGAGTTTTGTTAATGAAAAACTTTGCTAAGAACACTCTGTTTATTTATTAATTATTTGGCCTTTAAAGACATGTGAAATCCACACACTTGAAGTACCAAAAATTACTGGATTTTCACGGGGAATCTTTAATGGTGGCAAAGCTTCAGGCTTGGTTTTTGTTTTTGATTCAGAAGTAGGACTGCCCACCTCAATCTTTCTGGGGAAGCTAGACTTGTACTTATAAGCTCTGTGAATCTGGGCAACTGGATTAACTTCTTTGGACTTTTGTTTCCTCACCTGTGAAATGGGGGTAAAGTATCTATCCTGGAGAACTGCAGTATGCATTAGCAATGACATGGGAAGGGTCTGTCCACTCAGAGTGATTTAAAATGGCCCCGGAACTATCATGTAGCATCGCTGCACTTGTGTATATGCGGTCATCGTTTGAACACATATGTGAGGTTTCTGTCCAGAGCACCACACCACACGGCATCTTGTATAAACCGACAGTGCTTCTACTTTCAGGGTTCTGAACAGCCAACAGCTCTGCCATGCTGCAAGGAACATAGTTCTGGACATCTTGGCAGCATGTTAACCTTTCAAAAGGATGCGGCCCCAGAAGTCATTTCCAAGTAAAAGGAGCCCTTTACTGTGATATCTTAACATTAACGGGACATCGTGCAGGCTACTCACTTGCTACAATAATCTTTTAATTTAGAATAGAATGTTCATTGAATAAGATAGCAGGAATTAGGTTTTTGCCAAGGGCAAATTGTGGCCAAAAATTCTCATCATTTGTGGCAGACTCTAAAATTACCTTTATGAACAGGCTGGCGGCATTGTGTTAGATAGCACGTCCCCCACCGGATTTCCAGAAGTTAGCTCTTAGTACAAATACAACTATCACTAGAAGAATGAAGCAAGGACTTCTGGAGCTAGTAGGCAGCTGCTATACAGAGTTGTGTTAGCATCCCAGGCATCCGTCCAGTCGAAGGGACACTCACATGGGACTGCCCGCTGCTTAGGAAACGTGCTAAATAGAGAGGAGTCTAAATGCCCAGGCCCTCGGGAGTTCTTTGAACAACAACAGGGGAACCAGGATCATAAAGGACATTTAAATACTTGCACTCAAACTGAAGAAATATTAATCTGAGGGTTAGGCGGAAGGAAAACCTACTGTGTGGTAGGATGCAGTGAGATGGGAGAGAGGTGGACAACAGCATGAGGACCGACTGTGTGCCAGCACTGCGTAGAGCGCTGTGCTTATATGCTGATAGGCAGAACTCTCACGCCTGCCTTCGTCCCAGTTTATGAATGCTGCCGGATGCTCAAGACGCTCAGAAACCCACCCAAGTAACCAACCTGCTAAGGGGGAGTTGAGATTTGACTCCAAGCTTATAATGCCTTAACTTTAGACCAACTGCTCTGATAATAGCCTCAATACTACAGTGCGTTAGCTTCTCACAAGGCCATTACTAAGTGCTTAGCGAGAAAAAACCTCACTAGAAGGGGGGCACAACCTGACCGTGAAGCGGAACTGCATGCGTGTCCTTTAAGTTCTCTGTTCACCAGCTACTACACAGGATACAACTCCCCTCCTCTTTCTGCTTTCGAGTCCTTCACAATCCAGCCCCAATGCACTCCCCTGCCTTGTGCAACAATCAGCTGCTGAACATCTTCTATAGGAAAGGCATTACACGAGCACAGCAGGGACAGCGCAGGAGGCACACAGGGGACCACTACACGGTCTCTGCCCTCGAGGAGCTTAGCATACGGGAGGGAAACTGAGGCAGAAAGCCACACGACAGCAATAAAAGCAAGGCATGACGGGGATGAGGCGAACAACTAAGGAACAGTCTGAGAGAAGTCCAGAGATGTTTTCTCTGGTGGCTGCCATGCTGTCATTCACACAGCTGTGCTGGCCATATTCGACCGGTTTCAAAACCAAGGGCAACCAAAGGCATCGACACGCAGGCTGGTCATTAAGAAGAAAACAGTGGCCTACGCTCTGGGCTTTCTATTTGAGATCGTGAACAAGCCAACCAGGATACCTCTCTCTTGGTTGAGTCTCAGATTCAGGAGGGTAGACCCTTTTTTTAACCTCCTTTAAAAATTTCAAATTACCCAGGTGATATGCAGTATGTATTCTCCCTGTAAAAAATTAAAACGTGACATACACAAACCCACATTTTTTGGTTTTGTCTTGTTTTCTGCCTTTGTTCCTATCTCTTTCTACACATACTGTCACGTCATATTGAATTCTATTCCTTTCGTGTGAATGACCCCCCCCCCCCCAACCATCCTGCCCAAATCTGCCTATTTCTGAGTTACCAGAACCCAGGGCACGCGGCACTTCCCAGCTCCCTGCCCGTTATGCTGCTCTGCCCCTTCCCACTCAGCAGCCGTTATGCCTGCATTATGCCTGCGTCCAGCACAGGGCTTACCACCCTGCTCGCTCCCGGTGGGGGCATTCACTCACCTTCTTTGACAAATTATCAGCTTCTTGAAGGCAGGGGATACTTCCTACTCCCAGTTGCCGATCCCTCACCTCCCGGCACAGTACTGAGAACGTGCTACTTCATGAAAGCACCAGTGCTGATTTTAGCCCCATCTTGAACAACTGCCACATGGCACACGGGAGATGGTGACTGAATATTTTCTTCGAAGAGGCGGGAAGAGAGGGAGGAAGCAGAAGGGGCAGGACAGAAAAATCACCGTGCTGGCAGACATCTGGGATACAGAGAAGAACGCGACAGGGGAACTCACAGTCTGGGTGAGTGCTCAGGGAGTGCCAAATACCCAAGATCGTTTCCTCTTCCCAAGCTCTAAGAAACGTACAAGGCACCCATAATCACAAGTGAGATACTGGGGAGGGCGGGACAAGGAGGGGTGTTTTATTCCCTAGCAGAAAGAACCTGCAAAGCCCACAACCCCCAGCCCTTCAAAAGGACAAGGCTTTTCATTCCTGTGATCAATTTCAGATTTACCATCCTGCCTCAATCCACCACCTGCACAGAGCCTAACATTCAGTATCCAACAGAGAAAAACACACATTCTAAGAAACATCTCAACTTTTTCATTGGTAGAACAGGTAGGAAGGAACTGGAGAAAATGCAGATGAACTGGGTACATTCTGCGTAGCCAAGGTATTTTTAAAGACAAGGAACAGACACAGTCAACGTGGCCTCATCTGCAAGCTCACTTGCCACACTCAAGTTTGATTTTTTTAAAGAAAAGGCAGAGCCCAAGCTACTTAGCCTGCCATGGCTCTAGCCTTGAAGGTTGCTTTGCAAAGATATCTCAGAGTGAAATTATCCAGCAAACCCTTGTGTGGATAGAAGGTTCCACAAGTCAACAACCGCTTAAGCAGTTTAAACCAACAAGCAAGATGCCCTCTATTTAAATGCTATGAGCGAATCTATTTTAAGCCTTTAAAAATCCTCTGGGCAGGTGTTTAAGCTGTGTACAGACTGAGCCTGCGGAGACTCTGGGGGTGGGGGAGGGTGGGCTCCACTCTCCATGTAGGCAACATTTTGTTCAATCTTCCTGCAGCAGGTCATGTGACAAAGGCCAAATAAACAGCATCTGGGGATTTTCAATTACAGACCTTCGCCCAGCATGCCTGCACTGTAATCTCTACCAGATGAGGCTCAGGCCTCCCTATTTTCAATAATTCACACACTGTGTACACATAACATGACAATAAGGGCATTCATGGAGCCGCCCGATTCGCAGATCAAAGCTAGCAAAGGGCCAGCTGTAAGCATGCTCTACTGCTAGATGATTCGTGCTTTTCACAGGCCTGGAAAGGCACTCCGCAGGACCTGGCAAGCCGGCCTCTTTCCTGTGCGGGATGCTGAGCAAACTCTGAGCAGGAACCGGGCTCGGTCTCCTCAGGATGGCCAGAGAGGCGCCCGACTCCATGCACAAGTGCTAGCACCGGGCAGCCTCAAACTCGAATCTGCCCCTCACAGGGGCCTGCCTCAGCTGGTGCAGACCAGCGGCTGAAGCTCGACCGCTCTGGGGAGCAGGTGGTTCTGGACAACAAACCTGTTCAAAAAAGACGGCAAGGCTCCCGTACTTGAGAAACCCTCGGCCAGGTGCTCGGGTCTACACAGCCACTGGCTGTGCCGTTTCCAGGTAGCCGTCACACCCATACAAACAATTCGGGCACAAACTAGACGGAAGTAGATTTTAACGGCTGTCACCGAGCTGTGGGTCTGGGAAATGAAAGAGGACACTCTGTTGTTAGTCCTCAAATCACTACACGTTAAACTCCATTAACTCGGGTGGGCGCAGACCAACGCGTTTAGGCGCTGTGGGCGTGTGAGCATGCCCGCGGGGGCTTGGAAAGCATTCAGAACGCTCGAGTCCACGACATTCCAAATCCCCACCGCCCTGCAAGGGGAGCCGCCACTGCAGGAAATCGGGACACTGCTTCTTCATATAAAGATTTCATACCCGTCAATCAGGGCAGGAACCCAGAGCAAGCCATAATGGTGACTTCCTCGGCAGCAAACACAGGCTGCTCACCAGCTGTGGGCTGTGCATCCTTACCCTCTTTTCTCTCCCATTCAGAATGGTTTCCTCTTAATCACAATAATCCCAAAAGTGCTAAAACATATCAATCGTTGGGTAAGCCCGGCCTACAAAGGGCCAGCCGGCTGGCTTTTATGGCCTTGTCCAACAGCAGCTGATACTTCATTCAGTGACAAATCCAATTTAGCAGTTACAAGAGATTTAGCATCCCTGAAAAAATATTGGGGTTGATCTGGCACTCTAAAGTCAGCACATGTTCCGCTGCCATATTGTTGCGGAGATTACTGTGCTGTCATATTTGGATGTCTACAACCAACCGTCTCGCACCTTTTCTACCCTTGCCCCCCACGATCTAATGATGNAGAGAAAATGTAATCCCTGGATAAAAAATACAGGCTACAACCGTATTTGGAAACTGACTCAATAATGTGATTTTTATCATCCCCACACACGCGCATACGCGCAAACACATGCGCGGGAATAATTGGCTCTACTTTTCTAACGGGATTCTACCCTACTTTTGGGATCTAAGTCAGCTTTGAAGGGTGAAAAGAGATAAACAACGTGTAAAGATCTCACCCTTGGATTGAAATTCATCATATTAAGAACTACTGCAGGACTGATGGTAAAGATCTTCTCATTAAATTTTTCACATTTGTTTTAAAAATCAGAACATTAGAAACCCAAGAAAAGCTTTAAGCCATGGTGGAGAAAAGCACATACATTGACAGAAAAATTAACTTTTGAATATTTCAAATACTCAAAACAGGTATGTTCTTTACAGATAATTATATAAATTCAAGTTCAGAGAATCTCCTAAGAAAATAACTTGGATAATTTAGCTATTAAAGGGACACCCAACCAACAAAATGACATTTTTAAGCAACACCACAAGGTAATGTATAAAATACAATAAAAGGGAAGTGATCTAATAGGAACACAGGCTGATTATTCCTTTAATATTAGGGCTTTGTAGTCAACAGTTGGTTATGTATCCCAGATTTAACGATACCAAAAAAGTGACCACAGAGGCATCTGGCTTAAAAAAAAAAAAAAGTTTTCAGTGCCATGAGACATTTGCAGTTGTGGCTGGCAAGATATCAGTGATGGAATATTACATACATGGAGTTCTTATTTCATGTGGTTTTCAAAACTTTATTCTCTGGATTTTCTTAAAGCATAAACTGAAAATTGAAACAAAAACAAACGCCCAAAGCCTGCAGACGGGAGAAGACATTTAGCTTCTGTGAGTAACTATCCATTAGATTAATATTTTGCCAATGTCACTTGTCACAACAAAAGCAGCGGCATTTATAATTTACTCCAAGACTGGTTTAATTAAAATTCAAAAAACCACGACAAAGCTAGACTGCATTTCGTTTGCCACATTGTAATTACTTACTTTGTAGCCAACTATAAACAATATTTTATCAGGTCCACAAAAAATGCACTTAAAAACTAACAGTAAAGCAGAGACATTGGAAGGACTGATGGAATCAGTCCCTACACTTCTACTTCGAACAGAGAGTGACTTCTCAACTTTCGTAGGACATAAGAAAATGGGTTCCCATTTCTCCAATCTGAGGGGACTTTGGAGTCTGCCTGCATTACCCTCCCTTGGAGCAGGGCTCCGACTCAGGACACAAATTTGGCGGAACCAGATCTGCTGACCTCCCTCCCAAGACCAGGAAAGAGTCTCGCTTGGCTCAGACTCAACAATGAGACAATAGAGGCTGCCAGGCATGATGAATGACTTAAAGGCTTAAAACCACCATTTGCATCCTCCCAGATAAACAATTAGCTAAAAAAAAAAAAAAAAAAAATCTGGAGGCAACTTCCAATACTGTTAATATATGCCTGGCAGCGGAGAGTTAGTTTAGGGAAATTAGACTTACTTTAAGACCATGTGCCCGTGACATTCTCTGAAAGTGCTTTACTGAAATGGGAAGAAAGAAACCTCTCCTTCTGGATAAAGGACAAAGTGGAGAATTCTGAAAGTTAGAAAAGGCTCAGAAACATCCAAGTCTCCTAAAGAGCCACTATCAAGGTTTTCAGTGTATTTGATTACTGAATTTTTCCATTCTCTCTTCCCTTATTTTAAATCCACATAATTCGTAGAGGCAGCGTAATAAAAAAAAAAAATCGCTTCTTGAACAAGGCGGGCAGGCAGAAACACGATCTGAGCCTGAAAGAAAAGGAAACGGCCTTCACGCACGCTTGCCAGAGAAAAACCAGTGCTTCTGAAACTGCACACAGGCAATCTTCTGGAGCCTGTGAGGATCCAGGAGTGAATGCCTGAGAAATATCTCAAAAGTCAACCTGTATTTTTCTAGAATGAATTTACAGGACAGGGCAAGAGTACCTCCGGAAGTTCACCAAACCTCCATTAATAAATGAGGGAGAGGTGCGGTTTCCATGACAACCGAGACTCTGAGTCTCGGGAAGGCTTAGGGCACAACCACCGAAGGTTTTCCCTCAAATCCCAACTTCCCGTTGGGCGGTGCTGACAAAACCAAACAGACTTTTAAGCCCGGGGATGCAGTGCAGGCTTTCTCGAAAAAGGATTCTCATAGCACCGGCTTGGGTCCTCAGTGGGGTGGTGGCGTCACCGAATGCTGGAGCTCCATCTTGCTACAGAGGCTTGGAACATGATTTTAAAGGGGGTTCAGGGCCCCCTGGGAATGTTCCGTAAGTTAAATATATTTGCTGTGCTATTATAATGTGTTAGGACAAGTTATAGATCACTATAATAGGCTCCCATGATTAACATTAGTCTGGTTTTCCTTTGCTCCGTAGAAATGATTTGAGGAATTTGGAGTCAGCTTGCTCACCAGAGGTCAGCACCTGGGGAACACTGACCGCCTGTCTTTAACATATGTAACCTTCAGGCTTATACTTCATGAGGTCTTGACACATTTTCAGACGAGAGCTTTCCAGATCCCCCCCCCTAGAAACAGGGGAGTGTGGAAAAATACCGACTCTAGTAACTGTGCCTTTAACTAGTCACTGACTTTAGGGAAAGCTATTCGCCTTTTGGAGCCTCAGTTTCCCCACAGGTCTCATACCCTGTAATGCTATGAGATCACAATGATGAGATCTGGCTACTTTTATATTCCTTCCCAACACAAGTGGCCAGAGAACAACCGAAAGCACTGGTGTCTTCCAATCCTCCACCCTCTGCTTCCGGCTGAACGCCGAAAGTGCGGAATCTCCAAGGTCCAAACCAAAGGAAGATGGCGTGCTTCCCAGGAAATGCAAGCCGCTACACGATGGACAGCTACTAGGAGAGCAGCATTGGTGGGGAGTGGGGGAGGAGTGTTGGGATTAGAGGGACTCTTAGAAGAGCCCAAGAGAGGGGCGCCTGGGTGGCTTAGTCGGTTAAGCGTCCGACTTTCGCTTAGGTCATGATCTCACGGTTCGTGGGTTCGAGCCCCGCGTCGGACTCTGTGCTGACTGCCAGCTCAGAGCCTAGAGCCTCTTTTGGTCTGTGACTCCCTCTCTCTCTGACCCTCCCCTGCTCACGCTGTCTCTCTCTCTCCTAGAAATAAATAAAACATAAAAATTAAAAAAAAAAAAAGAAGAGCCCAAGAGAATTATAAAGCTCCCCCTTCCAAAAACAATGCAAAAGCAAACACTGACCTTAGAGTTTCCCTTGGAGAATAATGACGGAGGAGAATTAAGTGCAGTCCGTATGCTAAGGTGGGGACACGCTTCTCAAGCAGCACCCATCCTTGCTCTCTCAAGAGCTGTGCTAAGAGCAGAGAGATAACTCTTCTAAAGCCAATGGCTGCTGTGGGGTATGACTTGGATGTAGACAGCAAAGAGGACCCAAGGAAGGAAAATGTACTACTTCTTCATGCACAGAACTTACAATCTAGCTACATAATGGTGTATAAGAGATGCAGTCAGGGAAAGAAAGACAAGGCAGAACCATGGTGGTTAGATATTTTTAAGGGTTCCTTTTTAATTCTGCCCCCACCCCCTTTCTTTCCCCTTTCACATATGAGCAGTCTGGACTTAGGTCCCTCTCTGACATCCACATAATAACATAATAATGTAACTTCCCCCACCTGGACTGCCTTTAGCCTGTTGTCATGCTAAAAGGATTAGAAGACAGAAACAAATTCCTGACAGCTACCCCTGATAACCTGAGAAGAGAAAAAGAATCCCAGTCTTCCATTTCCATTTTCAGACAGGTCTGGCTCAGCAACAAACCAGCTGAAGGACACGAAGGGTAAAATTTCCAGAACATCCCCCCCCACCCCGACCCCGCCATGGAAGCCATGAAGTTGCTATCTGGGGGAGCAATCAAATCTGGACCCCAACTCTGCAAGCCACACATAATCTAATGCTGTTCCTTTCACAAGATCACGTTCAGGGAGCCACTGTGTATGTACTAACCTCCCTTAACATGAAGTCTAGATGTCATTTTTCTGCCTCAGAGAAACACTAGAAGCTTCTGATGAGAATAGGGCCACTCTATCCTTGAGGGATATGGAGATAGCTGGGTGTGCCTTTGGACATACACAGCACCCCTAAACCACGTGAAGAGCATGGGAGTCACAATGACATCATCTCAGCCTAGACCCAGGCATCAGGGGCCAAGGGATGGGTCACTTATGCCGTGGAAATGAAAATAAAGAAAAGTTGAGAAAGACTGTTTCTCAGAAACAATCATCCCCATTACATGAGTTTTGATTGGCCTTTCTCTGTAATTTTAGACCTTGCAGTGTGAGTGAGCAACTGGGAGTACTTATTGAGCTTGGTTTATGAAGCGGGGAGCTAGAACAGCAGAGGCCAAGCTGAGTTTGCCGACAGCGAGACAGTCATGCTAGAAGGTAAGGCTGCATCCTGAGGGCAAAGCCAAGTGCCATCAGCTGTGCTCAAGGAGGGAGCTTAAACATCCTCCCTGGGCTCTGGAAGGAGAATTCTAACTACGGAATGAAGACAAGATGGAAGAGGCTAACTGGAGACAGGGAGGGAGGCAAGAGGGATGGAGGACAATTGGGGGAGTGGCAAAGAAAGCCTGAATTTGGGAAGTAGGCCTGAAGAAGCAAGAGAGGGGACTGGATCACGGGCTGGCACTTGACATGTCTGCTATGGATGGGAAGGGCAGATTTCAATGGCGGCTGATAGTCTTGGCTCCAAGATGGTGCTGCATCCTGGCAATGAAGAATGCAGGAAAAACAGGACACTGGAACAAGAGAGGCAATCAGTTTCATCTGGGCATCTGAATTTGAGGGCACAAAAGGATGTCCATGAGGAGCCATCCATAAAACCAGCTGGATGTGCAAGGTTGGGGATTAAGAGATTCCGGCTGAGCAGGACGTACGGGTCTGGCAGTCAGCCTGTGGCTGATAAGTAAGGTTGAAAGCAGCCAATCACACCAGGAAGAGTGGAGAAGGAAAAGGGAGCTGGAGAGCTCAAGGGCTGAACAGAGGGAAAGGAGTCAACAGAGGAGGCTGAGAAATAGGAAGAAGAAATAGTCAAGGAATATCATGGAAGGCAAAGTCAGATAAAGTTTCAAAAAGAGCTTAAGAAGCCACCCATTTAAAATGCTGGAGAAAGGTCAATGAGGATAAGAGCTACGTGTTAGGGGACATGTTAAATTACATCTCTTAAAATCTACAATAAACACGCTCACGGACAAAAGCAGCCGAGGTTGTAGGTGGTGCCCACCCATCAGTCTGATGTAGACTGAGTCTTGTTTGAGACGAGGCTTCACAAGTGGAGTTCCAAGGACCAAGGGCCCTTTGGAGGGTGACATGACTCATATGGTCTCATATGCTGGACTCTGGTCACTGACCTAGGATATGGGGCGGGGGGGGGAGGGGAAATGAATGGAAACAAAATGCAAGAGCAGTTACTGAATGCTGTGTGGTCTGGGAGAGAGCGGTGACAAAGGCCTGTGTCCGGCAGCCCTCTGGTGGAGTATGGAAGGGAGGTGAGGCAGCGTCCACTTTCCCAGATGTGAGCAGAGACTGGGGAGCGCAGGGCGACACCACTCTCTGGTCACTGCCATCAGTCTGGCTAAGAACACAAGAGAAGGTAATGAAAATGTTCTGTGAGAATCAACTGGCTACATGGAATTATAATAAAAAGCACTGTTTGTTTTATTAGTATTTATAGACTGTGTGCTACACATGCTTTATATTAGTGAAAATTTTAATCAACATGTAAGTGTGTGCATGTGTGTGCAAAAGTGAGTTTGTGTGTGCATGCGCATGTGTGTTTTAAAACATCTGTCTGGAGGAGCACCTGGGTGGCTCAGTGAGTTAAACGTCGGACTTTGGCTCAAGTCATGATCTCGCAGTTCCTGAGTTCAAGCCCCACGTTGCACTTTGCGCTGACGGCTCAGAGCCTGGAGCCTGTTTCAGATTCTGTGTCTCCCTCTCTCTCTGCCCCTTTCTTGCTTATGGTCTGTCTTTGTCTGTCTGTCTCTCTCTCCCTCTCTCTCCCTCAAAATTAAATAAACATTAAAAAAATTTTTTTAAAATATCAGTCAGGCTATCAGTGGCCAGCAGCCCTTTCAGTCAGTGCTTCTAAAAATTTTGCCAAAGGAGGGGTAGCTCAGTTGGTTGAGCGTCATACTCTTGGTTTCACTCAGGTCATGATCGATTGTTCATGAGATTAAGCCCCACTTTGGGCTTGGAATTCCTTCCCGCCCCCCATGTCCCTCCCCCACATGCACACTCTTGTTCTCTCTCTCTCTCTCTCTCAAAATAAACAAACTTTAAAAATACATAAATGTTTCACCAAAGGGGTAAACCAGGTTCCTAAGTCAACTAAAGATGTCACATTTGAGTGGCATCTTGTGAGCTTCTCTGAGGTGATCCAACCAACTCCCCACAAGGTAGAAACCCCACAGTCACAGGTACCTTCTTCTGGCTCTCCATCCTTACGTGATCCATTCGTCCACAAACACGCAACTGCACAAACATCTGTCCCTCAGGCCCATCCACATTTCTCCTAGGCCCTGACCATTTCCTTCCCAAACTTTCCCAGTAGCCTCCTGACTGCTTCCTGATCTTCCATTTCCCCCGCTCTTACCCTTCCTTAAAGCTACCACCAGAGTGGCCTTACTTAATTAAAATATAAAGTCTTCTCCCAGTGTCTTCAGTGCCTCCCTCCAATCCTTGGGCTTTCTATCAGGGCAGTCCCCTGCGCCAGGAGTGCTGCCTCTTGTTGCTACCTGCAGGCTGCAGTCCACCTTTCAATAAAGCCTTCCACAACCCACAACGGGGGCTTCCCTGCTCCCGCTCGTTATGCTCTCCTGCTGTCAGAGCTGCCCCCAAAGTCTATCTTTTGTTTCCATGACTGCCTTCTCTAGAAACGGCCAGGGTACCAGGTGGCAGGGGCTTTTCCCCATCACCCCTCCAACCCCAGACGCCAGGATACCACCTAGCACATACAAGATGCTCAATTAACATCGACTGAACGAATGGACCAGCAATGCACACACAGTGTACACCATACTTCTTTCTGAAGCTCAGGATCTTAAAAGGTGGTTTGTTTGTCTTGTTTTAATAAAATTGGAAGAAAAATACGATATATTTTTTAATTTTTAAAAAAAAGTTTATTTATTTTGAGGGAGAGAACCAGCGGGGGAGGGCAGAGAGGCTGGGGGAGGGGGGGTGAGTGGAGACTGAGGATCCAAAGCAGGCTCTGTGGTTTCAGCGCAGTGAGCCCGATCTGGGGCTCAAACCCATGAACCATGAGATCATGACCTGCGCTGAAATCAAGAGTTGGACACTTAACCGACTGAACCACCTAGGTACCCCGAAAAAACTTATTTTAGGGGGAAAAATGTATGACTTGGGAATTTTCCCACATCTGTGAGAAAGCAATGCTTGCTCAGACTTCCTTGTGCCGTAACTTGTTTTCTGTCAAGAGAAATTTACAAGCCTGTTTCTCCACTTTGAGCCATACAGATTTTCTGTTGAGAAACCCTTTCATGCCATGCCTGTGGTTTCTCATCTACCCAAGCCTCTTAATTACAAAATATTATCACTCAAACCAACAGAAAAGCAATGGAAATACTTGTAACCATTCTGCCCGGACCGTTCAAGGAACTGTCTTACAGACTTTAATACGAGAGCGTCAGAAACGTTTGTTTTGCTCTAGGATACACTTTAGGGATCACTTCATCTATTAAGTTCAACTTTTTTTGCAGATGACAAAATTGAAGCAAGGAAAAGCCAAGAGACATCCCTATATCCACACCACTGAGGAGCTTAAAGCGGGGAAGTATTCATTCCAGATCCACTCTATAATAATAAACCTTGGTTTTGTATTAACGCTTTACCCAAATGTTAAACATTCTCTTTAAAGTGCATCTCCTCATGAACATTTAGCAAAGGCATACAACAGGCCCTGAATGCTGCTTCCAGCAGGATTTAAATCCCAAGTTCTCCTTAATTGGAAGGAAAAACCGAATCCGGATATACATGGAACTAACATCCCGGTGATTCTCGCGATCATAACTGCAGAATCAAAAGCAAAGGCCGTTCTCCCCTTCAAGCATCAGACACTGTCATAGAGGCCACGCAGCCCTGTCCACGTTGGGCACTATCCAAAGACATTACATTATGCCAAGGGCCCCTCCTTGGACCCTCCTGAACGTAGTCGGGTTCGCCAAATGGGGACCCATGTCAACACCAAACACTTCTGTTACTAGGATCCGCAGGGATATGTTGTAGGTTAGGAGGCAACAGTGTTGTTTTCAAAGTCCCATAGGCCCCAAAATTCCTCTGAAGAGAAAGAATGCAAGATCTTCTCTTTTAATCAGGTTCACAACACGGAAGAGGTAACAGGAGGTAAAATGACTTATTTTGAGCAAATCCAGTGGGTCCTCAAACATGAAAGATGATGATGTAAAGCAGTCATGTCAGTCCCTGCTTTAACCCATGAAGAGCCATCCACCAGGGCGTCCATGGCTCGTCCTTACTGCTCCGCCCCCCCAGATCAACCCCCCCCCACCCAGGTGGGCACCTGCGATGTTCTCCTGAGGGAGGCATTCTGGCCCTCCATCGGTAATTTCAGCCTTAAAAAGCTGGAGTCTTCTCTCCAGCTACATTGCCTCTCTGAATCATTCATTCTCTAAATCATTTTCTATGAATCATTCCTTCATCCACAACATGTCTGAATCATTTCAATTTCATCTGCTGAGATATACAGAGTAACAAGATGTGAACTGTATTATGCAACCCGCTGTCCTAAAATCTTCCTTTGTCACTTCTAAGGGCGCCTACATTCAAGCATTTGCAAAATTCCTGGACGCATCTACATTTACCCTTGACCCCTGGACGATTTTAAGCTTCCTTTATGTATTTCTTCCAACTTTCTTCTTTCCAGATGGGAGGGCCCATGTCTTCGGTCTCTCCTTACCCAAAGGAGTGTGCTTATCTCTTTATATTGTCCTACAGGAGCGGTTTAGCATTGGGTATGGTATTCCAGGGGCCAGCACCGGACGCCAGGTATAAAAACACAGATATCAGATCACATACAAAGAGGCGGCTGGTTTAGAGAAAGGAGCCCCAGCTCAGGTGTAGGGACACCGGGTTCAAATTCCAATCTGAACCTACCTGGACCTCAGTTTTCTTATATGTAAATAAAGCGTCTAAAATTCCCTTACAGAACTGTCGTGAGGCTCAATAAAGAACAGTCCTATGAAATCAGTTGGTACAGTATCTGGCATGTAACTAATATGTCATACCTATTAGCCAGATCCAAAATTAGGCGTAAATAAAATCACTTCTCATTACCCTTATAATTTCTCATTCACATCATTTTCTTTTTTTTTTTTTAAATTTTTTTAATGTTTTTTTTTTTATTTATTTCCAGGAAAGAGAGACAGTGTGAGCAGGGGAGGGTCAGAGAGAGAGGGAGTCACAGACTGAAACAGGCTCCAGGCTCTGAGCTGGCAGTCAGCACAGAGCCCGACGCGGGGCCCGAACCACGAACCGCGAGATCATGACCTAAGCGAAAGTCGGACGCTTAACCGACTAAGCCACCCAGGCGCCCCTTTTTCACATCATTTTCAATGCAGTCTGAATGCAACTGCTCGCTCAAACAGAAACAGGCCCGCATGCCTCCGGCATTGACTGCCACCAGTTAAACCAGGGAACAGAGAATGTGCGTTCCTCCCCAACTCGGTTTGCCTGTAAAGCACCACCGTCCCAACCGGAAGCTGCTCAAAGGACCTGGAAGGCAAGTTCACAAAAGGAACATAAGTGGTTTGATAAAATGAGAAAAGGTTCATCCTCACAGGTAGTCAAGTCGATGCAATGTAAAACAACATTGACCCTCCCTGTTCCCGGGAGCGTGCGGTGCTGTTCGGGGAAAGTACTGATGCTCTGATTCGACTGTTGACCCTTTGTGGTGAGCCATTTGATTATGTGTATGGAAAGCCTTACAAATACCTTTATTCCTCATGTGATTTGGGGACAGAATCTGGAATCCTGGGGAAGAAGGTTGCTAAGAGGTGTCTGTCACAGTTATATTAGTGAGGGGTAAAGAATAGAAACAAAATAAAGGAATTGTTCAACTATCTCGGAATAGAACGTTAAATAGGTATTCAAAAATATTACTTAATAGGAAAGGTTTATGCTTTACATGAAGAGAGTCCAATAAAAACATAGACAATGATCACAACTTCGTAAAGTAAAAATAAACTCCTACAAAGGAAAATACACCAGAATGCTAACAGTGGTTGGCTCTGGGCAGTAGGTATCACAGATGGGTTTTTCCCAGTTCTCTATTCTATTTCTTTTCCTTTTTTTTTTTTTTTAAACATTTATTTTTTTTTGAGAGAAAGAGAGAGCAGGAGCAGGAGAGGGGCAGAGAGAGAAGCAGATGGAAGATCTGAAGTGGGCTCTGTGCTGACAGCCCTACGCAGGGTTCGAACTCATGAGCTGTGCGATCATGACGTGAGCCAAAGTCCGACGCTTAACNATTATATTTGTTTTCCTTTTTTTTTTTTTGTAAACATTTATTTATTTTTGAGAGAAAGAGAGAGCAGGAGCAGGAGAGGGGCAGAGAGAGAAGCAGATGGAAGATCTGAAGTGGGCTCTGTGCTGACAGCCCTACGCAGGGTTCGAACTCATGAGCTGTGCGATCA
The DNA here is from genome assembly GCF_008692635.1 of Crocuta crocuta. NCBI lineage: Eukaryota > Metazoa > Chordata > Mammalia > Carnivora > Hyaenidae > Crocuta > Crocuta crocuta. The sequence continues at coordinate 7,101,509 of NW_027529526.1, forward strand.
TGACGTGAGCCAAAGTCCGACGCTTAACCGACTGGGCTACCCAGTTGCCCCTATTCTCCTGTTTCTGTCTGGGGAATCCGTCTCACCCCCACTGTGTCCACCTGCTGAACACAATGCCTACACAGGGACACAGGGGATGAGAGGGCAGACGAGAAACCCAACCAGAGCAGCACATGTGTGTAGGGAGAAGGCCATTTGGTCCATACCATTTGGTGACCCTGAGTCTCTACAGATGAAATCCCATTTTCACACTGAGCACCGCTCACAAATCCAAGGGCAAGTATGCGGACTTCTATAGAGCTGATACAATTCAAGATTACAATTCGTGTGGACATGCATTCACAACCAAGACCAAAAGGACAGTAAGTGATCTCCACATCCAGGCACACTGAATTATGCACCGCACTCTCTCTCATGTCCTTTGGGCCTTCAAACATGAGATACCTCTCCCCTCGCTTCTCTGCCTGGCCAACTCCTACTTCTATGTCAATTCCCACCTTAGACAGCCCTTGACAATCAATATGGTATACAGACCAAACTGTGGGTGCTGTTCCAGCCCCAAATTTGTAAGTTGAAGCCCTAACCCCCCGTGTGACTATGTTTGGAGGCAGGGTCTCTAAAGAGGTAATTACGGTTAAGTGAGGTCATAAGGGTGAGGCCCTAATCCAACATGACCGGTGTCCTTCTATGAAGAGGAAGAGACAAAAAGAGATGTGCGTGGACAGAAGGCGCGGTAAGGACAACGTGAGACGGTGGCGGGCTAGGAGGCCAACGAGAGAGGCCTAAGGAGAAACCAAACCTCCTCACGCTGTGGTCCTGGACTTTCAGCCTTCAAAACAGTGAGAAAATCCACTTTTGAGAAAAATCCATTTTTGCTGTGTAAGCCATTCTGTGGTCTTCGGTCCAGCAGCCTTGGCAAACTAACCCAATGCACATACGGCCTCTGAAGAGACTCGACTTCTTGAGGGCCGCAGCCCCTTCTGTCCTGTCCGCTACTGAGGGCCCAAGGCCTGGCACAGGGTAGGGCTCGCGGAGAAAAGAACACATCTTGAAATAAGAAATAACAAATCTGGAATCTTGAGTGTTTGCAGGAATTAATATGAATTTCAGGCACGCAGCCTTAGAGTCCGACGGGAGCGGCTTCTGAAAGTAACAGCCAAGCAGGCAAAGAGAGGAATGAAGAAGGTAACCAGCCATGTCCAGTCTCTTTTATTCTAAGCAGATTTTTAAAAGATGCTTGCGGCGTAAACTCTTGGACATTATAAATAGTTAATTTAAAGATAATTATGGATGGGGAGTAAGTTAATTAAGTTGTTTGCCTTTACGCACTAGGGTATATGCGAGCGCGCCTGGCTTGAGTCACTATGGGATGCGCAGCAGTAATTAACTCGGGCTTAGTTGCTGAACATGGGAAAAGGCACACATGGAGGCCGAGTTAGTTGTATTTAAGGAAACTGCATTTCATAATACAACACTTTTCAAAGGTGATCATCGCCAAAGAAAAACAGATCTCCTTTTTCTTCTTTTGACCGAGGTGCCTTTGCTCCCCACGTTTACCCCACTTCGTCCTCAATACAGTATGGTAAAGATTTCTCAAAATAGCCCGTATGGCAGAAAAAAAGGGGGGGAGTAGGGACAGTACTCAGCATAAGAATGGGTTGTTTTCCGAGGCTTGAAGTCAGAATTGAAAGGTAGTATTATGTGGCCCATGACAGGACAGTGTTGCAGTTACATTTCCAGCGAGTCCACAAAGTCTTATTATGCTCATAAACCCAAGACCAGTCCATAAAAGTCTATCTAACTGGTAAGAGTAAGATGACTAACAGTGGCCACCTGTCTTCCTTTGAGGACGCTAAAAGGAAAAAGGAGACTTCATCCACTTGCTCTCCAATCTAGTAGGAAGCAATATTTTTTTTCCCTAGGCCTCCTCCCCACTACCTTTACTTCTTTCCCAAATCCTATTGCCTCTTTCTCCCGGTGCAAGGCACTCTAGCCCTAAAGTCAGCGAGGCTCAGAAATTCCTAAGCCCTGTCTCTGTTTCCACACACAAGAGCAGTCCTGCAATGCCACATTCCCAGCTGGGTGGGGGTCAAGAGGAATTGATCTCACTAACCTCACTTACACTACACTCAGTGCCCTTTATTTGTCATTGCACGTACAGTGACGTTTTAAAAGAAGATGATTATGACTCTCAACTAAAACTCCAATAGCAACATTAAGGCATCCATCCATCCATCCATCCATCCATCCATCCAACCATCCATCCATCCATCCATCCATCCATCCATCCAACAACCGAAAACCTCGTCTGCGCCAGCCTTTTCAACTGGAGAGGTGTGGCGTTTGTCAAGTCCACATAGAAGTACCAGCCCTCATTTCCCAAATTTGAGGGCTCTTGAGTTTGCTCTCTGTGGAGGAGGTCTCCTTGCTAAACCTGAGGTAACAGAAAAACAATACCTACTTCTAAGCCAGTCCCAAGTTAGAAGCCAAGGTTTGTATAAATTTCACCACTTAAAATCTCCCTGCCAAACAAATGTACTCTCCTATAAACAAGAAAATGTTTTCTTATGTATAAAATACTAGGCCTAGATTGGGAGTTGATTCCAAATCAGTGGAAATAGATACTGTCTATCACAATGGCAGGTACGCTGCTTTCTAGTATAAGAAAACAAACAAGGTTTGCTATTACATATATTCACTGCTGTGTGTTGGCACATTACCTCCTGCCCTCCCTCTGCTACGTTCTGAGCTACATACACGAAGCTCTTGAGTCCTATGGAAGTGACACATGAGCTCACAGAGACAATGGCCATCTGATGCAACCAGAGGCAGGATAAAAAAGAAACAAATCATGTAACTCTAAAGCACTTCCTCCTTATATACACCTGTATTTACCTCACTGTCCTTCTGAACTCTCAGAAGGAAGGATGCAAACATTTTTAATCGGTAATGGGTATCATCTATTGAGTGCCTAGTGTGTACCAGGTGCTATGCAGCACCCTTCCCAAACAGCTCTTCATTATCACAGAAGTTCTACTAGGACAGGGGCTACCATTATTCCCAGTTTACAGATGAGGAAGCCGAGCCTCATGCCAGTTAAAGGGCTCCCTCCAAGCACACAGCTAATAAGCAGCAGGCTGGGAGCTGAGCCCAGGTCTGCCAGAACGCACTGCCCTTACAAGGAGGTTGCGTCAGATATTCACAAGTCCAAAGCCTCCGCAGATATCTGCTCCAGCCACTGTCCAGCCTAAGTAACAGATGACCTAAAAAGGATGAATAATCTAAATAAATCAAATGCTAGAAAATCTATTCTGCATAGCTCATATCTCACCCTCTCCTCTCCAAATGTGAACTGAGTAATTTATCTTTCACACCTCGAATGGTTTCTTTTACACCAAACTGTAATTACCCCCAACGCTGGTTGCCAGCCACCTGTTGACACGGGCTATAATACACATTGCTTGATGTCTAATTTTATCCAAGCCTTCCTTCTCCAATTCAAACTTCAAATTCTCATTCCTCAAGATATAACTACTGCAACTCAATTCGACAAACACTTATTAAGTCTTTACGTAATTATATGTGTCAGGTACATAGATACAGCCTTTGCCCAAGGGCTAGTTCCAACTCTGGTTGGGGAAATGAGGAACCAAAAGTATAAGCAAGAGGAGGAAGCAACTAATCTGGTCTGAGAGATTCAGAGGAGGCACCTGAAAGGGTTCTTGAAGAATGACTGGGAATGTCTATTACGGCTAAATCATAATAGACCCGGGAAATACCGAGTGATCCTGTACAGCAAGAAGAACTGGGGAATCAACAAATGGTGACAGGCTGTTAACATTTTAAACACGAAAAATCTGATCCCACAGGAAAAAAGGAACCAAAGCTCTTTTTAGCAACATGGCGAAAGGAGTGAATTTAAGCTTCCGGAAGATGAGGCAACTTATGCAGACATTCTGAGGGGTGATGTGCTCTCTAAGACTAAGTTCCACGTTTTCAGATTCTACATGCGCAGTTTGTTGGGCTACCAATGACGAATGTCAAAAAGAGCGGTGTACATTTCTCCTTTTTCATTATCTTAATTCAGATAACGGCACTTTCCTGCCCTGCATCGATGAGAGAGATCTATGCTGTGCCCTGTATTAAAACATTTCAGCCCCAGAAGGCCAGGGGAGAGGCAGACCTGCGTTTCAGCACACCTCTGTGGGTTGGAGTGCAACGTTCATAATTAAGATGATCTGAATTCCCCCCAAATCCCGTTTTTTCTTCCATTCATTGATAGGGTCTTGATTAAAAATACAGACATTTTGTCATCCTTACTACATTTACCTCATCTCAACACTCTCCTGACTGGGTGAAAGCTAATGCTTCTTCTTCTGTCTGGTCAATTATTGCATGGACACAAGGGACCAATTAATGCCATCCATAAAAGCCTGAATCATTCTGTCAATTAACGAGAACTAACTATGTCATCAGATATATTACTGGTGAGCAAGTCTATTTGGTTGCAATATGTCTTGAAGGAGAGCAGTATCAAATGAATCACAATTGACTTGGACAACTGCTAGCATAATTTCGGAAGATGAAAAGACAGATGTGGTAGTTATTAGTGGTCCCCTGAGGAATTACAGGCAAGCAATTGTAATGTGCTAAGACTGCACTAGCAGGTGCCTGCAGTACAAATCAGGCAGAGGGTTAAATCAATATTTTCAATTTCTTAGGATCAATCTGGTGTTTGAACGAGATGGAAACTTGTTAGCGATTGGCAGGATGTGTAAATGAAAAGTCAAACTTCTTATTATTTGTTAAAAAGGAATGGGTGTACTGAATCATGCCCTTGGCACAAGGTAATGCTTTCATGATCCAGTAGCTGGGGCATTCACTGGGAATCAAGCGGTTCTTAAATTTTAATAGAGTGCAAAAGGTTAGCTTTATAAAGGTGGAACGCTCAAGATCTTTAAAAATGATTGATGTGTCAATTGGAAAGTTTTGAGCTGTGACAACAGTATAGTTATTAATGATTAGGGCAAGAGGCAAAAGGAAGCCTTAAAATAAATGTAAAGAAGTGGGG
>NW_027529526.1:7106588-7107980 GCF_008692635.1 Crocuta crocuta
GAGAAGATCTTACCAAGAATGTACAGATTGAACACAGCCTTGGGGACGTAACTACTTTTCTTTCACTAAGAAACAGTCTAGCTCGAAAGACCTTTTACCCAAAACCTGGGGGTATTTTTCAAACCCGGTTGTCTTTATTGAATTTATAACCTTTGTTGAATGTCTAGATTAACTGAGTGACTATCTCTGACACTGTTTCATCTTGGTTTTTGTTAGTTAGCTCGCTTTTAATGTAGAAACAGACGATCCTTTATATGCCTCCAAATTATGAAGCTCCAACACCTACAGAAAGAGAGCTCAGAACTGGAAACAAGTAAAACTTGTCCTAATGCATTTTGTGTGTACAGAGCAACCAGCTTAATCATTACTAGGGGGCAGTGTGGTTCACTAGAAGGAGTCAGAGAGGTGTGGGTGGGAATATGGGACCCTGGCTTCCTGGCTGGGTGCCTCGGTAAGTCACGTGACTGTTCTAGGATCAGCTATCCCGTGTGCTGGGGCGGGGGTGGGAAGGAGAGAGAAGGCTTCCTACTTCCTATACCTGTTGGAGACAGTAAATCTCCTGCTTGGCATATCAGAAGTACAAATGTTTCTTTCCTATGTAAAATGAAGTGGCCTTCTTCAATAAGGAATATCTAGTGAGTACAATATGAAGCTTACATGCATACAGCCGATTTAACTAGTTATATACATACACTGAAGTATTTTCCTGTTGCCTAACACACACACACACACACACACACACACACACACACACACACCCCTAACTTTCCAGAGGAATCAATGGAATACTACTTCAATACAAGTATTTCTTGACTGTATAAAAGCAACATTTTTGAGACACAGAGATCATGAGGCAGAGCATCCACCCTCAAGGAGTTTGAGGGGAATACACACCCAATTAAATGAAGCACATCTAGGATCAGCTCAGGTCACTGGGGGAATTCGGGGAAAGCAGCACGCCTCTAGGTGGCGGGCGGCCAAGAGCAGGCTCTGAGGGAAAGTCCACGGAGGAAGTGGTGTTTGAGACGGCCTCTGAAGAAAGCCACAACGCAGACAGGACAAGCTGGAAAGGGGTAGGAAGAAGACAGACAGACCTGGCAGGCTTCTTGGAGGGGGTGTCGCGGAAGTTTAGCAGTTGAAGGGTAGGTGAGAGGAAGGATTTCAGGCCAAGAGAGCTTCCTCTGCCAAAGGGGCTTCATCTGGGGAGCTGAATGGAGGGAGACAGCTTCTACAACAGGGAGAAGGGGAAGGAGAGGCCACCACCTTCCTACCAGCAGCACTGGGGGCCTGGGATGAGACGACAGGGCCAGGGCAGAAGCCCCAGCCAGAGAAAACAGCAGAGGGCAGGAAACCAGGGGTGGGGAGGTGGGGGGGGTGGGGTGTGGAGGGTGG
>NW_027529526.1:7108043-7129104 GCF_008692635.1 Crocuta crocuta
ACATCTTTGGCTTTTTTACACCAGTCACATATATGAACTAAAATGTGTGTGTGTGATGTAATTATCAACAACCAACAGCTTCCTCTGATTACATTTCATTAATAATTAATGTGCAAAAACATGCATCTATATATGTATGTATGTGTATTACACACAGGCTTACAGACTTTTTATAAAGGATGAGCACATTCTTGATCTTGTTAACTACACACACGCAGCAAATACCTAAGAACAAGCGGCTCTGGGCGCTATGGCACAGGAAGGCAGATCTCTCACATGGGGGGAGGTCCTGAGACCCTGGGCCCTACTCCCTGCCCATCTCTGAGTAGGACGGTCTCTGTGCCCGGAGGTGACCAGGAGAAGTCTTCCCTACAGCGGCTCGTAGTGAGCGCAGGCCTATTCTCAGGCCGCCCACATGGGTAGCCAGGTTTGGGCTGAGTCCTCCTTAGGCCCCAGGACTCAGGGCTGAGTCAGCTGAGTGTCAGACTCATGTCAGCCCTGGAGAGCTGCAGCTAACTGCCCAGGCAGCCCAACAAATGAGGCAAGCCCAACCAGGAGGGGGTGCCCATTTCCGGCCAAGACGATACACGTAGATACAATAGAAGCAGGGTAATAACGAGATGAACAGTGCTGATTTCACCAAGAGGGTCAGAAATTAAAATACTCATAGTAATAATAATAATAGAAGAGAACTAATGCCATAGAATTCACAGTTCCTATTTCTTTTTATCGGAGAAATGCCCCAGAATTCACTGGAACCACCACGCATCTTGGAATCTGCAGACATGTCAGAGTAATTTGATTCCCCTAAACCACAACAGGGCTTCCCACCTCTGTGGCCCTTGCTCAACCCGACTTTGTACATCAGGACACACACTCCTGCCCTCCCGGCAGCCTTTGGGAATCTCTGCCAGGCAGGCTTTCCTCTGGCTTTCCCTACCCAAGTGAGGTGAGACCCAGCTCAGTCTCCAGAATGTTCTTTCTCCTTATTTGGTCACTATCACTCTCAACCCTCCTCCAATTCNTTTTTAAAATATTTATTTATTTTTTTGAAAGACAAAAGAGACAGAGTGTGAGCTTGGGAGAGACAGAGAGAGAGAGGGAGTCACAGAATTCCGAGCAGGTTCCAGGCTCTGAGCTGTGAGCAGAGAGCCCAATGCGGGGCTCAAACCCACAAACCGTAAGATCATGACCTGAGCTGAAGTTGGATACTCCACCGAGTGAGCCACCCTGGTGTCCCTCCCTTCTCCAATTCTTAATGACACAGGAGGGTCTCTGTCACCCCCAAAGTCCTTTCTCGGATGTTTCCCTGGCCTCCATGTCCTTGGACCTGTCCTCCCTCAAACTGTCCACTCCCAAGGCACAGTTCACCAGGCTTTGCTGATCGTGCCCTCTTCATCACACGGCTACCAAACGCTATCCCTGCCCAATCGTTTCATTAAAAAGCCCCTACGTGTCTTGTGGTGAGGGTCATGGAGAAAAAAAAAATGGCCTCATCAGTCTCATGATGCCAACACACGTTGTGTCCTGTCTCGAGAACGACCTGAGTGATTACAGCTAAGGCGCCAGGCACCATCACCAGCATACGGCACATGCTCAATAAACTGAAACTCTTCTAGCTTTCATGACGCGTGTGCCGCGAACACCCAAGTTCATACCTAATCTCTACAAATGGAGTACGGGGCCAGCAGAATGCCACATCGGGGGGTTCTCCATCTCCCACGCTGAGGCAGAGCCTCGGGTGTAGAAGATATTCAATAAATACATAAAGGAAGAACCTGTTCGTCTTGAGGATCAATATGAGCATCATCAGTCCACAAAGTTGGCAAGAATGGGGAAGAAATCAAGGTCCCTTTCTTTAGTTCAACTGTTCTTCTAAAGACAATTATTAGGCTAATGAGCAATGTCCTCCTTGTGCATCACGCATTCATGAGTCAGGTCAGAGAGCTACAACCACAGAATAGGAGATGGAGAGAGGAAGCAGGGAAGACATTTTTTTCTTTCTCTTTTCTTTCTTTCAAGTAAATTTTCTTTCCAATATTTAAAAATCCTCAAAAGCTGAAAGCAGTGAATCTACATTTCATAAACATTGTCTTTGCATAAATAGGTGGGGGGATGGACATAACAGAATTTAACTAACTTATTTATACTGACTTGTTCCCCAAAGGGCAGGAGGCAGGTTCAAAAAATATTGGGTGAAGAAAACAATGAGACAAGAGTAAAATTAAGACGGGGGCAAGATGATAGAGAGAACCGCAAATCAAGAGGAAGGAGTCCCCAGGAAGGGCAGTGTGGACTGACACCGAGGAAAGGACTAAGTAGAGAAACCATCACTTATATTTTTCACTCAGCGCGTGCTGTAAAAAAATATATATCGTTCGGCTAAAAAGAAAAAGAAAAATATGAAATCACAGTGCCGTGAGGTAGGCTCTGTGGATCTTCCTGATTCTGATCTTGCGGAAAGAAAAGCTGCGCCTTTAAGAAACTCAACTCAGAGAGGCCAGCTTTTGAAACCAAGGTTCAGCAAAGAAGAGCCAATAAAAATGCTGTAACTTGAAACCGGCCCACACAGCACAAAAAGAAAGGAGCGAGGTCGGCCCGGTTGCCCTCCGACACACCCTTCTAACTCGGTTCTAGAACAGCAGCGCCCAGTTTGCGAGACAAGAAGCTAATTGACTCCAGCGTCTGCTGCATAAGCTATAAAATAAGTACATAAAGGACAATATGAACATACAGCGCCATCAGTTACATAAAAAGGCCTGCTGTCCGACGCCACACTGCGCACCAAACAGGGAGGGCGATTGTTTCAGCAGGCTGCCTGGACGGAGGGTGAATAATTAGCACACTTGTGAATTAAGTGTCCACCAGGAAGAGATCTCCGTCCTGGAGCAGCGGCCCTGCAGCGCCCAGCGCCCTTGGCCCTCAAGCCGGGAGGTTTTAAAGATCCTCATTGACCACCCTGATGTGAGCGAATACATTCTTCAGCCACATCAGCCAACGGCTTGCTCTGCTGTGACCATTTCTTACTCACTGAAACACACACACACACACACACACACACACACACACACACACACTTCTCTTCTAAAGTTTCACCAACTGCTACTTGCCATTCCCTGGAAATGTCATTTTCTCGCTCACTTATTCTTTTTGTTGGCTAGGGATACGACTCCTGCCAAAAAAACAGGAATGGTGACCAAAGCATCCACTGTCCTGGCACAAAGAGGGCAAAACGCAATGTCAAGTCCGTACATGGTTGTCCATGGAGTTGGGGGAGGGGGAGGAAGGAGAGGGGCCAGGAGTAAACACATTTGGCAGTAGGCTTTTTCTCACTGCCGACTCATGGAAAAATGTTTTTCTTCCCTCTGCAAATCTGAAAGTAAGCAAGCAGGGTGTGTGGTCTTGCTTGTTACTAGGACGAAACTTGTGGATCTCGCCATATCAGATGTGCAAGGCCATCTGCGGTGTAAGCATCATAAACTCCCAGCCTAGAGTCAAGTAGATCTGAGTTCAAATCTCTGCTCTCCATGGAAGAGCTATTATCATGTTGGGCAAGGCACTGAGTTATCTGGGCTTTCATGCTTCTGTTTGTAAAATACAGGCAATGCATGTCATCATCTCACAAACTCCCCCCAAGCACCGCAGAGAGAACAAAGTGAGACCATGTATCTGAGCATCATTTAACACCTTGGATGGTTCCATGACTTTGTCTATTTGGAAACTCTGAAAACCCAGGTGCAACCCCAGCCTCTCATGACCACTAACTGTCGGCTTAGCCCTGAGGCAGGTGCCTAGGAGATGCAGAGAATTCAAAGATGCAGTTCCTGCCTGTGAGGAAGTCACAGGCTACTTAGAAGCAGGATGTGTGAAGCAGGATATGTGCGTTTAGGGCTAACGCAAGATTAGGCATGGTTCGCTGCAGATAATAAAGTCTAAATGCTTTTCCCTCACCTCGCTTAATTCTTCTGCACTCAAGAAAATCCACTGGGTTCTATCCAGAAGGCTCACAGCCCTAAAAACAATAACAATAGAACTGATGAGTGGCACCTCACCAGCACCCAGAGGTATTCTCGGAGACGGAGAGTTGGGAGGAATTCCCTCCTGCCCTTTAGTTAGTTACTCTGCGAATTCAAACCGCAGGGAGCACGACAGCCCCAAAGGAAATCACATCTGGAGTGATAAAAAGACTGTGCTCCCAACCTTTCAACGGAAGAGTTGAATTTTAAAAGGGAAGACTGCATGGAATGCCCGGGAAAACCTTATTCAGAATGGAAGCTTCGGAGTCAAAGTTCAAAACCCAGGGATCTGAAATCCAAATCTGTATTAATTAATGATGGGCTCCTCTTTGCCACGTATGGTGCTTAACCCCTTACGCGCATTACTTCATTTGATGCTCAAAGCAACACTAAGGAAAAAGCAATGCTTCTATCTCCGTTTTACAGACGAAATTAAGGACTTGAGGGTAAGTTAACTGGCCCCAAGTTTGCACAGCCAGTAAGAAGTAGACCATGACTTGAATCCAAACAGTTTGGTTTCAAATCCCGTGCTATTTCTTATCACACCTGCTTATTGTTATTAGTCTGGCCTATGTGCATTTCCTACTCTACTGTTCATTTCCTGAAAACTATTTACTTGCACTCTTTTCTTTGCAGAAGGATAAAAATTGCAACCGATCTCCTTCTATGCAGGCTCAGGAGACCCACAGCTGACAAGGCAGAGTGTAATCTGAAGTGCAAAGCCCCTCAACTTGATGTTCTTCTCCAAAGAAATATTTCTCCTGAAAAGTCTGGTGGGGTAGGAGAAGAGAGGACAAAGATCTAGAACAGCCTGGAGAGTTTTAATTTGGGGTGGTTAAGAAATTTTTAAGAGTTCAACCTTGCTATAAACAGGAGAATATAGTTCGCTCATGTGTTTGCTTTTCACCCATCAAATGAAGATTTTTAAAACAACAATCTTTGGGGCTAGCAAAGGTATACTGAGATGGTTGCACAGGCACTACTATCTAATCTTGCAGAAGGCATTTTGGCAAGCTACAATTTTGGTTTCATACCTAGGAGCTCTTTCATGTCTAAGAACTAAGAACCCAAGGTCATAAAGATTGTTTTTTAACCATTTTTTTTTTTTTCTGTAAGATTTAGCCTTAGCTTTTATGTTTAGGTTTACATCCCGTTTTAAGGTAATTTCTGGATAGAGTGTAAGGGTTTAATTTATCTTTTTTTTTTGCATGTGGACATCCAATTGTCCCAGCACTATTTGCTGAAAGTACTACCTTTTCTCTATTAAATTGCTTTGGCATCTTTGTAGGAGGAAAAAAAAAAATCAATTGACAATAAATGTTATGGTTTATTTCTAGACTCTCAACTCGGTGCCATTAACCTACCTTTATACCAGTGACAACACCCTGCCTTGACTACTGTAGCTGTGTAGTAAGTTTTGAAACCAAAAAAGAAGTCCTCTATCATCTTCTTCTTTCTCAAAAGTGTGTTTTCATTCTGAGCCCTTTCCATTTCTGTGTTAAAAGTTAGGAACAGCTTGTCAATTTCTACAGAAAAAAAAGTATGCTGGGATTTTTTTCAGGGATCATATTAAGTCTATAGACCCATGTGGGAAGAATTAACAGTACTGTATCTTCTGATCCATGAGCGGGGACTATATTAATCAATTTCTTTGGATCTTTAATTTTTCTCAGCAATGTTTTCAGGGTACAAGTCTTAGAATTCTTTTGTGAAATTTATTCCTAAGAATTTTATTTTGTGATGCCATTTTGATTTTATTTAAAAAAATTTTTAAATGTTTATTTATTTTTGAGAGAGAGAGAGAGAGCAGGGGAGGGGCAGAGATAGAGGGAGACAGAGAATGTGAAGTAGGCTCCAGGCTCTGAGCTATCAGCACAGAGCGGGAGGCAGGAGATCATGACCTGAGCTGAAGTCTGATGCTTAACTGACTGAGCCACCCAGGCACCCCTGTGATGCTATTTTGAATGTGACTGTCTTATTAATTTCATCTTAAGATTGTCTTTTTTCAGTACTGTATGTATCATTGATTTTTGTATATTGACAGGTATCCTGAAAACTGGTTGAATTTACTACTTACAGTAGATTCATGTGGTCTGGTGTGCATTACTTAGGATTTTCTATATACAGGCTCCATTCATCTGCAAATAAAGACAGTTCACTTCCTCATTTATAATGTGAATGTTTTTACCGCCTTACCCTGCAGTACAGTTTTGAACAAAAGTGACAAGGGTGGACATCCTGCCTGTTTGAGCTCTTGGGAGGATGCATGTTCATAATCTGCACAAAGTAGTCTACGCAGGCTTTCCTGAGGACCTTACCAAAGACAGCTGGATAAGCATTTCCTTATACGGATGACCCGTGATCACACACAAATGGGAAACATACGTACAACTTAAAAACAAAAATCAGTGTGTTTTAAATTAAGAACGGAGAACCAAAAATGTCACCTAACAGATATCACATAAAAGGTTACTGAATGCGAACTACATGTAAAAGCGACACCATCTCATGCACCGATCGCGTATAGGGGGGAGAGGGTGACGTAAGACAGGGCAAACAGCGGCACCACCGCCAACTCTTCAACAGCCCCGAGGTCAGCATGGCTCTTAAGGCCCGGAACCTGCCCCATCAATGGTCTCTACCCTCTGCTCATCCCAGCGCCCAAGCCTGGGGGCCCAGAGGGCCCAGCGATCTGACCCCAACCCTCTCCCCCATCTTCAAGCCAGCTGGGAGTGAACCCCAGGGCTCTGGAAGAAGAGAAGCCTCCAGTGGGAGCTCCCTGCAGCAATTTTCATACAACAGTCTCTTGTCTTCACAAAACAGGTGGACTTCTTTAAACACACACACACACACACACACACATACACACATACACACTTGGTTCCAGGATGGAAACAATCAGGTAGCACCCAGCACTATTTGAAAGAACGCGTTGGTTCCAAAGATGCTGTTTTCCCTGAAAGGTGAAAGTTTAGAAGCCCCAGCAACAGGCACAGATAGCTGTACAAATCCGCATGTGTGAGCGAACACTCCACCCCATGTACACCCGCCAGCCTGAGTTGTGGCACCTGCCTGCCAGGACTACTGTGAACCCCCTCGGACATGGCCCAGTGCCCACTGCCTGCAGAACCCAGGGCCCGTGGTGTACACTTGGTCATTTGTAACTTACCTAGGCCATCACAAAGGGCAATAAATCTGATGGATGAATCAATAAACTAGACGTTATGGTTGGGGATTTCGTAGGGAATGAGTTCAACACTTGCTCAAAGGATTTAAAATCTAGCTGGGAAAAGAAAGGAAAAAAATAAAGCACGTGGGTAGAACTAGAGCTCATTTTCCTGATTTTACGGAAGTTCTCCTTTTCCGGTATCTCCGAGAGGTGGAAAGCCACTTAGTCTCCCCAAGAACCAGAAGAACCGTCTGTTCAGGGTGGGGCAGGTGGACTTCCATCTGCTAATGGGGAAAGTGGCGACCCTCAGGTGCTTGCCCAGGGCCCTGTGCTCACCGGCACCACACATCAGCACACCTTAGCCAGTACCGCTGCACTTCCCCTGCCCAGTGCTCACACCCTCTGCACTCCTAACCACCACTGTCCCTCTCACCCCTGTGGCCCCCAGCGCCTGCTACCTAGTACGTGCCCAGCGAAGGTTTCCCTTTCCTTTCGTCTGCTGATGGTACTTTGGACCAAAACCCCAACAGTGGGCATATGCCATCACAGCTCACACTTCTGTCACACGGCACTAGCGTGTTACACAAGTGGAATGCGTGTCGCAGCCTCATACCTCTCCCCGTGCAGAGCTCCATCTACTATCACCATGATCTGGAGGAAGAACTGATTATCTGTGTCAAGGAAGCACCTGCTCTCCTTCCCCACCCTGTTCCTCCCAACTAGTGAAAGCATCTCGGGGCAGGGGGTTGGGCAAAGAGGGTCTCCTAGAAGGGCCCCTGCAAGCCACATGTGTGACAGCCTGGGCAGTGTCAGTACCTGCCCCGCCCCCAGAGAAGGGCTTTCAGATGCTTTCTATGGACAAGTGCTTCTCACAGAGGTACCTCATTTAAGCCTCAGCAGAATGGGAGCATTCTATAGGCTAGACTATCAGAGCTTAGAAGTCAAGTAAACTGCCCAGGATCACACAGCTAGCAAGTGCCTGCAATTTGGCGTTCCATTTAGAAATGACCTCCGAGGCTACATACGCAAGCCCTGCAAGGTCTGATTCTAGTCATTAAACATCCCCTAAAGCGCACAGAAAGACTGATTAGAAAGTGAAGGAGCACCCGGGCAGCTGCTCTCGCTTCCTCACTGTTACTGACCAGGATGAGATGTGCTGGGGGAATGGGAAACTACAAAACAAGTAAAAATTGACATATGTTCCCCCTCCTCCCCAAAAAAAGAGGCTGGACAATTACCTATTAAGAATGCTGTCTTGAAATGTGAAAACTACAGAGGCATCTGGGTAGCTCAGTCGGTTAAGTATCTGACTTTGGCTCAGGTCATGATCTCCTGGTTGGTGAGTTTGAGCCCCACATCGGGCTCTGTGCTGACAGCTTGGAGCCTGGAGCCTGCTTCGGATTCCGTGTCTCCCTCTCTTTCTGCCCCTCCCCCACTCATGCTCTGTCTCAAAAATAAATAAACAAAAAAATTTTTTTAAAAAAACAAAGACATGTAAAAACTACAAATTAAGCTGGAGCTCGTTAAATCGCTTTTTTCTCTCCCTTGTTAAGTAGTCCGTGCAACGTGTAATCAGGACATGTGCTGGAAGATTACCCCAATAAGCTCTGAAAAGAGCACCGTCATTAAATAAAATCATGAGATAATTGCATGGTTCTTAGGGTTGGGCGTTACTAATACGGATGCTAATTTTATCCGTGCAACCAAACCGATAATACCAGAATGGGGGCGCTCTTAAAACGCAAGTTCCCTTAGCGGAGCTCCACAGTGCACCATTCTGCAAGGTGCATGGCTGGGGAAAGCTCTCCGGCATCTGCGGAGCTGGAAGCGGCAGAGTGCACGTGCTCAAGGTCAAGAAGCCCTCACAAGAAGCGTCTGCAGTCTCGGGCTACATGTCCTCTTCCCCTCCTCCCAGGACAGACACTTCACAGGCGAGGCGTCTATCCCACATGTGTCATTGGACTTCTGGGGAGAAGCTGAGAATGGAAGGCTTAGAATAAATGATCGGAGCTCTCACCCTGAGGGGATGTGACAGGGCACACCACCTGTCTCTCCCAGAGCTCACAGGTGACAGTAGGTAGGTACGTCGTGTGACGCGGTGGTTCCTTGAACATAATCAATAACTTCTACACTCGTGAGAGGGGCACCCTATGTTTTCACTGACAGAGGACGAGTGTGTGAGAAACTGGACCTCTAGCTTCCCTGCAGGTGAGGCAGAGCAGAGAAGGAGAAAAAGGAGGCGGAAGTTGCAAGGGACACAGGAAGAGAACAGGAGCAGGAGAGGTGGACAGAGGCGGCAGAAGGCCCAGGTGTACACACTGAAACGCTGTACCCATGCTCCGCCGATTCGAATCCGCCTATAGATCCCACACAGGCTGACCAATCACTTAAAAATACAGAAAATAAGTCTGCGTTTTCTATAAAGCCATTTTCACTTTCTCAGTAAGCTTCCACTGAGTATGTGTGATATCCTTAGCACCATGGAGCCCAAAGATAAAAATCTTCTGATCCTCTAGAAGAGATGGTAGCTCGGGGATCCAGACCATTTGCTATCATCGGCGAGAAAGGGGCACTGGGGGCTGTGTGTGTGTGTGTGTGTGCGTGTGCGTGTGCTGGCAAAGCCAGAGGCCAAGACCTCTTTGTTACTGGAAAAGAAAGATGTCTGCATCCGGGTCAAGGGAAGGCAGTGTGAACCGTGGTCTCTGATATCCCTAGTATACAAAGGCATAGTTCTTTAAGCTCTAGAAAGCATGAGGTCCCCAAGAATGTACCTAAAAAGACGTGACATGTAACAAGGGCATTGCTCAGAAGGGGTGTGATCACCACGCATTCCCTGGACCACTGAGAGCTTCTACCGAGACTGGAACGCTAACTTATGGCTCTGTTTCCCGAGACTCTGTTCTTCTCATGGTGGCACGCCCATTTGCATGTTGCCGAGTGAATGAGAATCCGCAAAGTGGGGGAAGAATATCATACGGGCATATTTGGAGTGCATTAACTCGAAACAGACTGACACCGTAGTTCAGAGGAGGAACTCTGGAGCCAGACAGCCTGGTTTCAAATTCCAGCTTTCCCACTGACTCGTTCTGGAGCTTGACTTTCGTGTGTCTCAGTTTCCTCAATCTATTACACCAGACCATGGCAGTACCCATCTCATAAAGCAGCTAATCAGGATTAAAACAGGTCCCTCTGTGCAAAACTGTTATTATGACAGAATGTGTGGACGTCATCAAGGTATGTGCTGGGACTCACTGTGTGCGTCCTCCACACTCCCAGAACTTGTGTTGAATCCTAATCCCCAAAGCGATGGTAACTGGAAGTGGGTCCTTTGGGAAGTGATTAGGTCAGGAGTGCTGAGCCCTCAAGAATGGGAATCAGTGTCCTTGTAAGGAACTGAAGAGATCAGGTGTTCGTTCTGCCGTGGAGGAGACGAGCCACGAGACCGCTGTCTGTGAACCAAGGAGCTGGGGTTGGCCACCGAACACCAGACCCAGCCAGTGCTCTGGTCTTAGACTTCTTGCCTCCAGAACTGTGAGAAGGACGTTCCTGCTGTATCTAAGCCACCCGGTCTCCGGTGTTTGTTACAGCAGCACAGACTAAGACGGCACACGCGAAAACATTACATTCTTATGCCCAAGGGACTCTCCCCCTCACAGAGGTCACTACCAACATTTCCATCTTGTCTCTTTGGACATCTCTAGTTTTGTTATTTTCCTGAGCGGCTGCAAAGGCTGAGCTGCAAAGCGGTAAGCGACCGGGGACAGGGGTCGGGAAGGGGCACGGACATCACACAACCACGGGGTGGCAGATCAGCAGCAAGGGCTCCCTGGCACCGTGCTACCTCCACTCCCACATGAAACAGGGATTTCCTGTTCAGTGAGAATAACTGGGCCCTGACGAGCTTCCCGGTATCAGTGCTCCCCGCTCCTCAGCCAGGAGGCCCACGCTGTTTACCGACTTCATCTCTTTGGTGACATGCCTCTGACACACCACAGAAAAGTAAGGCACTCGCAACTACAATCCCAGCCCACGTGGCCAACCGGAATGCCAAGAGATAAGCTGTGAATGAAATGAGATGCGGGGTGTGTGGCCCTTTCAGAGGCCAACCTCTGCAGGACGCAGGTGACTTCTTCCAAACCTAGTACGACCCCTAGACTGCAGGCTCCTCAGGAGACAGGAGGAGGCAACCTACTTCCATCCCAAAGACATCCTACCAACCCCGGGGCCATACAGGGGAGCTTCTAAATTCCCATCTGCATGCTCAGGGGACTCCCAGTGAAGGCCTCATTCATGGTCCCATTTCACCAAAGAAACTGAACTCTGCAAGAGGTTAACCATCCTCCAGGTCCCTACTGAGATGTGATGCAAGTGAATAAAAATATCCTCTTGCAGGTGGATATAGCTTTGACAATTTCTAAATGCTTTCACCTGTATCATCTCATGTGCTCCAATCAAGCTCTTCTTTTTTTTAAGATGAAGGCTCAGAAAGGTTTCAGGACTAGGCCAAGGTCACAGGGTAAGAAAGTGATGGGGCTGGGGCCAGCACTCAAAACTCTGGCCTCCCCGTATTCACAGAAGGACTCATGGATCCCTGGTCTGCAAGCGCCATGCGCTACTGGCTACTAAACCACACACTTCCACCAATGGCCCAACACGCCGGGGCCTTGAACAAAGTCACCCCACAAAGAATCTGGCTTTGGACAGGAACGGAGAAGTGGATAAACTGAAGAACAGGGGCTCTGCTTCTGGAAGTCCTGGAAGCAGCAGGTGGTCACTTCCCCAAGTTTAAGGGCAGACAGGGTAGCGGAGAGACCAAGGCAAAGACTAATCGAAGCATGCCGAGAGGTACAGAACCCCCAGAGGGCTGCAAACAGCTGCCTCGCTGCCAACCCCTTTCTGCCGTCAGCCTTGAATAGACTGACGTACAATATACCTTCCTGGGTTCTCAGCTTGATTTTCACACTTGCCCTTGCCATCTTATAATCACTCACTTTTGATGTCTTTAAATCAATGTGCGTCAGTGGCTCAACAAAGTCACGACAACAGTTAATTTATTTTAACTGGGGAAGCCTGCGCTTACCCAGCTCCTACCAAGTCAGGGCTCTCATAGGCCTGCCTTCCCTATGGTCTGGTGCATCTCCCCTGTAACCGAAGCCACAATCGTGGAATAGGCACCACTTTGTGTTCCCCTGTTTTCAAGTAATCACATTTCCTCTCTCACGCCAAGCATGCCTAATGACCCTGGCAAGTTCCCACTCCAAAGGCTTCTTTTAGGGTGTTTCGATTTCATCACCAGGGTAGACAACTGATCTCAAAGAAGCTCCGTGACATGTCTGACTTCTAACTCCCAAGGTCTGAGATCATGGTTTGGGTGAGAAGGAGAATGCGCTGGGGGCGGGAGGAGAGGAAGAAAGGAAAAACAACTGTGCCTTTCTTCTCAGGAGACAAAGTGCTATTAGAGAGGAAGGCTTTGGATGCCCCCGAGGGTGGGTGGGGGCAGGGGGCGCCTGTGGCTCTTGGGCCACAGAGCCATGCTGTGGCCAAAGGGTGAAGCCACCATCCATCCGTCCCCCACAACAGTGGCGTCCTGTGGGTTGCAGGAAATTACTGCAGGGCAAGGGCCCTGAGCATATTTCATTCAAACCGGATCATATCACACCCCCACCACACTTCCCCACTTAAAACCTCTGCCATCTGGCTCTGTGCTGATGGAGAAGTTTATGCCCCACGGCGTGGTACACGGTGCCCTCCAAGCTGCCTTCCACCTCCGCCCCTCGCTGTGTAGGCCCTGAGCTCCAATGACCTAAGTTCCCAGCCACCTGGCTACTATGCTTACTCAGTACCTCCACCTCCCACCCCAGGAAGAATGAGAAAGTGCCCCTGTCCTCACGAAGCTCGCAATCCGGGTAAGAAAATCAATACGTCATTTAGTTGTCTGTGAAACGGTAACATGTTCTTAAACCATCGTTTCAAATGGTTTGAAGCTGGGCCAACAGATTCCAAAATAGGACTGCCTCTTAACCATCTTCTACTGTGCAACAGAATGTAAACACAAAAGTAAGACCTAAACGTACTGCCTAAATGAAGGATCATAAAGTGAAGACTCCGATGACCTCATTTTTTAAATTAGCAACAAAATTCCCCTCTGCACAAGGCTCTCAGGGTTTCCTATGAATGAGGTATGGGGCTGACTCCACCCAGGACAAGGGAGGGAAAGGCACTGAAACACAACCTTTCTCAAAACTGCTTCGTCCTTTTGCAATATCTCGGCACCCTGCTCTGTATTTCGGTCAGCAGACCTTCTGAGGTGTCCAGGACAACCCCAACTCCAGAGTTTGCATAAACCATCCAAAGTGCCCCCAAATTCCTCCAGATCTCCCAGACTTCCGATTGAGCCAGAAACATTAAAAACAACAAAACAAAAACCAAACCTGGAACACATACCACGAGCCCTAATTTGGGGTTCAGAACAGAGTTGCTGCTACTCTAGCCTATTCTCCGTGTCTGCTTTCAATTTGTAGTTCTCTTGCACACTAAGAGGATTCGGTGGCTTCTAGATGGGTCCCAAGTCAGTCCTAAGCTGACTCACACAGATTTTCTCGTTTCCACCACTAAGCGTGATAAAGGTTACAAGTATTTCCGGTGCAATTATAAATTGCATCTGCACACCCCAGCTTGTGAGGGCCTCAGGACAATTTCACACTACTCTGGTTCAATGTCTCCCTGTCGCCCTCTAAGCTTGAAAAACCCATTGATATTGAATCTCCTTTGACAGCAAAGGCAATTATAAGAGTTCCATGTGAGGGAAAAGGGGAGGGCCAAGGAAAGGCACAGACAGAGGGCGGTTCTGAGGAGCCGGACTTGACTGACCCTCCGGACTCCAAGGGCTTTCATCTCCCGAGGAGCCGGACGCCCCGACTCTGGGTCATTAGCACCACCACTGATCTCCAGACCAGACATGTCCCCAGAGAGGCCCCAAAACGCTACTTCCTCAACTTTTAGGTTTTGACTCTGAAAAAAAAGACACACACACACACACACACACACACACAAAAACAAATTCCATGTCCTTTGAAAGAGCTTAATGATGTGACCATGTGAGAACTGCTCAAAACACATCCACTCTTTATACAAATGTTCACAGTGGTGCCACAGACAATGCGTGTGGCCCCAAATTTAATGGCAGCAGGACAATTCCAAGCCCACAGACGCTCTGGGGCCCACCGGCAGTGGGGTCTCGTGTGGACGAAAAGTCAGCACTCAATTTCATTCTCTCACGAGTTTCGAACAAAGGTTACAAATAAAAGGTGTTTGATAGTTATTAGGGGCAACCATCCGCATAGGAAAAGTAATGAGAGCCCATCTCCCGATTTCCTATAGGTCGCCTGCCAGATTCCTGCCTCCTTTGCAAGAAGACAGAATCTGCAGTGTTTCCTTGGCGTACAGATAGACCCCGTGTCACTATAAACAAACGCTGCTTTCTTTGCAGCTAAGAACCACAATGTGTGGGTAAGAAACCTCTCCAGTATAAATCCGTGGGGACAAGGCTGCATTGTGGGCATTAAATAATTATAACAATCTGACATGAGTCAGAGGATTGTTTTTCAATGGCCCTGTGCACTTCAAACTTTCAAGTCAACCCCAAACTCTCTTTCCTGGCACTCTGTCCATGTGCTGGGCTATTGTGAAACGGTTCTCATTCTCTACAGTTGGGTCCCAACGCAAGGAGTTGGCGACGTGGGCACTCATGAAATATTAACACGTTACATTGATTTTTTTTTTATAAGTGTGGCCAACAGTGGATCAATTATATTACTATGAAAAGCTTTTCATAATTCACTTGGGGGGGGGGGCATCAAGATCTCATTTCGAGACAGCACATGGATGATGAAGTCGACAGTTTTGAAGAGGCCAGCACTCACATGCCCAGAATACATTAAACGTGATAGACCGAGTACTAACTCACTGTTTACCAAGGAAGAAAAATGTTTGAATCTGGCAAAATGATAAAAATGGGGTACGCTAGATCAAGTTGGGAATTGAGTCCCTGGCAGTCTCTCTCGCCATAAACAGGAAGAGAAAAAAGCCCAAATGCTGGCACTTTGTACCCCTCTGGCTGACCACCATCTGTGTGTCCCCACCGCTCTCAAAAGTAAAAGTTGCTGACTTCTGGATAACAGAAGAATTATCTCAACGTATCCTTGCTCTGAAGTACCTTTTATCCCAAGAAAATTAACAGGTGGCCAGAAAGAACAAACATTCCCCGGCCTGCACGTGACTGTGGACCACCTGGCTCAAGTTCATGTTGATCCGGCAGCTAGCGAACAGGAGACTTTTCTCTTTAATTGTGCAGCATACATGAACTTCACAAAGGCTGTTCCACCAAAGGCCAGGAGCCTTCATCTGACCTGGGGACAAACAGTATTCCAGACTGGCGGGTTGCCAGCCCTGCTGCCCAGAGAGGACATTTTGACGAGGAGTAGGGAGGAAGGCCCAGCTGTTCCCAAGTGTCAACATCCACATGAGAACACTGTGCCGTGAGCTGTGCCCAACTCTGTCCCCTCCACTAAACTGTGAGCGTGTCGAGAGCAAGAACCAAGACTTCCTCGTCTTGATTCCCCCATTCCTGGCACTGGAGCTGTGCCCAAGAGATGTGGTAAAAGAACAGCCACAGGGTGTGGATTCCCCTTCCTACTCCAGGAGTCCTGCATCTGGCTTGTGCATAAAAACCAAACTTGTCCTCTTTCGTGCACGGATTGATAACATCGCCAGGAGTCGAAAGTTACCCAAAGGGCCATCTTTCAGATCCCCCAGACTAGAGGCCCAATGTGGAAATGCCCCTAAGAACCCAACAAATGGTTTTTGTTACGTTAGGGCTTGCAAGCCACTAGAAATACCGAAAAGGGCTTGCCTGCATTCAATTGCTGAGCCAACCCTGAAATCCCCTGGAAAATAAATATGCAGAAGAAAAGAGGCTCCCAGGGGCAAAGCGCTGACAGTCTTGGCTCCAGTGTCCTGAAGATTGAACCACAGCTAGGATGCCTTTCCAGAACCCTCCAGGGGCTTTCCAGAGGGCTGAGCGGGAACATGGTCACACAGGCACTAGAATGACAGAGGGTGACAGCAAGGTGGGCAGCCCCAGGTGCAACATGGTTGCAATGGTATTAACGCTGATTAAAAACAAAAAAATAAACAATGAAAACACCGCCCAAGAGCAGGCCTGGTGTGAAGGTGGATGGCTCACAAGGACACTTGGCTCTCACCAGAGAGAGGACGGGGGGTCACCAGCTTGCCCAGCCTCAAAAGAAGCCCTGTCTGGGAAGCCTCCATCTTCTGAAAAGTGAAAAGGACTTCAGTCAGGGCCAAATCAAAACTGAAGTGCTATCAGAAGTAATTGAAACAGATTAGGTTTATGTCATATTTATGAGCCTGACTTGCTGCCTTTGCCTCTTTCCCCCTGAGCCAGTGAAGTGACAGAAGAATCCTTCAACCTTTAAGTCAGGCAACAAGTTTTAATGTGTTGGTGTGGCCGGCACCTGCTCTCCCCTGGGCCCCGTGCTCGAAACACCCATCTCTCCTGTGGCTCTGCCCCTGCATAGCACAACACAGAAGCAACACACAGACGTGCATGCACACACACACCCCTAACATAAACGTGCCCTACAACCGCCAAGTCCCCATGCTTCCGCCTAGGTGACAGTTGAGTCCAATCATCCCCCAGTCATTAAACCTACTTATCACCTGGTTATGATCATCTGCATTTTTCACCCAGAACACTTGTTACCAGGAACATGCCATCACACCCACAGTAAGTTTTAATTAAGGAGGAAAGTCCACGCACACGCACCACACAAGTGTGTTTTACAATTTTGTGACTTGGACTCGTTACATTTCTGGGACTTCTTCTCTTTTAAAAAAATTTTTTATGTTTATTTATATTGGGGGGGGGGGAAGAGAGACAGAATCAGAAGCAGGCACCAGGCTCTGAGCTGTCAGCACAGAGTCTGAAGTGGGGCTCGAACTCACCAGCCATGAGATCGTGATCTGAGCAAAAGTTGGACACTTAACCGTTGGAGCCACTCAGGCACTACCACCCCCCCTCCCTGACCCTATACTTAATATCCGTAATTTCTGAATTATTTTGATGTTAAGTAGGAATGAAAAATTTGGAAGAACAAAAGCCAAATGGGAATTTGTTGGGGGTGGGGAGAAGAACTGTTCATTCCAGAGGCTCCTGGTGCCCCCAGGAGTCTCCACTGCAAATGAGGGCCGCGGCCTGGCTCTTTGGGAAGGCAGGCAGGTTCCAGGCCCCAGCAGGCCTGTCTTCCAGCTCCCCGGGACGGTCACAGCTTCCATTCTAAACCTCACTCCCTCTGAGATTTGGGGACGGGCTCTGGAGCCCACAGGATGAAAGCTACTCTTATCTATAAAACAGAACTGGCTTTGATGTTGGCCAGCTTGCTTGCCTCTTTCCCTTTTCAACTGTGGTTTATCAGCAGCAATATCTCCATTAAGCACTTAGTCAGCAGCCATTACGGGGTCTGGTTCTGCCCTGGACGCCGTTCCCGAGTAATAAAAGGAGAGCGCATGTGCCATGCGCACGTGGAGGGGGCAGTCAGGGCCGAGGGGGTGTGTGGCCACACAGACAGACGGTGCTTCCGGTCCATCAGAGGGCGACTGGGCTGGAGATGGGCATTCCCGGCTCTCTCGCTGTGTGACAGATTCGCTAACCTGTCCACACGCTCTGTGCCCTTCCTGCTGCTGGGGAGTGAAGGGAGGCAACAGGCACAAATGCTCCCCATTGCTTTCACTTTATTCGTGTACTTAACTTGTCTGTCATCTCTAGTCTGTACTTCCGCTCAGCTTTGTTGTTGATTCCTGATGAGGACAAGCTCCCTGAAGCCAAAAGTACCCTTCCTGGCCCAGCCCCAGAGGCGCCGTCCTCCCTACAGGCTCTCCAGCCAGGCCAGCAGGGGCTTAAGGGGGAGGAGAGGACCCCAGGATGTCAACCCTCTCTTCTCCAGTGCCGGCCAGAGCCCTCACCTGGTCTTACATTCGTCCCGGCCGCCTTCTAAGGCGCCCACTGGCCACGTTGGTATCTGCTTCAAAGGACAGCAAACGCTCCAAGAGCGGAACCAGCACTCAAACACAGGAACAGTGGGCCAGGACGCTACCCTCGAGACACAGAAGGCGCTGTGCACTCCTAGGGCGCCCAGGGCACCCTGCGGCCTGAGCACAGGCCTCAGCAGCCAGAGTGTGGTCTCTTGCTCCGCCAGACATCCTCCTTCCACAGGGAGCAAACAATGACAGACACTGTCAGCCCGGCCACTTCCCACTCCTCCCCAGACGTCAGCCCCAGTGACCAGCAAGGGTGGCGGGCAGCAAGCAGAAGGCAAAGGGGAATGAGAAGCAGGCTCCAGAACGGTCTGTTTGTGTCCAACTGTTGAGAACCCAGAGGCAGTGCCAACAGGGAAAGAAACACCTTCCTTGTAGCGCTTCTTGAAGGCTTGAGACTTGTGGCTAGCACCTCTCAACCTTGTCCAAGAGCGCCGGACCAGGCTGGGCCCCACCCCGTCTCCTCCAGTGGGGGCAGGGACTCGAGGCACTGCCTGCTGGAGGAGGGGACGCCAGCGGCCCAGCGAAACCCGAACAGAACGTGGACGTGCCAGGTGAACTTGCAGCTGCGCGTGCGCTCCTCTGGCACTACCGTGCAGGGATGGGGGGCTATCATCCCACTGAGGCCTTATACAAGCTTGCAAAGGAGGTGCAGAGGGAGGCTCCGGAGTTAAGGAGGTCGCACCCAGTCACAAGCTCTTAACTGGCCAGAGGCCTCTGAGATCCCCGCATTTCATTTCCAGAAATGAAAAGCACAGTTCTTGGCTTTCACTTTACACTGCTTATCAAAAGTAAGGGATGGAACGCGTGCACTCACTCGTGCACACACACTATGGGAAATGGTACTTTCCCAGGCCAGACTCGGGACCCGCAATCCACATGGGGGGCAGAATGGCAGAATGTGAATCATGATGCTCCCCTCACCTCAGTAGCTCCTCCCTCCCTGCCGAGCCTCGAATCAGGCTCTCCTAAAGCTCTCTTAAAGGAGACCCCCTAAATAGTAGATCGAAAGACAGCNCCTCTCAAGCATCGAAAGTGGCAGAAGCTCCCGCCGTGAGCCCCTGGCGAGCCCCCACTGCCTCTGCAGCTCCAGCACCCTCAGCTCAGGAACATCCTCCCCAGGACTGAACTCCCAGCTCCAGGCCGGCTCTAGCCACCTGGCTTCGTTACTCCTCCGGTGCCGTGTCTGCCCAGCAGAGACCACTGATACAGGTTGGGTGGGAATGTCCAAACATCAGCAATCCTGCCCACACTCGCCTTGCTGTGACAGACCGTATGACCGGACTCTTGGCTCAGAATATCCTGGTCACTAATCCTTTCCTTTATACCAGACACCTGCTGGCACCTTAGCCCTTTCTGCCAGCCTGGCTGTGTGCCTTCAGAGGTATTATTCTATTACGTTATTGCTGGGCTCACAATCTCCCTGGGTATAGAGATGACCCGCTCTGAAGCCCATTAGGGGTGATTCTCCAGCTCTGTGTTCCTGAACCCAGAAAAGCACCCAGCTACCACCTCCCCAAAGAGATGGACTCTGAAGATGCACAGCTGACTCACTCTGGTCCTGAATCTAGAGGATTCATGCTTATCAAGAGGAATTCAAGAAAAATTGTGGGCTTTGAGCATTTCCAAGTGCTGGGTGGCCCAGTTGGTTAAGTGTCCAACTTTGGCTCATGTCATGATCTCACGGTTCGTGGGCTCGAGCCCCGCATCAGGCTCTGTGCTGACAGCTCAGAACCTGGAGCCTGCTTCAGCTTCTGTGTCTCCTTCTCTCTCTGCCCCTCCCTCGCTCACACTCTCTCAAAAATAAATAAATGTAAAAAAATTTTTTAAATCCAATTTACACTTTTTCTAGACAAATTTCCCAAGTTTCATATTAAATACTATATTTGAAGACTAGCTAACAGTAGTAAATCAGAATTCTTTTATAAACTTTCTCATTTTGGGACGCCTGGGTGGTTCCACCGGGTAAACGTCCGACTTCGGTGCACGTCATGATTTCATGGTTCGTGAGTTCCAGACCCCAGTCGAGCACTGTGCTGAAAGCTGGGAGCCTGGAGCCTGCTTTGGATTCTGCGTCTCCCTCCCTCTCTCTCTGCCCCTCCCCCATTTGTGCTCTATCTCACTCTCAAAAATAAACAAACATCAAAAAAAAAAAAAACAAAATAAAACATTTTCATTTTTTACAAACGTATGCCAACAGGACTCTGTCCCTCTGTTAATCAGGACCACATTTATTACAGATCTGTTTTCTGTAAGAGGCTGAGACTCCCACAGGAGAGGGGCCAGATAATAAGTGTTCTTTTGACTCCCACCTTTTTGGGATTCTAATTTCAAAAGAACAGCAGGTAGGGGTTATCCCTGCATGACGGTGCAACCTGTCCATGCACGCAGCCACCTCTCTGCAAAGCCCTGAAATCCTGCCTGTCCCTCACATCCATCCTCATGTGCCCACACCAGGCAGCCCTCACTGAGTAAGTGGTGGCAAGAGGGCCATTCCCCTGCCTTCCCTGTAAACCCAGGAAGCAATTTTCTCCGTCCACAACCACGAGCCCAAAGCCACAAGCTCAAAAGCCTATGTGCATCGTAAGAGTATTTCTGAGCATGGCCCAGCCCTGGGGTTAACTCTGGCTGGTGTATCACTGCTGAGTGTGAGGTAATCTAGCCAATCACAGGTGTGTTTCAGTGTCACACCCTAAGACGAGGTGTGAGAGCTTCACAAAAAAAAAAAAAAAAAAAAAAAAAAAAAAAAAAATCCTTCGGG
>NW_027529526.1:7130549-7187984 GCF_008692635.1 Crocuta crocuta
AAAAAAAAAAAAAAAAAAAAAGTAGAGATCTCTTCGGGAGCAATCCATCTATAACAACCCAGACTCCACAAACAGGACAGAAATTGGACCTCTCCATCCTGTCCCCACCACACATACACAGTCTGTGACAAGTGAGGGCCTATACCTCCATCCTGGGAGCTTTATTTTAAAAATAGACTTTATCTTAGGGGCTCTTGGATGGCTCAGTCGGTTGAGCGTCCAACTCTGGCTCGGGTCATGGTCTCACGGCTGGTGAGTTCAAGCCCGGCATCAGGCTCTGTGCTGACAGCCCAAAGCCTGGAGTCTGCTTTGGATTCGGGGTCTCCCTCTCTCTCTGCCCATTTCCCGTTCGCACTCTGTGTCTCTCTTTCAAGAATAAACATTAAAAATTAAAAAAAAAAAACACGTTATTTCATAGAGAAGTTTTAGGTTCATAGCAATCCTGAATAGAAGGCACAGAGATGGCCCGTGTACTCTCTGCCCCCACACATGCACAGTCTCCCCCATTATCAACATCCCCCACCTGAGTGACACATTTGCTACAATTAATGAATCTAAACGGATACATCGTTATTATGCAAGGTCCATAGTTTACATTAGGGTCACTCTTGCTGTTGGACATTTAATGGATTTGGACAAATTAATGACATATATCCAGCCAAGTTCAAGTCTTGCCACTTAAGCAAGGACACTCCCTACTTCAGTCCAAGACTTCCCACTGCTGTCTTCTGACCCATTCTTCCTCTGCACTTCTCCGGGCTTCTGGGTCCCACCTCTGCCTCTCTTCAGGATCACAGACACTTATCTCTGGGCTTGACCTTCCATTTCATCCCTGAACCGGCATGAGGTCAGCATGCTCTGAACACACCTGCCATGGCTAAAGTGAGGGAGGGTCCCTTGCCCAGTGAGTGTTGACCCCCAGCCAAGAGAAGGACTTGTTAAGATTCTATTGGAAACTCAACAAATTTTCAACAGGAAAAGTCTTCCTATCAGGTTACTACATTCCAAGAAACAATTAAAACTGACTTTTAAGCAAAGAACAGAGGAAGAGGGGTTAGTGACTGTTGTCACTAAGAAGTCTTGTTCTAGCAGCTCAGAGGACATCATCACAAATTTGTCCCCTACCAGGTTAACTACTAGTTCCAACCAGTACCAGTCCAGTACACGCGTAGGTTCCTTAGAAAGAAAAATGCTACCATAGTTAGAGACCGCATGTCCTCACACACCATCTAGCGCATGCGAACTACTCAACCAAAATCTTTGGTGAAAGAAAAGTTTACTTTTCCAGAGGCCCAGGACAATGTTCATAGCAGCACTCTCAACAATAGCCAAAACATGGAAAGAGCCTAAGTGTCCATCAATGGACGAATGGCTTAAGAAGATGTGGTTTATCTATACAATGGAATACTACATGGCAATGAGAAAGAATGAAATCTGGCCATGTGTAGCAACATGGATGGACCTTGAGGGTGTGATGCTGAGCAAAGTAAGTCAGGCAGAGGATAGCTACCATATGTTTGCACGTACAGGAGGATTAGGA
Organism: Crocuta crocuta; assembly: GCF_008692635.1. NCBI lineage: Eukaryota > Metazoa > Chordata > Mammalia > Carnivora > Hyaenidae > Crocuta > Crocuta crocuta. The sequence goes on from NW_027529526.1 coordinate 7,132,090, forward strand.
GGAACTTAACGGAGGACCGTGGGGGAGAAGAAGGGGAAAAATAGTTGACGAGAGGGAGGGAGGCAAACCATGAGAGACTCTTGAATGTTGAGAACAAACTGAGGACTGATGGGTATGGGGAGAAGGGGAAGGGGGGTGATGGACATGGAGGAGGGCACTTGTGGGGATGAGCACTGGGTGTTATATGGAAACCAACTTGACAATAAACTATTAAAAAAAAAAAAAAAAAAACAGAGGACCAGGAAAAAAAAAAATCTCATCTGCGTCACTGGCTCTGACTGGGTAACCAGTTGCCCGCGGACAGAAGCTGTGTGTTTGGCTTACCCACCTCTGGAGTCGTGAGTGAGGTCAATCCCTCCCAAAGGATATAAAAAACAAGGAGGGAGGTGTGTCTGGCTGGCTCTGTTGGTTAAGCATCTGACTCATGATTTCGGCTCAGATCTTGATCTCACAGTTCATGAGATCAAGCCCCACATCAGGCTCTGCACGACAGCACGGAGCCTGCTTGGAATTCTTTCTCCCTCTCTTTCTCTCACTCCCCTGCTCCTGGAACCCTCTCCTTCTCCCTCTTTGTCAAAATTAAATAGGCATTAAGAAAAAAAAAGGAGGGGGAGGACAAGAGAGAAGACTAGCCTGCGTGCTTTTGGTAAGAAGAGCAGAATGGATGCCGAGAAGGCTTCCAAAATGTCCTCTATAGCCTCTTGAGGAGTGCTTACGTAGCCCCGGGCCACCTCTGTGCGAATGACTCCCAGCATCACAGGCGGAGATGAAAGCAACCCTCTCGCCAGTCCAGGGAAAGAATTATTAATTGCAGGCAGCCACTGGATGAGGAAGAATCAGTAGCCCGAAGAAATGTCTCTCAGGGCCAGGGACACAGAACTCTGAGACCTCTGTGACCAAAAGCTCTGGGAAGAACTTCATGAGAAACTCCCCAGATGACTAAGTGTGTTCCTGCCCCCAACTTCCAATGTGTGCAGGGAGTACCCCCACTCCACCAACAAACCATGAGTGGGCACCAGCAGCATGCCTAAGAATTCAACTCAATCCTGACACTTGTCTACTCGGGAGATAGCGTCAGATTCCATGGGTCAAGGGTTCAGTCCCCCAGAGCTGACCCCTCTCTCCACTTCAGATGCCAATCACATGCCCAGTGGTTACTGGTGCTTCTGACCAACTGGCTATAAATCAGAGGTTCCCGTGACCCCCTCCTCAGGCTTAGTTTGCCAGAGCAGCTCACCAAACTCAGAGAAACACCTTACTTACACTAGTTTATGTATTTTTACTACAAAGGATAGGACCCAGGAACAGCAAGATGGAAAAGATACATGGGGCACAGTATGGAGAAAGGATGTGCCTTCTCACAAGGCACCTTTTCCCCCAAATCTCCACCTATTCACCAGTCTGGAAGCTCTGGAAACCAATACTTTTGGGTCTTTCTGGAGGCTTCTCATTACACAGGCAATATTAATTAAATCATTGGCCAATAAAGACTGATTCAACCTCTAGGCCCTCATTTCTCCCCAGAGGTTGGGACTGGGGAGGAACTGGAAGGGGCAGGACTGAAAGTTCCAACCCTCTAACCACATGGTTGGTTCTCCTGGCAATCAGCAGCCAGCCACCCATAAGTGGAGCCCAAAAGTCACTTCATTAACATAAGGAGAGACCCCTTTGTCACTCTCAACAGAAAACTCCAAAGGTTTGGGGAGCTGTGAGTCAGGAGCTGTGGATGGAAACTAAAGACATACAAGAAAACATATATTTGGTCATCTGTATGACCAAATATATATTTTCCTTATAATTCAGAAAACTGCAGTCACATCATCTAACATACTTGTCAGCGTGAAGGACGCAGCACTGGGCATCAACCCACCGCTGGTGACACCGCCAGACCCAGGGAGGTACAGCACAGTTCCTGGTCAGACCCGAAAGCACAGACCCTTCAGTCACTAGAAATCCCGAATCTACAAAGACACTCAGAGGACTCAGAGGGATGTGGAGAGGGAGGAAAATGTGCCTCAGCCGGAGAGGTCAAGACAAAGGCTTCCTCAGCTCTCCTGTGGGCAACGAGCCCAGAGTTCTCCCAGCACACCCCTAGTTTGAGAAAATAGGAAAATGTCTCTATGTTCAAACTGGCCATTTTCCCAGGCTTAAACCCCAACAGAGAAAATGTTCCAGCTTCCATACATTTGTCCCTAGATTCCCAAGCTCCTTCACTTCTAAAAAGCTTTCACCTGGTAGCAGTTACTTAGGATTAACAGAGGAGTTTTTTCTATTCTTTATTTTCCCCTTTTATCTTGGGTCTAAAGAAGACTCCTTTCCTGCCTCAGGTGTATTTCCATAACAACATGGCCGACCTGCCAGGCGCAGGGCTGGGAGCTGGAGGTAGAGCCAAGTTCCTGATGGCTAAAGCTGGAGCTGGGGGTGAAGCAGAGGGTTTTATAGAACCTGGGCTGCAGAGAGGTCTCCGCAGATCTTAGCAGCTGCCCACACTGCCTTGAGTGGTAAAGCTCAGGAAGATGGATTTTGGCAGCCCTTCCTTAGGCTTACGTGCAGCCTTGCCATTGTATACCTGCCAAAAAGAAGAACATTATCCCTGGTGAGGGATGGGGGAAATCTCTGCCCAATGTCCTGGTTGTGTCTAAAGTGGCCAGTGGAGGGACACCTGGGTGGCTCAGTTGGCTAAGCGTCTGACTTCAGCTCAGGTCATGATCTCACGGTTCGTAAGTTCGTGCCCCACATCAGGCTCTGTGCTGACAGCTCAGAGCCTGGAGCCTGCCTCCGATTCTGTGTCTCCCTCTCTCTCTGCCCCCACCTCCTCCCGCCCTGCTCATGCTCAGTCTCTGTCTCCAAAGTAAATAAAAACGCTATAAGAATTTTTTTAAATAAATTAATAAAGTGGCCAGTGGAAGGGGGTTCCTGTGGCCAGGTCAAGAAATATGATCTTGAAGATCCTGGGTGAGCCTGGGGGATCTGGGAGGCCACCTGGCTAGCTCAGTCAGTAGTGCGTGTGACTCTTGATCTTGGGGTCGTGAGTTTAAGCCCCACTTTGGACACAGAGACTGCCTATAAAACAAGATCTGGGGATAGGCACACAAGGCATCAACGACAAGGGTGGCATTCCTCCAGCTGGCACTTCTTGCATGTCTACTAGATACTAGGGCAGAGTTCAGGAACAGGGCTAACAGAGAGTGAAACACACTGCCTCACCCTCACCCTTTGGCTGTCAGTGAGGAGAGCAGAGGGTTTGAATCTTCCAAATTCCACAAGTCTCCATGCAGAGGGGGATTCAAGCTCTACCACTAAGTAATGGGAAGGGTAAAGAGTTCGTTATGAAGAAGTGGGAAACTAAGACCTAAAAGTCCTAAGGTTACACTGACCCATGGGATCCGGGAGGGCCAGGGCCAGGGCCCGATTGTGAGAGTCTAACACTGAGGGTCCATGGCTCTCTCTTCAAAGCCTGTTCCCTCTGGGGTCCTCTAGGTTCATGATTCAGACACGTTGGCTGGGTCAGGAAGAGTGTAACTCTAATCATTACCACACTCTCTAGAAAGAAAACCAGTGCATATGCCATATTCAATATGGACTATTGCAGTTTCTGCTTTGGGACAGGCCTCACTTCTCTTCTTAACAGGGATTCAGAATTCAAAACCTCCAGCACAAAACAGCATTCCAGGAGTGCTTGGGTGGCTCAGTTGGTTAAGCGTCCAATTCTTGACAATGACTCATGTCAAGATCTTGTGGTCTTGAGATCGAACCCCACGTCCAATCCCACGCTTGGGATTTTCTCCCCCCCCCCAAAAAAAATCTATATAAATGAAAAGAAACAGTATCCCACAGTTCCCTCCCTCCTTTCATAGCTACAGAGACTGCAAATACGGAGTCACCCAGCCTGTCACCTTTAACATCTTCCCAGCCACTTGACGGAGTGGGAGCGATTCTCCCCATCTGCCAGGTGAGATTATTAAAACTTAAAGGATGGATTTCTGAACATCAAGAAGGAGAAAGAAAACACTGCTGCCAAGTTGAAAGTTTAAAGTTTAAACTAAAGTTTAAGCGCCTGTTCGGGAAATTCCATGAATCCCACGTGTTGCAAAGAAGAGGGGCCTCTTATCTGTGCTACCCCACAGATAAGAGAAAGCATACCCTGGCATACTCTGGAAACACTCAAGTGGCGCCTCTTGGTTCATGCTCTGAGCACACTGACAAAGCTGGGCACTTGTCTCCCTTCTTACAAAGAGGAAAACTGAGACTTACAGAAGACCAAGGTGCCGGGGAGGTGTACTCACAGGGGCTGCTAGAAATGAAGGAAGGAGAAGCTGTTCCAGAAAAGAGATCAGACTCCTGTGACCCCACTGGCGAAGGCTCCAGGGCAGAGCTGAGGACACAGCAGTGGCAGAAGTCCGCTGCCTCATCCCATGTCCAATTCCAAACTGGGCACTCTCTACACACTACTGTCTGAGCCTGCTATGCCCTGTAATCTCCCTGACGATGTCTGAGGCCAGTATCTGATTATTCCTGAGAGAGACTATGTAATAAGCATAAATCACTAAAAATGATGATAGCTACAAGTTACTTGGGAAGTGGGATGAATAGGGCATTTAGAAACAAAAATAATTCTCCTTCTCATCCTTCCCCCCCCAGCCCCCACCATGTTCTGAGGCTGTGCATTGTATTCACTTAGAAAAAGAAACTTCTGGTTTTTCCTTCATCCTCTTCCGTTTTATACTCAAAGAGGAAAACTCACATCCTTCAAAACCACATTGTGGATAAGCAATCAATCACATGAAGGGCTCAGGCGACTTAGAGCTCTTTGTGGATGGAGGAGGACCACAGTCTGCTCTCAAGGACAGGAGGCAAGGACAGAGCACCCAAAGGAACCACTGAGCCCTCGGCACCTATCCAGGACTGGTCCCTGCCGGCACTTGAAAGCATTATGTACTTCACCTGAACAGGTAAACTCCAGGAGAAGGCAAATTATCTGCAATGGGGTTTTCCTGGAAAGCTCTTGGGAGAGGAGGAAGGGTCAGGGTGGGGTGGGAAGAGTAGATTCAAAGCAGGCTCTGCGCTGATATCAGAGGGCCTAATGTGGGGCTTGAATTCACAAACAATGAGATCATGACCTGAGCCTAAGTCAGACGTCCAACCGACTGAACCGTCCAGGCGCCCCCAAGCTTCTTTTACCATAAAATGTTGCCTTCATATAAACCCTTAAACCTTCTTCACACAAGTAAGCTAATGATGATGAGTTTCCGTTTATTATTCTGTGAACCGACTAGTATTAATAGTTTACCATGCGCTAAACTCTATACCTGTATTTTCCAATCCCTATGGCCACCTTATAACACAAGTCCTATTATTCAACCCATTTTAGAGAATGAGAAAACTAAAACTTGGAGACAGGTTAAGTAATTTGCTCAAGGTCACACAGGAAGCCAAGAAATGGCAGGACCACGAGTAAGACCTCACCCAACCGCACTAAACCATAGTGATGCTCTGTCTTCAACCATGTATCTTGTTCAAGGACATTTTCGAGTGTCCTGTGAACAATTAGTCTTCATAAAGACTGTTTTGAGCAGAAACTGAACTGTGTAGACACTAAAACATGGGACAGCTGCACTTTCCTTGAAAAACTAAGATAAAAAATTATTTTATTCTGACCAAGTCAATGTGCCTGCCAACATTACTGCTTCCAAATAAATTTATTTTAAAGAGAGAGAGAGAGAGAGCGCTATCACATTTGGGGATTTCTTTGTGTGAAAACCGGCATAACATTTTTTTCTATGCTGTTAGGCTCAGTATTTTAACATCATTCTTTAAAACAACTGGCAATGCCTACTAGGTACTTATCCAAAGGATGCAGGAGTGCTGATTCAAAGGGGCACATGCACCCCAATGTTTATAGCAGCACTATCGACAATAGCCAAATTATGGAAAGAACCCAATGTCCATCAACTGATGAATGGATAAAGAAGATGTGGTATACAAACAAGGGGCTATTACCTGGCGATCAGGAAGAATGAAATCTTGCATTTGCAACAACATGGATGGAGCTAGAGAGTATTATGTTAAGCAAAATTAGTCAGAGAAAGACAAATGTCATAATTTCACCCATGTGTGGAATTTTAGATACAAAACAGATGAACATAAGGGAAGGGAAGTAAAAATAATATAAAAACAGAGAGGGAGACAAACCATAAAAGACTCTTAAGTACAGAGAAAAAACTGAGGGTTGCTGGTGGGGTGCTGAGTGGGGGGAAGGGCTAAAGGGGTGAAGGGCATTAAGGAGGGTGCTTGTGATGAGCACTGGGTGTTAAATGTAAGTGATGAAGCACTAAATTCTATTCCTGAAATTATTATTAGACCGTATGTTAACTAACTAGGATTTAAATTTAAAATGAATAAATAGGGGCGCCTGGGTGGCTTGGTCGGTTAAGCTTCTGACTTCAGCTCAGGTCACGATCTCATAGTCTCTGGGTTTGAACCCCGCATTGGGCTCTGTGCTGACAGCTCAGAGCCTGGAGCTTGTTTCAGATTCTGTGTCTCCCTCTCTCTCTGACCCTCCCCAGCTCGTGCTCTGTCTCAAAAATGAATAAACGTTAAAAAAAAAATTAAAACAAATAAATACCCCCCCCAAAAAGAAAAGACTAGAACTATAAACTTGGGTCCCAGGTGAGACTAATCAAATCAGACCTCTGAACCTAAATCAGTGTCTATAAAATGACCCTATCTGCTCTGCAGGACTATTGTAAGGGTCAAAATACCTTGAAAATCATCAGGTGTGTTACCAAGAGAAAGTATTAACAGAGATTTAAAAATAAACACAATACCGGGGTGCGGGAGGAGGGACTTGCAATGCAATTTGATTTTCCAGAAAAATGTATTCTCTTTGATTCTTACTGCGACTCACCTATTACTAATTATATTTTGTAATTTTTTTTTTTTTTTAAAGCCAAACAGTCTCAAGATTTTGCCCCTGGGAGCCAGCCTACCAATTTGTTTGACTGTTCGGCATAACCTGCAATTCTTATAGGTGTTTTCACGGCTGCAGGGACTTCACAGTACATGTCCCCATCTATAAGCTAAAAACTATGACAGAATTCAAACCCAACCTGACAAGCTCACCTATTTTTCACTCTCAACTCTCAGACCATGATCTTTAGATCATTTATAAGATTAAATGGCAAAAGTTAGTTAGGCCAACCAACTGCTCAGTTGAAAGAACTCAGTTTCAAGCTTAGGAGCTTGAAAGCCAGTTAGAAATTGGTCATGTTTTCATCCACATTCAGTACTGTCCTTAGGCCCAGGCCAGAGGGCCCAACCCTCCTCTTAGGAGCTGTAGGCTTCAAACGCCCTGCCCCAGTCCTCTTTCAGCCACAGTCTGCCCCTCCTGGGAAAGTCTTTGAATGTCACAGGGACAGCCTGCTCAACTCCCCTTAACTATTTTATTTTATTTTATTTATTTTATTTTATCTATTTTAATTTAATTTAATTTTATTTTATTTCTGAAAGAGAGAGAGAGGTAGAGAGAGAGAGATAGCCTGAGCAAGAGACGGTCAGAGAGAGAGGGAGGTACAGAATCTGAAACAGGCTCCAGGCTCTGAGCTAGCTGTCAGCACAGAGGCCAATGCGGGGCTCGAACCCAGTAACTGAGATCATGACCTGCACGGAAGCTGGACGTTCAACCGACTGAGCCACCCAGGTGCCCCTCCCCTTACGTATTAGACCATGAAGCAAGAACTCTGGCTTCGGAATTCCCAGACCAAGGTCTCCAATCTGCATCCAGGGCCTTCATGGCCCAGTTCCCCGAATCTGGCCTCAAAAGGATACTTGTGTCCCTAATGTGTGTACCCTCAGGGGCAAGGGACAGCTGTTTAAAGGCATGGGGAGGGGAGGACAGTTTGTCTAAGCCATCTGGGGAATCCACAAAGCCAGCAGTGAGATGTGAAGGGGGCAGGTCCCCAACTCTGTGGTACCAGGTCACTATGAAGGTATATTTATCAAGGTAGGAGATTAGAAAATAATTTAACAGTTTATTACCTGGATTTAAAACTTTTAAATATTGAGACACGTGGTATAGGAGCTTCCACTTCTACTCTTGCTTCAGGTTCCATGAATATCAGGGGCAGGTCTGGGCACATTCAAACACAAGCGTGCTACTATTGTAAACAGACTAAGGAGTTCACACAGAACCCTCAAAATTTATAAACCAGTCTGTCAATTCAGGCATTAAAAAACGGCCAGCACAACTCCTAATGAAAGAGTGTAAGAAACTCCATAAAACTATCTAATCAACCCAGCGGGAACACCAAACGGGGCTGTGAAACTAACTTAATTTATCCAGATCAATTTTTCGGGTGGTACAAGGCAAATCAATGACTCAACAAGTGTCTGTAACTCCTTTTCTTTATCTAATCACTCAACGCCTGAGTTTGCAGAAATTGTCTCAATTTCCAAAACTCCTTGGGTTGTCTTAAAACTATGGTAAATAATTATCAAAAGCAAAAAGATCACTATTCTGTCTCCTGTGCGTGGAAATCTGTACCATCTTTAGGGTCAAGCATTTTGAAAACACAAGGGACAAACTCAATATGGAGAGACCTAAGACCCCAACCTGAATGGTTCTACATAAAAGGTTGTTTGATGTTACATAATCCCTGTAATGCTTTTTAAATGGCCAGCATAGAAGTTACACGATCCTTACTTCTAGTCTCAGGAAGCACGAAGAACCCCGCAGAATATAATGATGACCTAACAATTATCATGAATTGGGTCTGTGTTAGGATTCTAAAGAAAAGGACCCTCCTGCAATGAAAAGTGCCCATCTCACCAACTATAGTTACAAATGTCCTAATGTCTCGCACCTGATCATACTCAGCTGCCTCCCAAAAGAGATAAATAAGCCGTTTTAAAAAAAAGTCATCTTGTTAATTGTGATACACATCTTCCCTCACTGCTAGCATCTGCCTCCCATGCAGATCACAGGCCTGCTCTCCGACAACAGCCGTAGGACTAGAAATTTTCAAGGACACGCACCTGATCATGTGATCTGCACAGCAAACCACCAAATGGTCATTTGACCCCTGGCGTGAACACTGCTCACTGTGTTCTGGAACAGAAGCCTAAGTCCCCGTTGGTAGGACAGTTAGAAAATAGTAGTTGACTGCTTCCATTACAGTTGGGGCCTAGATGACAAAACTGCTTCCTCTTGACCCATGAGGATCTTTCACATATTTGAAAACAAGTCTCATGTCTTTGAGAGTCTTTTCTAAGCTGGACCAAATACCCCCAATCCCTTCGATGACTTTGTGTAGCATGTGGTTTTCTATTGTCTTTATCATCCTCTGAACGAGCTCCACAATGTCTACATTCCCTTTAAAGGCAGATTTCTTTGTGTCCACCCATGTAGTCCCAAAACATGGAAAGGTGCCTAGCACAGACTCCACAGGAAGGGGGGCCAGAGGGCGGCAAACGGGAAAGCAGAATACCTGACTCCAAGCATCGTCTAATATGGTGACCATCCCCTAATCTATCAACGAAGCCCAAGATAACATTCACTTCTGCAGAGGCCACCTTTACGGACTTAACTGTAATCTCACAGTCAACAAAACTCACGCAGGACTGCCAAGTCACATGTTTACCATCTCGCTTGGACTTCTGGGTGCCTTTACCCCTCTGAAATATCCTCTTTTTTAGATGGACTCACTTTCCAGCATGGGCAGGCTTTTGGACTCTGAATCTGGCTCACACCAAGCATGCTCACCCTCTCCAAGCTTCAGGTCATTCATGTCCACCAGGCCATCATAAAAGTGTCAGCCAGGACCCAAGATATGGTAGCCAACAGCCAGGAAATGATCTCCATGTTACCCCCTGCTCATTACCCTTAGGCATTAAATCAACGCACTTCAGAATCAGAGCCCTTGCCTAGAGCACACAGAAAAGGTCTATTTTTGACACAGCAGATATCATTAAAAACCACATAAAACACCTTGTTTATCCTCTACATCAGCTGCAGTTTTCTGCTCTATTAAATTTTCTAAGAAAGAAACTACCTGGTAGGAGCTGTTCTTAGTGAATCCATGATACATCCAAGTGATGACCACAAGACAGAAGTCACACTCTGCAGCCCGCAGCTATAGGAGCTACATGCCCAACAATGCCCTGTTGACCTGAACTCAAAGCCATGTGTTGCAAGCTTGGAAAGCACTCTCTCCCATGGAGGTCCCTTTTAAGAACTTTTTAAGGTGTGAAGAATGGAAATGTCAAAAGGTACAGCCTTTCCAGATGAATACTTTGAAGAGAAAGACATTTCCTTAGGTACCTAAGCTCCAGTGCCTGTGCCTAAAAATAAGATCCCACTACTTTATCACTGGACTCAAGAAAAGCTCACATGAGACACAGGCTTCATGATTTTTCTGGATATAACTTAGACATCTGATCACACACATACGCCACCGTACTGTAACCATCCCCCTTGGGCAAAAGTTTGCAAGGAAACTGCAGTGTGTGACACATACCTCCGAACTGAGCCCTTTACCAGGTATGGGCAAAGCCCCCTCGCCAAATCCTGAGTCAGAAGGTCCTGCATCCACAGTGGCAAGAGCTTGTGTCCTGTCCACCAACAGACCGGGGTTGGCATTCCACAACCCCGGGCCGGAACAACTCCTCAGAACACATTAACACAGCAGCAGTGGAACGTAGTCTGCAGCACTGCTGTGAGGGGTACAGGACACCCCACTCTGTGAAAGACCCGCCTCCATGACAGGGACATTCAGCAGGCCTTCAGAAAGGGGGATCTTTCTCCAGGACCACCTCCCACCTTCCCTTTGTGGATGTGAGCTGAAGCTCCACCAGGCCCCAGCACGGTGGCCCACACGGTGGCATCCAATCAACAAAAGCCACGCCAATTATCATCTTTGTTGCAGCCGTAGTTCCCCTTCCTATTTATCAACAAGTCCCCTGAAGTCCTCTCTTTGCTCACACGCAACCGACTGCAACCATCTAAGCCACAGGTAAGGAGGCGGACAGGCCCTTCCTCGTGATGACTAAAAACAAAGCCGCCCTGACTGATTCACAGGCCTCCTCATAATCCTTCATCCAAGGACCTTCAGAAATGCCAAGACCCTCAGGGAAGTCAAATTTCCTCGAATGTGCAGAGAGCACCCAGGGTTTCGGGATGACTAATAACAGACACATGCCATAAACAGGGAATATGAAAGAGCTCAGAACGCCTCTCAGAAGGGGGGGGCGGGGGGGGCGGGAAGCCGCCTCATTCAGGGCCTGGTGGGGAGAGTGAGTGGCAGCTTTCTGGCAAAGCGAGAAACACAGGTGAAAACACTAGGCCTCGCAACTTCTGTTTTCCCAGAGCCCGGGGCCTGCACCGGCCGGGCGAGGGAGAAGGCGCCCCGGCTTCTGGCGACCATGGTGTTTTTTTCTGTCTTGACAATTCACTTCTCCAGCGGGCACGCCGCCAACTCAAATGAGACTCAGAGCCGTGAAAAGCCCTTCAGGTAAACAGTGTGATAAGCTAAACTGAAAAACTAGACAATGTTTTTGGACTATGAGGGAGTTGCTATGGAGACAGTTGCTAATTAACTGCTTTCAACCAGGAGAACAAAGAGCTCGGGGCAGGCAGGCCTCTGTGCCGCGGGCGGGCGAGGCCTCCAGCCTTGCGCAATCGGCACGGCGCTCATATCTGGAATACCTGAGACCCGGCTGCGGTTGCCACATGCCTGCAGAAATGACAAAAGTGCATTCTCTTCATCGCGACCTGGACGAGCGGCACCTGGTCACCAGTCCCACTCAGAAAGCAGGCTGGGAAGACCCACCGGCACCGAAGTGCCCGCTACCCCGTGCCGGGCGCTTTCACAAACAGAATCTTCCTCCCGATCCAGAGACAGAATTGAACTTGGAACGGGGGAAGGGGGACACACGGCTATTTTAAACGATACGCTTTCTTTCATACGCTTTATTACACAGAAAACAAAACTCGTGAATTCAAAAGGGGAATAGATCTACCCGTCTTTAGGATCATCTCCCTCATGTGGACAAAAGTGGCTCGTGATTTCTCAAAACGAAACAATAAAACCCACCATCACCATTCGTATTTCTAAGACCCACACACTGAGGACATTTGACAAGTAATAACCAGAAAACTTAATTGTGATCTGATTTATCGCTGATGGATTTTCTTGGACACCAAGCTCTGGCTGCCTCAAACGTGGTCTCATCTCTGGAGGTTAAAATTGGTGCCCTGAGACTGAAATGATCTGTTCTGAAGGGCTGACCTTTGAGCTACATGCCGTTAAAACCAAAGATCTATGTTCCCTTCACGAATATTTAAAGTCAAGCGTGAAATATGAGGAGAGCCGAGTGTAACCGCCTCTTCACACTCCACAGCAACCCCAGAGGGCCTATTTCAGCCCTCTGCCTAATTTCAGCTTACACTAAATGTATCTACATTAAGTAAATGTCAAACTCAACCAAGCTATTGTGTGATCCGCTCTGCCTCCCTGGAACAGAAATCAAATAGTTTTTTTTTTTTTTTGCTTGTCAGAAGCACCGATCAATAAAGCCTGTGAACCACCCACCTTCATTATCTGAGGCAGAATGTGGATTAAGGCATGTTATGATTCTGAATGAAATACAATAATATGATTCTCAGTTTGACTCTGTGGTGATAATGTACATAAACATCTTCAGGAAGGTCCAGTGATCTGGCATCCCTGAAATCCATTTAAGAGTATGAGCTTTTTGGAAGCAAACAGGCCCAGACTCAACCTGAGGCTCCCATTCAACTAAGCTATTCAACGGGGACCATTTGGAGCTTCCGTTTGCAGTCTGCAAAATAAGGACACTAAAACCTATCTCAGAAAGTTACTTGGCGAGTTCAGTGAATTAAAGTGTCTACCACAGTCCCTAGCCTGTGGCACGTACTCAAGATATTGTAACTATTAATTAAAGCTTCCATGAAAATAACCCTTTTCTTAAAAATGGGGTAAAACTACCAGAGGCTCTAGTTTCTACCCCCACAGCCCAATTCACAAAGAAAACGAGAGGATTTTGTGGCTGAGCTGGGACCTTCCAGCCCCACCAAGAACACAGTTCTGTCCACAATGGCCTTTTCACATCGGCCACCAATGAGAAGTTCAGAAGCTTTCGCTAAAGCACAAACTATAGGTATTAGGCCAAATCACATCAAACCATTTCTGGGATAAGCTCAGTTTTCTCTATGAAACCGAAGAATTAAATTCTTGCTTTGCAACTAACAGCTTTTTAATAAGGTTCTAGCCCAAGTCCCTCCCTACTTGGGTTAAATTTCATTAATCACTACTTAAAGGCATCTCACCTCTCCTCACTTCAGCCTCTTTCTGTTGCTCCTACCAACTGTGCTCCCAGCAAGCTCGCTCCATCCATCAGTCCAACCATCCATCCACCCATCCATCCACCCACCCACACATCCACCCATCCATCCATCCATCCATCCATCCATCCAACCATCCGTCCACCCACCCACGCACCCACCCACACACCCAATAGAATTTATCAGCCTCCGGCTCTGTGCCAGACACCGTGCTGATACTGAGAACTAGCTTTAACCGTGACTCCATTAGCAACGGGTTCTTAGGCCAGTGTGGGATACAGTCATATGTGCAGGGTATTTCATAATCTATAAGATTAGCCATGTACTGGGAAAAGCACATGGTCCTCTGGAGCAATGAGAGCAGGGCAGAATGGGGGATAAGATGCCCTACGATAATCCCAGAGAAGCAGACCATGGCTCCAGAGACTTCCTCCTTTCTGTACCACCATTGATTTCTACCCCATTCTCTACTGTCTCCATCTATAAGCTGAGCACAGGAGTCAAGGAGGGATACTATAGGGAAATGAAGGTGACGGTGTAGGGGCGGGGAGAAAAGGAAAGCAGACTTTTCTCAACACGTTAGAGAATACTCCCTCATTGACACCCAGCTCTACAGCACCTCTTCAGGCCCCCGGGCCTATCTCCAGCACAACAGGATCATAGCTGTGTTTCCTGGCAGTCTCCCGTTCTGGTCTGGGAGCTCTCCAAGAGAGAGACCTTATCTAATTTATATTTCTATCTGGAGCACCTACCATAGTGTGGGGGCACACAGCTGCTCCTACACTGAACTCAACTGAGGTCTAGAGCATGTGGGTGATTGATGCAAGATCACACAGCTGGGTGGCAGAACTGGATTGGAACCCAGAACTCTGACTCATTCATTCGGGATGGGGGTGACAGTAGTGTTTTTGCAGGAGACTATTTAGCTCTGGAAGTACGGGAAGTGATTATCTTCCGGACTTGGGTATTTGCATACAATTGGGCTCTCCAGCTTCCCATCTCACCTTAAATGCCTCTCACCCAGTTCTGTAGACCAGCACAGGCAAAGCTGAGAGAACTTCCTTATTAGAAACTATAGTTAATTATTAGCATTGGGTGCATATTCCCCTGGGGTGCCTGACTCCAAAGATAGCAAGAAAAACCCTGCAAAACATTCAATCTTTACTTACCAAAGAAAAATAGCATAAATAAATAAATAAATAAATAAATAAATAAATAAATGCCTTGTGGCATCTGATAACCTCGCTTCTTTCAAAAAAACCTGCAGGGGTGCCTGGGTGGCTCAGTTGGTTGAGCATCCGACTTTGGCTCAAGTCATGATCTCCAAGCTCGTGGGTTTGAGCCCTGCATCAGGCTCTGTGCTGACAGCTCAGAGGCTGGAGCCTGCTTCAGATTCTGTGTCTGCCCTTCCCCTGCTCATACTCTGTCTGTTTCTCAATAATAAATAAATGTTAAAAAAAAATTTTTAAGGCAAACCATGAGAGACTCTTGAATGCTGACAAAAACTGAGGACTGATGGATGTGGGGGGGAGGAGGGATGGGCATGGAGGAGGGCACTTGTGGGGATGAGCACTGAGTGTTATGTGGAAACTAATTTGACAATAAACTATTTGTAAAAAAAAAAAAATTTTTTTTTAAATTGTGTTCTCAAGCCCCTACTTTCACCATCTACCATACAAGTTTGGGATATGAGCAAAAAGACATCATTTTTGATCCAGGTGAGAACAAAGCATGTTAAGAAAAACAAAGAGATGTCAGGACTTCCCAAGTCATGAAAGGCAGTTGGTGCAGGAAGAACAAAGGATTCAGAGGACTTGGGTTCAAATTCCAATGTACTAATCATGTGGAAGTCACAGCCCGGGGTTTTAGCCTCTCTAAGCCACTTAATTTCACTTGTTAAATGGAAATTAATAACTCCACTCGCCCCAGCTGTTGGACTAAGGGAGATAACATATGAAAAAGCCCCTTAAACTGTAATGCACTGTAGGAAATTTTTTTTCAGTAGGTGTTGAAATACAGACACATATATTTATACACACACACACACACACACGCACACACACACACAGCTGTTGCCCACCCTAAGAGAGAAATACAGTATGGCCATAACCATAAAAAGAAACCAGAATGATTTATAGGGATTAAAGTTGTAGAATCGGACATCTGATTGGGGGGAAATAAGGAAAAGACATACAGTCACCTTGATAATTATTGGAAAAACAGTCATCGTTAAGCGTCTTTTTAAAAATTACTGCCCTTAGCTGGGTGTGTGATTGATCACAAGGCCCTCAAACAGCTCTGTGCTCAGATTCCTTATCTGTGAAATGAGGTTAACAATAATGTTGTGAAATTTATTTATTTATTTATTTTTAAATATTTTTATTTATTTCTTGGAGAGAGAGACACAGTGTGAGCAGGGGAGGGTCAGAGAGAGAGGGAGATACAGACTCTGAAATAGGCTCCAGGCTCTGAGCTGGCAGTCAGCACAGAGCCCGACGTGGGGCTCGAACCCACGAACCGCGAGATCATGACCTAAGCGAAAGTCGGACGCTTAACTGACTAAGCCACCCAGGTGCCCCAATAATGTTGTGAAATTTAAATGAGTTACTATCCAAAGCATATAGATCAATGCCAGGCACATTTCTTTTTTTTTAAAGATTATATTTTTCAGTAATCTCTACACCCAGTGTAGGGTTCGAACCCACAACCCAGAGATCAAGTATCACATGCTCTATCGACCACACCAGACACTTTGAATGTGAGAGCCAAGGTGGGCAGGTAGGTAAACCAGGAAACAAAGGCCGGATAAACCTGTATTCTTCACTTTCCCACCACGCCTATTTAGACAGATTCCAACTCCCTCACAGATGAGGGGAGCCGACGGTAACACCTCAAACTTCATGAGTGAGTTCTTAACAGATAGATACCAAGTGTTCAAATCTTTCTACATCAATATAGGATTGGCAAGCAGATTGCCAGATTTTTTCTGTCTTTCAGGTAGGGAGGTAGGGGAAGGGGGAGAGAATGGGCAAACCAGTCCCCACACTGAGCCTAGATCAACACCACCCCTGCTTCAACCTCGGGGGACA
Organism: Crocuta crocuta; assembly: GCF_008692635.1. NCBI lineage: Eukaryota > Metazoa > Chordata > Mammalia > Carnivora > Hyaenidae > Crocuta > Crocuta crocuta. The sequence goes on from NW_027529526.1 coordinate 7,148,539, forward strand.
GTGGGATGGCGCCGCCCAGAGATATCCACCGTAAATCACCACCTCCACAGAAGTCCATGTTCCTTTTATGGAAACAGAGCATTCAAGGTTTTATAACATTTGTACCAAAGGAGAAACAAGTGTTGATCTGGTGCCAAACTCCACTGTAAATACAAAGTGCTTTTTTTTTTTTTTAATTGGTAATTATAGATGAGAACTTTACACTTTTGGCATATGCATCGTAGTCATTCTTGGTTTACATATTTGAATAAATATACTCGCCACAGGTTCCAACTTTCTCCCTGCATTCATGTGACCACAGGCACCGAGTTCCTGTCTGTGTAGAGGAGTCCCCTGAGGTGCGTGTCGGGAGGGGGCCGGGCAGGGGGTACGGCAGGCAGACAGCCATCCCCCAACATCCCCTGAAGACCACAGCAGAACACTAACCAAGCCCTGCCCTTAGGCAGCTTCCAGTCTAACTGAGGAAATAGAACACCAGCCTACTACAAGTTAGATGTGAAATCAAAACAGTTTATGACAAGGTGCTAGGGCAGATGAGAAGTCTGCAGGTCAGAAGGGAAGAGGGAGAAATCTGGGGAGGATGGGGTGCTCAGGGAAGATCTGGTGGAAATGGAAGTGGAACCAGGAGTCTTCAAAGACCGGAAAAGCATGGATAGGCAGGGGGAGACCGTCGAGAGGACGGGCATGCGTCACCTCCAATCAGCAGCCGCAGACTTCCACAGGGCCTCACATACCAATCACAGAGCACAGGTCCAGAAGGCCAGAGCGGGGAAATAAAAGAATACTGTGGTGAGGCCTGAGGCCACCAAGATGACTGTGGAAGATGAAAGTAGGAATATAGGTAGAGTTTACATGTTATGCAAAAAAGATTTAAAGTCATACATACATGCACACACACATATACATATATGGTGGGGGAAGGAGAAGAGGAGGAAAGAGGAGACAGAGAAGGAAAATAATTGCAATTTCTATGGCAGTAATAGAAAGCATGGTTAGAGGCTCAGCAGGAATCAGGCAATTAGAATGGTAAGGAAGATAGACAAGTGAAAGATGTTCCAGAGGGGAATGGAAGAGTTGGGACTGAACAAATATCCCATGGGGCGAATCAAATGGTAGGGCTAACCAGCAGGTTTTGAACCTAAGGGGTTTGGAAAACCAGGAGATTGCACACAATGACACAAAAAAAGACAGTCAGGGAACAAGGAAGAGAAGGTGGATTCCATTTTGAGAATGTGGAGCATTTTGCAAACAAAAGGACATCACCTGAAAGGGAAACAGCAATCCTTTGCATAAAGACGGTAGTAAAGTTGGCCAAGTGGAGGAAACTCCTGGAAAGAGGCAAATAAAACCCTCTTTTTTTTTTTGAAGTTAAGCAGTTGGTGGAGTCGCGCAGAGAAAGGCCATTAAAAGATGACCAAGAAAGCACCCAAGATGTAAGGACTATACTGTGGAATTCACGGGAGAGGTGGTCAGGATGAGGGGATGGGCATCATGGATGCAAAATGCTGCACTGAAATCAAGGAGCCCAGGGAATGAGGAAAGGACACCAGCCCTGTCCACAAAGGAGGTTCCCGCCATCGCTGAGGACCCGGATGTAGGACCGCATGCACATGCTAGAGCCACACCTTAAATTGAACTGGTCACGCTCCCCTCACTCTGGGGATCAGCTGGGGGAAGATGGATGGATGGGCACTGAGTTGAAGGGGAAAACAGGAGCAAGATGCTTCGAACATGGTTACCTTCCTTCTCCAGGCCAACTGTGGTGAAGGATTAAAGCCTCAAATGTCACCGCAAGAATACCCACCCCTCACCACAGCAAATAAACCTCTAGGTGGTAAGAATTATTCATACTGTAGACTCAAAACTTCTGAGAACTCATTCATGGTTACTGATAGATCAAGACTTACTAAACATGTAAAGCCCTCTACCTCTGCATCTTTTCCTGGTACGCCAACGTAATACAGGGCTTCTCTATAGAGGACACAACTCAGGATGACAAACCATGCTATTTGGGTAAGTCTCTTTTCAATTTAATTCAACAAATGCTGATCGCCTGCTATGTGCTATTTCCATGCCCCTCTTCAGGTTCCCCATGAGCTCCCGGTCTCAATAAATAGGTTGCTACTCCTTCACTTGGCATTTGCTGTGTTGTTGTTGTTTTCCAATGTTTATTCATTTTTGAGAGACAGAGAGAGACAGAGCATGAGCAGAAGTAGGAGTAGAGACAGGGAGACAGAATTGGAAGTAGGCTCCAGGCTCTGAGCGTTCAGCACAGAGCCTGATGCAGGGCTCGAACCCACAGACCATGAGATCATGACCAGAGCTGAAGTCGGATAATTAACCAACTGAGCCACCCAGGTGCCAATACGTGGCATTTGTAAAGAGGTAAAGTCAGAAAAGAAAAGCAGTATGGTTTTTCTTTGGTCCAATATTTTGTCTTCGCTGAAATATATCCCCTTCCCACCAGGTCTCTGTGTTGTTAGAGAAATAAAAGGTCCACCCTATATGGATAGAATTCTCAACTGTAGTATTACAGGTTCTTGATATCTTCCAGAAATGAGCACCTCCAGGCCCCAGAGGTTCTCAGCTCACACAGTGAATCAGACTGCCTCGACAGTTTTTGGGGAAAACAAAACCAAAACCAAAACCAAAACAAAACAAAAATCCAAAACAGGCGACAAAAAAAAACAATGCCCACTGCCTCATCAAAGATCTGATTCACACGGCCTGGGCTGCTGTCATTGTTTTTGTTTGTGTGCTTGGTTGAAAGCTTCTCAAATAATGCTAATATGCAGTCCGTGTGGAAAAGGAGCGCGCTAGACCCAGTCAAGTGCTTCCCCGAGCCGAGTGCGCACACAGATCTGGGACCTTGTTGACTGCACCTTCTGATTCCGCAGGTCTGTAGCTGGGCCTGTGAATATGCATTTCCCACCAGCTCCGGGATGATGTGAGGTCGCTGGTCCATGGGCCATGGTGGAGTAGTGGTGGAGGGCCAAGGCTTCTGTGCTTTCTATTAGCTCTCCAAGTGATTCTGATGCACCAAAGTTTAGTGGAAAGGGAATCAATTTGCTTCGGGGTCAAACTGACCTGGGTTACAATCCTGACCCCAACATTTTGTAATGGCAACTCTGGCCAAAATACTGCTCCTCTTTTAACTTGCATCCTTGTGCACACCATGAGCACTACGGATTGAACCGTGTGTCTCAAACAAGTTATGTTGAAGTCCAAACGTTTGGCACCTCCGGATTTGACCTTCTTTGGAAAGAGGATGAATGCATAAGTGATTCATGAGTTGAGGTCACACTGGAGGAGAGTGAGCCCTAACACAATATGACTGGTGTCCTTAAAAAAACGTAGAGTAAAGACAAACTGGGGGCAAATGCCCCGTGACAAGGGAGGTGGAGACAAAACGATGCAGCTGCAAGACAAAAGAAGCCAGGGACTTAGGGCGACACCAGAAGCTCAGAGAAAGGAGGGAACAGATTCTCCCCCAGAGCCTCATGAGAGGCTGGCCACACAGACACCTTGACTTTACACGGTCTAGCCTCCAGGCTGGGAGGCAACAAATGTCTGTGGTTGTAAGTCACCTTGTTCATAGTCCTTTGTCATGGCCGGCCTGGCCAACCGACCCAGCGCAGCACTGCCATCCCCCTGACAGGGCTGCTGGGACACTGGACCCGGCCACAGGGGAAGGTGCCGGCACTGAGGACCAGACTTCCTGTCCTTGTCAAAAGTGCTAGGGAAAAGCACCAGGCGCCGGGCATGCTGGGCTCACGGGCTGCGGCCACACAGCAGGGCCCATTGCGTGTCTGCACAGCCGCTCAAGCACTCCAAGCACTCCCAGTGGGTTGCAGGAGCAGTCCTGCTCTGTCATGAGGGGGACCAATTACAGGCCTGACTGGGTCCTGGTGGCCCATTCTGGCCCAGAAGGTTCCAACAGGCAGCTCCTGGGCCACGCAGCAGGGAAACTCAAAAGTTGGAGGGCCCTCCTGGAGAGGGACAATCAGTGCTGATACAGTATCAGCCCTGGCCCTAACCCAGAGAGGGCCTGTCACACATCCCAAAGGGAGGATTCTAAGCCCCAAATTATGCAAGACACTCCCAACTCAGTATACTTTGACTGCCTAGAAGAGGTGGCTTTTGTACGTTTACATATAGATGTAAAAGTAACATACAAAGCATGTTTAAAAGTCAATTCTGATTCTTCAGAGAGCAGGTGCTCTGATATATAAGCCAGCATATCCTCGGCCCCATTCATTTGCCCCATTTGGCCCCATTCATAGATAATCACAAAGGAACCACTATATGCATGAGGATACAGAGATGCATGTGGCACAGATCGGGCCAGATCAGACCTCAAGAAGCTCATGGTCTGGTGGGAGGAGAAAAAATAATTGGCAAGCCTTTACTGGATGCTTAGAACACGCCAAGCAGATCATACATATTGTTCGTGTTACCAAGACAGCAAACCCAGGATACAGAGACAAAGCAACGTTGCATCATCTATGCAGGGTCACACAGCTGATAAGTAGAAGAGGTAGGATTTGAACTACCGGCTCCAAACCTTTCCCATCATCCCACAGCTGTTTCCCATCAGATTTGGCCAAAGCAAACAATATTTATGATAGGATGGGATAGATCAAAGGTCATGGCCGCTTCACTCCAAGAGCCCTAACAATGAAATGTCTGCTTCCTATACAGTCATCACAAACCAATTCTTCAAAGCAATGCAGTGCACATACACCTGAGATATCCTTAAGGCATATCCTGTGTCCTGATCTTCCCAGTGAGCAAGGCAGTGAAATCACAATGAGCAATGAAGCTCCAGATGGTAGGCACTGAGCAGGACTTCCATCTACCCCACTGCAACATAGCCAGTGGGCTAGAATGAAGAAGTTCACAGTCCACAGCCTGCAGGCCTTTTTCCCAACAAAGTCTTACCTTACCACGTTGGTGGGTGCCTAAAATTGCTTAAAAAAAAAAACAAAGAGTGAAATGCCAAACTCAACTTATCTGCAACACACATGGAAAGGGTCAACATCCTACAAATTCATAAAGAAATAATACTGTAACAGAAACAATGGGGGAAATGTTAAAAAGGTAATTTATGAAAGGAATGGGAATATCCTGTAAACATATACAATTATTTAAGCTCACCTATAATAACAGAAGTCCAAAGTGAATTAATTTCTACCTATCAGAATATTTTCTACCTATCAGAACAGCAGAGCCATATAAAATATTAAACACCCAACGTTGAGTATGGACTGGGGAATGAGCATTCCATTTCGTTTCTAGTGAGGTGAACACAGGTAATTTGGCAATATTATCATAAAGCTCTTAAAGAAAACAATCTACCCTTTATCCATATCATTCCACTTCTTGGAACTGGTCCTAAAGAAAGAATCGAATATATTACTCAAGAGTATTCACTTTAGTTACTTGTGGATGGGAAAAACTACTCTCATTGCTTTAAAAAAAAAAAAAAAAAAAAAAAGGCAAATGGCTGAATAAAAGTATTTTACATGCACAGATACATGCATATATCCTAGGAAATTTTTAAAATAGTTTTATAGATTTTTCAATGATATGCAAAAATCTAAATGTGTATTGGCACAGGAAAAAAACAGAATATATAGCCAAATATTAAACTGATTCATTTCCAGGTGATAGGAGTTTGATTTTTGTTTTCTATGCTTTTCCATTGTTTCTAATGTTAAAATAAGTAAAACAAAGAATGAGGGGCACTTAAATGGCTAAGTCGGTTAAACGTCTGACTTCAGCTCAGGTCATGATCTCATGGTTTGTGAGTTCAAGTCCCATGTCAGGCTCTGTGCTAACAGCTCAGAGCCTGGAGCCTGCCTCAGATTCTGTGTCACCCTCTCTCTCTGCCCCTCCATGGCTCATGATCTGTCTCTCTCTGTCTCAAAAATAAACAAACATTAAAAAAATTTTTTTCTAAAAGAAAAACAAAAAATGAATGTGTATCTTATATCTAGACATTTCCAATTATAACTTCCACCATTTAAGATAACTAACTACATACAAGATAAATGGCACTACCACTTAAACATTTATCATGTTCCTGGCATCATACTTGACTCTAAGCTAAATATCTAATTTAATCCTCACAGCAACCATATGCATGCAGTATAACTGCAGCTATTTTAAATATAAAGAGATCGGAGAGCTTTTGCCTGGAGTTGCTCAGCTAACAGCTAGGCTGTACATATCCAGGCCTGATGTTCTAAAACCGGGACACTGTTTAACACAGCGGGGTGTGTGTGGGGGGTGGGGGGTGTCCTGAGAACAATTCCTTATTTCTGTTTCAGGGCCCATCACAAGGGCATGCATATACATAGGCTCACATCAAAGGCAGTATATAAAAAAAAAAAAAAAACCAGCAACTTTTCAGATTTGCCTGTATTTTTGTGTGTGTGATAGCACATATAGCGCATTTTAAACTTTTCTCCCCTTTCCTGGTTATTCTTGTAATGCCCTTGGAACTATGCCCCTCCCTGCTAAATATATGGAGGCAATGACAGTTGTCTAGAGAAAAAAGGCCCAGAGCAGAGAAGCACTGTTTACCTACCAAACAAAGCCTGATAGAGATCTCCCTTAAAAATGCTTGCTCACTTTTGTCTGATTTCTGTACTCCCCAAACAACTTTCCCATCAGTGAGGTGACCTCCAAATGTCCCCATGCACCTGGAGTTATGCCCTGAGCACCTGCTCAACTCCCATCACCCTGTAGTCTGAGCTCCCATTGGGGGAACCTCTAAACGACTCCCCCCATCCTTAGAGTTTGGTCTTTTGGAATTCCTGCTATTCCTTTAGCTTCAGGTTTCTGTAATTATATGCCGTGGTACGTGCAGAAATTTTAGTTCAACTTGCTTTGCGTACAATAAATATTTCACCTATGATCTCCAAATACATAAGGCTGCTTGCCTTGGGCTTGTTATTTTCTCCCTACAGTAATCTCACTGTATTCTGACTATTATTAAGGAAACATTTTTGGGGAGCCTGGGTGGTTCAGTTGGTTAAGCGTCCGACTTTGGCTCAGGTCATGATCTCACGGTTCATGAGTTTGAGCCCCACATCGGTCTCTGTTCTGACAGCTCTGTGCCAGGAGCCTGCTTTGGATTCTGTGTCTCCCTCTCTCTGACCCTCGTCTGCTCACACTGTCTCTCTCACTCTCAAAAATAAACAAACAAACAAAAAAAGGAAACATTTCCCCCTATTCCATTATAGGTTTTTTTTTTTTTTTTTGGTAAGTTTATTTATTTTGAGAGAGAGTGAGCACACAAGCAAGCACAAGTGGGGGAAGGGCAGAGAGAAGATGAACAAGAATCCCAAGCAGGCTTTGTGCCATCAGCACAGAGCATGACGTGGGGCTTGAACCCATGAACTGTGAGATCATGACCTGAGTGGAAATCAAGAGTCAGACACAACTGACTGCCTGAGCCACCTCGGTGCCCCCATTACAGTTTTATTGTAGGAAGAGCTTGATCTCTAATGCAAGATAATAGGCGCAAGAGAACTGGCTTAAGTCAGTTCCAAGTCTCAGTCAAGAGGCCCTTTCCTTGCGGCTGACACCCACTGACTCCTAAACTTCGCAGACGCATCTAAGATGCTCTGCTCCCATGCCCACCCACCTGTAACCCGTCACTGTACAGGGCCGGGAAAAAGCCTGCTGATCAGGTATCCCAGCCCCCAGAAACTTCTACAAGAAGGACCACTTCCGGAAACTGACAAGGCCCTTATCAGCCCCTTCCAGAGACATCCCATTCCTGCCAGGATCTTCCATCAGACCAGGAATTCATCTTCAAAAGCCTGATGCGTTTAAGAGCAACTCACAGCACAACAAGATGGGGGTCCCCCTCCCATGCTGATTACAAGGAATGCAGGAGACAAAGTCCGGGAGACCCCAGACACCTGCCGTTGATAAGGGTTTCTACAGAAGGCTCTCCAGGAGACTCCCTGAAATGTGTTCTGAAAACACACACCGAACTTAGGCTGTCCTCCCAAAGTGACAGTGATGGAAGCCAAAGCCAGTCGTTTCTGAGGCATGAGCTCCAAGAACCAGACCTCCCAGGAGAGCAGCCATCCGAGAAAACCTTTAGAGGATGTCCCAACACCCAGTCTGTATCAGAAACCAAGGCATTCACACGCAGCCGGTGAGAATCATGCTCCTATAAATACATGCCTACCAATCTCTGCGCGGACTTGGGTTTCATAAGACAGATACGCAGAAGTGGAATCACCCTGCCTTTCACCTTTTGAGGAACTACCAGACTGTCTTCCAGAGGGGCTACACCATTTTACCTTCCCCGCCAGCAGCGTACGCGGGTCCCGGCGGTGCCCTGTCCCCGCCAGCACTTACTAGTGTGTGTCTTTCTGGCGACAGTCCTCCTATAGCAGGTATGAAGTACTGGGTCATCGTGGTTGTAATTTGCATTCCCCTACTGCCTAGTGGTGTTGAGCATCTTTCCCTGTGCTTTCTGGCTATTTATACACCTTCTCTGAAGAGATGTCTATTAAGATCCACTGTCAAAATCAATTAAGTTTGAACTAGTCAGTGGAGATACGTACAAATGGACCTCTTTTGAAGTCCTGAGTGTCTGAGATGCTTTGATATTGGGGACACGAAAGGAGCAGAACCTAGGGGAAAACGAGAGGGTCCTCACCTCATTCCCCTTTTGCCACAGCTTAATCGATTTACACGAATGCTCTCCACTCCTCAGCACAACACGGGGGTGTGGGCAATGTCATCCTCATTTTATTTTTTTTTTAATATTTTTATTTATTTCTAGGAGAGAGAGAGAGAGACAGCATGAGCAGGGGAGGGGCAGAGAGAGGGGGCGACACAGACTCTGAAATAGTCTCCAGGCTCTGAGCTGGCAGTCAGCACAGAGCCTGACGGGGGGCTCGAACCCATGAACCGCGAGATCATTACCTAGGGAAAGTCGGACGCTTCACCGACTAAGCCACCCAGGTGCCCCTGTCATCCTCATTTTACAATTGAAGCTACTGTTTCATGAGCACTTACTATGTCCATGGGACAGGGAGATGAAGATGACAGGCTAAGAGCCCCCCCATATCCACTGCCCATTAGCAGAGGAAACAAATCCCAAGGGGAAAGCTGACTTGGCCACCCTCCCTCAACCTGGGTGGCAGAGTCCATCCACATCTTGATGTCTGCGCCCTGGTGTCACCATCCCCTCAGGCCAGGAGAACAGAACCCCAGGTTCCTGCCCTGCTTTGAGCAAGGTCTGCTGAGGAGGGGTGGGTCCTTGAGAGGTGGTATGGGGCTCCTCTCGGGGTGCAGGCTCAGCAATGGCTCTGTAGGGTTGGGGGCCAACGCAGGGGGCTGTGGGGCTGGCCTTTCCCACACCGGGCCGCTGCACAGATCTCCTGCAGAGGTAATGAGCTGAAACCTGTAGCATGCNCAAGGGTTTCGACAGCCCTGGCCTGACAGAGGCTGCAAAGCAGCTGGAGGCCACAGCCCCCCCCACTGGGGTGCATCTGCTCCTGGGAGCCTGCTGGGCTGGGGCGTCTGTGCACCAGCTGAGACTCAGGAGGGCCCGACTGACTAGGGCAATGCCTGTGCCGGCCCAGCTGAGCCCGGCTGCACCCCCCAACCCGGCTCAGGCCTCCCGATGCCATGTGTCCCTCTCACTGCACATCCTTGCAGCCCGGGAGGCTCTCTGCCCAAGTCTGTTGGAACTAATTATCAACCTGGCTGAACGGCCATCTGGAGGGTGATGTCAAGTGTAATGGCACATTCAGCAGGGATCCGAGTTCCCACCTCCCACCTACTGTGAGCCAAACCCCCCGTCTGCTCCCCCGCCTCTCAAGGCATTCAAAAGACGCTAGCTGCACACCCAAAACTTGAACTTGGGTGGCCCTGGAAATCATTAAATAGCATAAATCGTCGAGTCTCTATCAGCAATGCCAGTAGGAAGGACATGGGCCATCAATGCCCACAAGCTTACTATGTGCAAATGCTGTCCAAGGACCCAATAGAAGTCGCCCCCCTCAACAGGCACAACCACTCCATGAGGTTGGTTTCGAGATCCCCATTTTACAGACAGAAAACTAAAGCTCAGAGATAGCAAAGTCCTACAGCTAGAAATGCTAATGTTATATCTTTCTAATCCTAAAGTGAATGCACTTCTATGTTGTAATTCCGAACTGACATAGCAGAAATCTCAATTTATCATGGTTGGGGACTCAATTACATTAAAGTTGTTTACGCTAGATTTTAGTCCCTGCTTAAGGAAGCAGCTAAAATTGCTAAAACAGGCTTGGTCTAAAAAAATGCCTTCTTTTCTAAATGTTTATTTATTTGGGAGTGGGGGGAGAGGGAGGGAGAATAAGAGAGAGAGAGAGAGATCATGAGCGGGGGAGGGACAGAGAGAGAGGGAGACACAAAATCTGAAGCGGGCTCCAGGCTCTGAGCTGTCAGCACAGAGCCTGATGCAGGGCTTGAAATCACGGACCATGAGATCATGACCCAAGCCAAAGTGAGATGCTTAACCAACTCAACCACCCAGGCATCCCATAAAATGCCTTCTTTTTAATTGCACAATTTACATACCTGTGTTTTACCACTCATTGCATTTTATCTGATGCTTTTGACAGTGGTCAGCCCTGAGATTCTATTTTCTTAGTACCCATCTCATGACCTGGCACAGGACAGGCCCTTAAAAAAGTCTGCTTAGTTCTTACTTTAAATATTGACCTGAGGGGCACCTGGGTGGCTCAGTCAGTTAAGCATCCGCCTCTTGGTTTCAGCTCAGGTCATGATCTCACAGTTTGTGAGTTCAAGCCCCGTGTAGGGCTCTGTGCTCACAGTGCAAATCCTGCTTGGGATTCTCTCCCTCCTCCTCGTTCTGCCCCTTCCCTGCACTTGCGTGCTCTCTCTTGGTCTCTCTCAAAATAAATAAATAAAATTTAAAACAAAAAAATACATGTATAAATATTGACTCAGACTTGGTGTTTTCTTCATAACTCTGGTAAAATAACCCATTTTCACATTTGAAATGTCTGTCTATACTATATATTTTGTAATGTTTATTCATTTTGAGAGAGAGAAAGAGAGAGAGAGAGAGCATGTAACCTGGGGAGAAGCAGAGAAAGAGGGAAAGAGAGAATCCCAAGCAGGCTCCCCCACTGTCAGCTCCAGCCCATGAACCATTGAGATCATGACCTGAGCCGAAATCAAGAGTCTGACGCTTAGCTGGCTGAGCCACCCAGGAGCCCCTGCAATACATTTTTTAAAGTGCTTCCTTCCTTTTTTCATCTTCTCAAATAAATTTTACAGATATATGTGAAAATTTAAACATTTATTAATAATACTACTCACCAAAGTTAATTTACCAGTATGGTCTTCCATAAGTCAACAGTCTCGTTAAAGATATTTAGAAAATATTTGCTACCCCTTTTAGAATTATAACTCTCATCACCAAGATTGGCTAACATTTAATATTAGCTTATTTACTTAAAAGTCTAGGTTTTATAGCCTCAGTATTTTTTCCTGAAAAACATAAATATTTTATTAAAATAAATTGCAGGGGCACCTGAATTAACCTGACTCAGTTAATTCAGCACCTCACTCTTGATTTCGGCTCAGGTTATGATCTCAGGGTTCGTAAGTTCGAGCCCCGAGCTGGCCTCCGTGCTGACAGTGTGGAGCCTGCTAGGAATTCTCTCTCCCCCTCCTCCCCCTCCTCATCCCTCCCACTCCCCTCTCCTGTGTGCACGTGCTCTCAAAATAAATACATACACTTGAAAAAAATAAAAAAATAAATTGTATATATGCCTTAATTTTTATAAGCTTTCAAAGTAAATGTGAGGTTTGTTGGCTTTTTCCCCCCATTTTAAAATCAGACTTCAGCCCAGATAAAATGTAAGAAAGTTGCATGCTAATTATGGCCGGCTCACTCTTCTCTCTTCTTTTCAGAGAGTGGAAACAAAAGACATGTGTTCAAGCTCTTCAAGATCTCAAAAATTTTAAATTTATTTAGTCCAAAGAAAGATGACTTTCTTCAACACCAACAAAAACTAGTGTATTTTAGGCTTTGGAACTTCAGACGTGTAAGCTGTGTCCAGCAAGTCATGACTCTAACCTAAAGCTTAATGAGAAACATCCAGAACTGTCCCTCAAACCAGGTATATCACACAGTGGTTGCAAACATGTATAGATAATCACAACACAACCCTCCCCTTGTGTAGGGGGAATGCTTTGTTCAAATGGAGAAGACAGACAGGAGAGAAGAAGGCAAAGATCCTATAAAGCGTTGCTGTGTCGTGGTAGCAATGTCTTTTTATTCTAAATGACATGCATGCCTCAAGTCCCACAGCCCATCCTGCAGGCAGGGTGATAGAACTGGACCCAGGCCAGCTTTTGGTGTGTTCTCCACCAACTGCCGATGAGTCTACGAGAGCCTCATCAGATCAGGGACACTTGGGTGGGTCAGCTGGGTTAAGCGTGTAATGCTTGATTATGGCTCAGGTCATGATTGCACGGTTCACGGGATCGAGCTCTGCTGGGCTCCCTGCTGAGCATGGAGCCTGCTTAAGATTCTCTCCCTGGCCCTCCCCTGCCCTCGCAGGTGCACATGCACGTACTCTCTCTCAAAAACAAATAAAATAAAACCTCATCAGATCAATATAATGCTGTATGTTAACTGTAGTGTAATTTAAAGCGATGGAACAAAATCCTTATCAGGTGACATCCCCACCCTGCTCAATGCCCTCCCCAAAGGCCTCCCCGTCCTACTAGAGGCCCCTCCACAACCTCTGCTCCCTGACCTCACTGGCTCCGCTTCCATGCTCTCTCCTTGCTGACGCGGCTCCAGCCACGCTGGCCCTCATGGCTCCTCAAACGCATTAGGCACACGAGGGCTTGATGAGTGCGTCGACCCAGGCCTGGGATGCTCTCCCCCCAAACGTCTGCTAGGCCTGGTCCCTCAAACCCTTACTCTCCCTCGGGTGTGAGTCTCCTTCCTATCCCCCTCCCAGCCTCCCTCCTCACCTTATTTTCCTCCTCCCACTGGCACCATCCCACAGCCCTACTTCTCTGCCTGTCATCTCCTCCCCCCACTGGATGAAAGCCCCAGGAGGTCAGGAACTGCCATTGGCTCTTGCTCACTGCATATCCTACAGCAGCATCTAACACGTCAGTTGGGACTCAGTAAATACCTGTGGAGTGAAGGTAGCACTGTGAGTGATTACACCATGTTCCAGAAGAAAGAAAATCTGGCTAGATACTACTAACGAGGACTGTCACATAAAATACAACTATGGCATAAGATATACCTATACAAAAAATAACTAGTCTTGGGGCACCTGGGTGGCTCTGTTGGTTGAGCATATAACTTCGGCTCAAGTCATGATCTCTCAGTTCGTGAGTTCGAGCCCTGCACTGGGCTCTGCTGTCAGTGTAGACAGCGTCCCCCTCTCTCTCCCCCTAAGATAAACTTTTTAAAAAAAATTAGACTTTACCTATGATTCGAATTTAACAGGGTGCTCTGTATTTTTATTTGCTGTATCTGGCAACCCTACTCCTCACTCCAAAATGGTCAAATCCAGGCCATCCAGGTCACCTGGGAAGGCAGATGTCCAAGGGCAGAGTCAGAAAACCCAACGAAAAGCCACTTCCTCTGCTTGGACCTTCTTCACTCAGGCCCCATGGTGATCTGGGTCCTGCCAGCTTTGCATACACAGCCGGACATGCAGGCTGAGGAGGTCACCGGACAGAGCTCTCATCACCTCCTCGAGTCGCAAAAAGGAACACCTTCTCTTCCTAAACCCGCATCTGGCCTGGTCTCAGAGAGGCCCAGAAGCTCACATTCCCTCCCACCATCCTCTGTAACTGCGGAAACCACACAGACACAGCATACACAAGTCACTTATTCCCCCAGGAGGAGCCCAGAGCCGCAGGCCCCCTGGGTCGGAAGACCGTGGCTCTGTCTCGAGCCCTACAGAGGCCACAGTCTCTCAGAGCGGGATGCTTCTCTCATTATTCGTATGTTACCGGTGGGCCACGTCACGCTACATGTGAGAGAAGGCTAACAGTTCAGTGCTTAGAATAAAAATCCATTAGTATGTTATGACACACTGCACCAGCTACTGAAAATCTACTGGAAAAGCTCCTGGATTGACGTTCTGAACAGTTATGGACTCTCCTATGTTCCCATGGCTACTTCCAGCCTTCCCTTATGCTGGGCCTTCCAATGTGGGAGTTCCCTAAGGCTTCTGTTACACAGACCAAATCTCAAAGGATGGAGATCTCTAAGTTTCTGGCACCCAAATCACATGGGTCATGGGGTGTAGGGGAGATGGAGGGGGCCCCTGGGTGGGGGATACATAAGAACTGAGCCCAAAGTAAAAGCACAGAGAAGAAGGTCATATATCCTGGTTTGCCTGGGAAGGTCCCAGTTTATTGGTTTCCCTGGTGGTATTCTTAATACTGCTCCCATTTTACTCTCTCACAGGTTTTAGTTTGGACATTCAAACACATGGGATCTTACGCAAAAGCCAAACTGGGAATGACCTCTGCGCCCTGGAACCCAGGAGCAGTGGGGCAGGTGGGAACAGCCATGTAGGAGCAGCTGTGACCAAGCCCGGCCAGCTCGCCCCCAGAACTGGAACTGGGAAACGGCATCTCTGGGCAGCAGCTTCGTGTATAAAAACCAAGGACACCAGACCCCTCTGGCTCCGGGTTCTAAAAGAGCAAGTGAAAGAGTGCCTTTCCCTCAGCCACCCTCCCACCCCAGCCCGCACAGGGCACATTCAGGCCACACGCTCCCCAGCACAGGCCACCAGGAGCCCAGTCCTGGCTCGGAAATGTCCTCACGTTATGGTGTTAAATGACTAAAAAGTCCATCTTTAATCTGACGCAGAGAGAGGGCAGGCCCTGCCTCTGACAGGCCACACTTACTGTCCCCAGGCTTTCCGGGCGGGACCCAAGAGAGCAAGCTGAAGCAGACTCTGAAAGGAGGCTGACCTCCTACACCCAGGTTCACCCTCCCCCAACACAGCTGCTTGGGTCTGCAGGTGACTTCTCACTTCCATCCCTGACACACTGCAGTGTGCCCTTCTTCCCTACGGGAGCTACACTGAAGTGGGGGCGCTGAGTCCTTGCAACTCAGAGGACCAAAGGTCCCAGCAACAATCCCCGGGAGCCTGGGAGACAGGAAATCACTCATCGAACGCAGACCAGATCTGGTTTAAGTTAGAGGAAGACGCTAAACAAGGATCAGGGTCTAACCCATTAACTCTCCCTAGGGAGCCACAAAGTCGAACCTGTCTACAGATTCAGCACCCCATTCATCTCCAGGAGAAGCACCCGGCTTTCCATCAGTGTGCCAAGGAGAGGCAAACTTAAATACTTCCACATACTCAGTACCATAAACACACAGGCATTCGGGCTCCCTGGCTCCAGCACCTGTAAGTTTTCTTGGGACAGGCAGGGTGCGCAGGAGGACGATGTGCACACACGCGTGACCTGGGGCTGGATGTGGGGACTCTAAGCGCTTCGAATGGTTCTCACCTAAGCCCTCCTTTCTTTTGTCCTTTTTCCTCTCTGTCTCCTGGACAAGCTCCTTCACTTCTAAGGCTTTACCTCCACACCTTGAGATGCTGTCCCTCCAAGCTGTTCTCAACCTGGGACGCTGAGTTTCCATGTACCAGCTGGTCCCCTCCCCGTGGAGAACCCCAAAACCCTGCAAGCCCCATAGAGCTCAGACACATGACCCCAGTTCTGCCCCCTAGAATCTGCTTTTCCAGCTGTCTCTAATTCCACTGCTGTCCACACAGATCAAGCACCTCCATTCTTCTCTGGCCACCAAGTCCTAGCGAGCCGTCTGATCTGTCCTATATGTCATCTGAATGCCTGATCACTTATATACTGACCTAATTCACCCTGGCCTCTCGCTGTCACGGCCACGGCCCCTGACATAGGCAGAGCTGTCCCCCTTTCCTATGGGAGTGCTGCAGTGACCTCCGCCTCCTTGCGGGTCAGTCATCAGGCTTCCAGGATAATTCTTTTTTTTTTTTTATTAATGTTTTATTTATTTTTGAGAGAGAGAGGCTGCGTGAGCAGGGGAGGGTCAGAGAGAGAGGGAGACACAGAATCTGAGGACAAGCTCCAGGCTCTGAGCTAGCTGTCAGCACAGAGCCCGATGCAGGGCTCGAACCCATGAACCGTGAGATCATGACCTGAGTCGAAGTTGGATGCTTAACCGACTGAGCCACGCAGGGTCCCCAGAATAAATCTTCTTAAACACAAGCTGAGCATCCAAAAACTCATGGTTTCATCCCTCTTCCAGAAATGTGCTACTCACACAGACAAGCTGATCGTCAGTGTTCAAATGCAACGGCCTGGCATGGGATTCAGACTCATCCTCCCTTTCCAGCTCATCAGCCAATTCCGTCCACTCTCGTCGGCACCCTGCACTCCAGCCCTACGACTCCTCACTGTTCCTGAAAACGTGTCTTCACACCTCTCCCTCCCCCGGCTGTGTCCATTCTTGAGAGGCAGTTTAGCCTAGTGGTTAAGACTAAGAGCAAACTGTCTTCGCAGCCAGCTGCCCATGGTGGCATTCTAGAGTCCTGGTTCCACCACTCGGTACCACGTGACCCTGGGTGCCAGCGGGTGGCTCGACATCTGAAAAGCAGCTCGTTTGGTTTTCCCCAATGCTGAAATAGGAACTTCCCTCCACAGGTAAATCCGTGGAGAAAAACAATTCTGTGAGACACGTTAGGAAATAAATGCATCTTAGCAGAGAACCTTCCTGCCTAGTTGGCACATGTTTTCCAGGTTCTGAAGGAGGAACCACTGGTAACCAGCATGGGGGTGGTACTGACTGTCAGGCTTTTGCAGGGACTGACTTCCAGAGTATGAGAACTGGGCTCCGCCCCTCTCCTCTGGAGGGGTTCTGACCCTCGGCCCCAGTGGCATCCTGCCAGGAGCAAAGCTGTTCGCCAGGGACTGACAGGGAAACTGAGGTTTTCCAGACACCGCCTGGAAAAATACACAGGCCCAGAACTAAAACCCTGCTCTTTGTCTTGCTTACTGCGATTTACAAAGAAAACACACACATCTGGCTTAGAAACTCCTGGACACAAAAGCCCTGGCCTTTATCATACAAGTGGTGATTTTTCTTTGGTGAGGAACATCTGGTTTAGTGACATCTGGATCTTGAGCCCTAAGTTCGACCACATTTTAAGGATAACTAAATTCAGATCCACCTAACAGTCTAGGGCGCCTCTTATATGCCAGGCACTTGCACCATGTAACTTCATTCGACCTCTCCATTAGCTCTCCTAAATCAGCATTCAGCTCCCAGCCTAGAGCTGCCACAGATCCTTCTACCAGCTCCTTCACCCAGGATCGGAATTAATCGCTATGTTCACCTGCTTTCTCAGCACTGGCCTCTCAATTCCATCTTGGCCACTGTAAAAGTAGCAAGGAAAGTAGGAAGAAAATTACCACAATGGTAGCTAACATTTACTGACCATTTTCAATGGGCCAGGTAGGATGCTAAGTATATGCATTTACAAACCAGCTTTATTGAGATATAACGCATATATCATAACTTACTGACATAAAGTGTACGACTCAATGATTTTCAGTATATTCACAGAGTGTGTATGTAGAATATGTATGTATATATGTACACATATGTATATACATGTACACACACATATAATATATATTAATATGTATTAATTACCCCAGAAAGAAACCCCATATTCATGAACAGTAATTCCCCAATTTCTCTCAAATCCTCCAGGACTAAGTAACCACTAATCTCTTTCCTATCTTTAAAGACTGGCCTATTCTGGGTATTACACATAAATGGAATCATACAATATGTAGCCTTCTAACTGTACTCTGTCACTCAGCATAATGTTTTCAAGAGTCGTTCATGTTGTAGTACATACTGGCAATTCAATCCTTCTTATCACCAAAGAATAATCCATTGATAGGATATATCGCAATTGATTCATGCCCATATTTATTTATGTCCATCAACTGATGGACATTTGGGGTCCTTCTGCTGTTAGATTATTATGAATAATGCTCCTATAAATATTCATTTATGAGTTTGTATAGGGACATCTGTTTTCCTTTCTCTTATTTCATACCTATGAGTAAAACAGCTGGGTCTTCTGATAAGTCTATGTTGAACCTTTTGAGTAGCTGTTAGACTGTTCTCCAGAGTGGCTGTGCCATTTTATATTCCCATCAATAATACATAAGGATTCCCACATCTCCACATCCATGGCAATACTTACGGTCAGTCTTTTTGACTACGGCCATCCTAGTGGATATGAAGTGGTATCTCACCATGGTTGTAATGTGCATTTCCAAGATGCCAATTATGCTGACCATCTTTACAATGTGCTGTTGGCCAACTGTATGTTTTCTTAGAAGAAATGTTTATTCAGATTCTTTGTCTACATTTTAATTGGATTATGTACCTCTTAATCAGAGTTGTAAGAGTTCTTTCTATATTCTACATACAAGCCCCGTATCAGATTTATGGCTTGAAAATATTTTTCTCCTATTTTCCAAATTGTTATTTTATTTCCCCAATGGTATCTTTCTTTGAAGCACAAAAGTTTGTAATTTTGAAGAAGTATCAATTTATCTATTTTTACTTTTATTACTTATGCTTTGGGTGTCATATTCAAGAAGGCTTTACCTAACCCAAGATCAGAAAAACTTATGCCTATATTTTCTTCTAGGGCTTTATAGTTCTAGCTATTTAAATTTATGTTTAAGACCTATGTTTGGTTAGTTATAGTGTAGAATGTAAGGAAAGGGTTCAATTTCATTCTTGACATGTGAATACCCAATATTCCGAGCACTATTTATTGAAAAAACTATTGCTCCCCTCTTTGAATTAGTTTGGCACATTTGTTG
The DNA here is from genome assembly GCF_008692635.1 of Crocuta crocuta. Taxonomy (NCBI): domain Eukaryota; kingdom Metazoa; phylum Chordata; class Mammalia; order Carnivora; family Hyaenidae; genus Crocuta; species Crocuta crocuta. Next base: position 7,167,478 of record NW_027529526.1, read on the forward strand.
ACAATCAACTGACCATAAATATGCAGGCTTTTGTTTCTGGACTCTTGTTTTAATTCCACAAATACACGTTTAACTTTATATAAGTACCACGCCATTTTGATTCAGACTGTAACTTTGTAGTAAGTTGTGAAATCAGGAGGCATGAGTCCTCCAACTCTGGTCTTCTCCAAGTATGTCTTGGCTATTCTGAATCATCTTAATTTCCATATGACTTTTAGGATCAGCTTGTCAATTTCTACTAAGAAGTCAGCTGGAGTTTTGCTAGGGATGGTGTTGAATCTGTAGATCAATTTGGGGATGATGGTTGTAACGCTATTAAGTCTTCCAATCCGTGAATACAGAATGTCTTCTGATTTATTTCAGGTCCTTTACAATGCCTTTCAACAATGTTTTGTAGTTTGGGGAGTAAAAGTGGTACATTTGTCTAGCTTCATTTATTCATGAGTGATGTTGTCCTTTTCATGCTGTTGTAAACACAACTGCTTTCTTCATTTCATTTTTAGATTGTTCATTACAAATCCACAGAAATACAATTAACTTGGTGTACTGATCTCGTATCTTGCAACCTTACCCAAATCCTTTATTAGCTTTAATAATTTTTTTATATAGAAGATCAAAAAGATAATGTAACTTCCTTTTTAATCCAGATGCCTTTTGTTTTGTTTTCTTGACTAACTGCTCTGGCTAGAACCTCCAACACAATGTTGAATAGAAGGAGTGAAAGCAAACATCCTTGTCTTATTCCTGATCTTAGGAAGAAAGCCTTCAGTGTTTTACTATTAAGTGAACATCATATTACTATGATGCTGGCTGTAGACTTTTCACAAATGCCCTTTATCAGGGAGGAAGTTCTTTTCTGAGGCTAGCTTGGTAGGCATAGGAGTTTGGTTCTATCAAGATGAGGTACTAGATTTTGTCAAATGCCTTTTCTCAATTTATAGAGACAATCACATGATTTTTGTTCTTTATTCTATTGATAAAGTATATTGTGTTAAATTCCGATTTTAGGGGCGCCTGGGTGGCTTAGTCAGTTAAGCGTCCGACTTTCGCTTAGGTCATGATCTCGCGGTTCGTGGGTTCGAGTCCCGTGTCAGTCTCTGTGCTGACAGCCAGCTCAGAGCCTAGAGCCTGTTTCAGATTCTGTGTCTCCCTCTCTCTCTGACCCTCCCCTGCTCACGCCGTCTCTCTCTCTCTCTCCTAGAAATAAATAAAACGTTTAAAAAAAAAATTCTGATTTTAAACCAACCTTGCATTCCTGGGGTAAATCCACTTAGTCATGGTGTGTAATTCTTTTTATATGTTGCAGGATTTAGTCTATGAGTATTTTGTTGAGAACTCTTGCATCTGTATTCATAAGAGGTTTCGGCCGATGGTTTTCTTGTTACGTCTTTGCCTGATTTTGTTGTCAAGGTAATACCTCTCTCAAAGAAGGAGTTGGGCATGTGAAGCATTTTACCACATTATCTCATTTAATCCTCATATCAACCTTGTAAGACAGGTGCTAAAATTAGCCCCACTTATCAGATGAGGAAATGGAGGTTCAAAAATATTAACATACCCATCGTACACAGTGAAGTGGCAGAACCAGGATTTAAGCTCAAAGAGCCCTCGCTCCTGACCACGATGAACTTCCTCCTTTTGGCTGACTGGCAAACCCCCATATGAATCAGCCACTAAGAAGACGAGTGGTAGGTAATATCTACACTAACCAGATTTTGTGACCTGGTCACAAAGGTCCGGTAACCTGCCCTAACTTAACATCCTTCTAAACTCCACAGTGAGAGCTGACTTAGTTCATTGTTTCGCTCAAGTGAATCTTTCAGGATCAACAATGTCATCTTAGACTAATCTGTGGAAGCAACATTCAGACAGGCTAAGCCAAATCCGGAGTCAACCTGAAAAAAGTAAGGCACATACGTGTGCACACTCACACACCACTGAGGACATCTCAAATAAGCTTCCGAACACACTGTTCTCAGGTACATCCATAGGGGAAACACTGCAAAAGCCTAGCTTTCTAGGAATAAGTTTTACTACAGTTGTAAAACTCAAATCAGGATGGGAGGAGGGTCGGTTCAGTCACCCCAAGAACCAAATCAGGCTCAGCAATCCTTTTTAGCCTGAATGTCCTATCTGGGCAGAATCACGGTGATAGGTGCACAAAATTGCAAACTAAGAAAAAGTGTTCTCGTTCCCTTCCCAGGCACAGCCACGTGGTCAGAACAGAAAAACACAGCCATGGGGATGGGGTGATCGGAGTTCCACCCTAAGTTCTGCTTCACCTGGAGGTCTCCTCAAAATAGGATGTCCTAATGGAAAGCCCCATGGGCTCTGGGCCTCAGTTTCTCATCTGTGAAATTCTAACCGTCGCCTTCATTACTCAATTAGAATGTTGCACGTGTGATAACAATGCGGGAGGGGAATGCCTGCTAGAGACTGAAAGATGGAATGATTATTAACAATTTTCACCAATCTGCACATTTTTCTGGGGGCCTCATGTGTGCCAGGCACCATGCTAAATAAAAAAAAAAAAAAGAAAATATGCACAAGCACAGACACAAAAGAAGGAGCAAGCAACTCTGCCTGTGGAGTTCAAGGAAGAGTTTGGAGGAGCGGGGGGAGAGTATTTAAAAATTTTTTTTAATGTTTTATTTATTTCTGAGAGAGAGAGAGAGAGAGACAGCGTGAGCAGGGGAGGGTCAGAGAGAGAGGGAGATACAGAATCTGAAGCAGGCTCCAGGCTCTGAGCTGGCTGTCAGCACAGAGCCCGACGCAGGGCTTAAACCCATGAACTGTATGATCATGACCTGAGCTGAAGTCAGACACTTAACCAACTGAGCCACCCAGGCGCCCCAGGAGGGGGAGGCAGGGGTGGGTATTTTGTACAGGGTCTTAAAGAAGCTGTACAAGTTTGCCAAGCAGACAATAGGATGAAGTGTCTCCCAGACACCAGGAAAGCACATTTTCCCCCTTTCGTCATTTACTTGCAACCAAAACTTGCTCCTGAGCCAGCCAGGCAGCAGCTTAGGGACACGGAGTCCGCAGGACCTCAGGTTACAGTTCTGTCACAATTCAGAGGCCGCAGACAAGCGGTGGTTGAAACTCTGGCCGCTGGCGCCAAACTGATAGGGGCTCATACCTTGGATCCGGGAGGTGCTAGCTGTGTGACTGTGAGCCACTTACTTAACGTTTCTGGGCCTTCGTGTCCTTATCTGTGATACAGCAAGAATAACAGCAGCTATTCCTAAGAGCCATCATGAGGCCTTGATGAGTTGATGTTAAGTGTTTAGAATAGTACATGGCACACGGCAAGCCCTGGATAAATCCCCTGTCACCATGCCTGCACCGGTCAGCCCGGGCCTCACTAAGATCCGTCTGTCTCAAAAATGCCCCATCCATGCGGCCATCCCACCTGGCAATTCCCTTCACCTAACAACTGCTCGCGGTCGCTGTCCCAGGACATACAAGGCACCGGGAGGATGCTTCCTAATACACATGGCTTACGATCCAAGTAACCCAAATAGCATCTTCCATAATCAGGATCGAATCGCCATCACATTCTGTGTGTTGCCGTGATACAGCAAATACAAAGGCACATCGAAGCACAGAGACCGCGGTAACAGTTGAATAAACACGCAATCCGATGCCTCACACCTGGCATGTCATCAGCCCCCATACCTTCCTTGCAATCAGAGAGGTTCAAAGCGGTGGCTACTTTATAGGTACAAATGTCTTTATCAGGACATTAACGTGCACCGCACCTCTCTCAATAAAAGCAGCCATAAACAACAATCGCTTCTCGGCTGTCACGGAAGCTACTGTGTTTGTAATAGAACCATTCATCTGCGAGACAGTTGCCAAAGCCTGTCTCTCAACACAATAGCAAGCCAGTCATAGAGCCAAGGCAGACCCGGGGAAGAGGGCAGACTCAGAGTAATTGGGACCTTTTCTAAATGGCTGGGGAATAAGGGAAAGGAGGAAGAAAAAAAGAAAACCCTCAGCTTATTACTGTATGTTAAATATTACCCCAGATGCTGCAAAGCTTTGGGGTGCTCAATTACATTTCTTCCAGAGCATTCTCTTCTACGGTAGCCTAAAAGTTCCTCTGGCTTTTGCAAAGGGAACAATGTCTATGGAAATTTTCAGCTAATGAACAATTTCATTGCCTGTGATAAAAAGGCTGTAATGCTATTAAAAAAAATTTTTTTTAATAAATTGAATGTCCTGGTCAGCAGGGTTCACCGTCACACCTTTCAGACTGTGCTCTGAAAAGCCAAGGAAGAGGGAACCACAGTGATACAGAAAGAGGCTTGAAAGAACGAATGTGATTTTATTATTTACCGGGATTTGCAGCATTTGAGAGAAGAGAAGGTGGGCAGATAGGATAATCTGCAGTTTATGCACAAAAGGTAAATATCAAGCAAAGGAAACCTACCTATTCTTAATTCAAATGATTACATCACATGAGAATTTATAGTACACTGTAGTCTCCACAGTATTTTCACGCTCTAAAAGCCACCTAGCTCTGCCCAAAGGCAATGCAAACACAAGACTATTTGCTAGGAATCTGTTGCAAAAACAGAACACGATCATCAAAAAAAGATTTTTTTTTAATTTTTTAAGTTTTATTATTATTTTGTGGGAGAGAGAGAATATGAGCAGGGGAGGGGCAGAGGAGAAAGGGGGAGAGAGAGACAATTAAGCAGACTCGGCACTGTCAGCACAGAGCCTGATGTGGGGCTTGATCTTAAGAACGGTGGGATCATAGGGGCACCTGGGTGGCTCAGTCGGTTAAGCGGCCAACTTCGGCCCAGGTCATGATCTCACAGTTCATGGGTTAGAGTCCCACGTTAGGTTCTGTGCTGACAGCTCAGATCCTCGAGCCTGCTTCAGATTCTGTGTGTCCCTCTCTCTGCCCCTTCCCAGTTCGTGCTCTGTCTCTCCTCTGTCTCTCAAAAAATAAATAAATGTAAAACAAACAAACAAACAAACAAAACAAACAAACAAAACCTGTGGGATCATGACCTGAGCCGAAATCAAGAGTCAGATGCTTAACCGACTGAGCCACCCAGGCACCCCAAGAAAACATTTTTAAAGGAGAGCCCCCCTCCCAACCGTCCAGAATAAAATATGTCCACCACTCTTGTCAAGTTCGAGTTAAATGATAAACACTGGTTTGGCAGGGAATGTGGTGTGTTAACTCCTGTTAGTATTAGTGTGTCCCTTTGCTGTGAGCGTGTAGACATTAGAAGAATGGATTTGAACACTTTTCTCTATCTGTCCCATAGCCATCTTACCATAATACATGAAAGTCGGAATAATGCCACTGTTAGTCTGGACAGCTGACGGACAGATCCAACTGGCCAGGGCACCTGTTGAACTCCCAGACCGATGTCCTAAAGTCTATAATAAGAACACTCTGTCCTGCTTCCTGGCCCCAGCACCACCACTCTCTGACCACCTGTCCCCCAAGACCATTGCCCTGGACACTCGTCCGTGTTAGGAAGAACTCAATGGCACCAGCTTCCCTCCCAGCCACCAAGACCCCGCAATGCCCACCCCACCCCCACACTCCCAAATGAATCCCTAGTGAACGTCACACCAAAGTGGACCTAGGCAAAATGGTTTCCTTCTAATTCTTGCTACTTTCCACATTTTTCTTTGAGTATTCCTTACTCAAAACCAGAGGGAAAAAAACTAAGCTTGATATAATTATTTTTTCCTCCAATTCCAAAAGCAACATATGTTCGCTGTTTAGAAAACTCCATTAATACTGAAATATACAGGAGGAAAGGAGTAAGACTCCTAGAATCCAACCCCTCTGTAGCAACCACTATTCCTATGTGGTCAATTCTTGTGGATTAGTTCTATGATCCTGACCACCTGATACGTTTATGTACTTAAATTTACAGAGTTGAACATTCTCTAAGACAGCACCTTTCTTTACTAAAGAGATCAGCGGAACACAACTGTAATAATAATTACTGAGATGACCACCATAAGTCCTATTAACGGAATGGGATACCAATAAGTAGTGATACTAAGAACTTAGAGACAAGCTCCAAGTGACAGGCGAGGAAGGCCACAGCCACAGGGGCACGGCGCTGAAGCTCTAGAAGTCAGTGGAACAACAGAAAGACTGATGCAACCCAGGGCTGTGCTGAGAACACCCAAGTGCATCCAAGCCCCCTCCCCCTGAAGGCTGTAGAAGGCCACTTCTCTGGGGCCGCCCGCCTCTGTAGTGCAACGGGCTCCCACTGGTTCCTCCGGCATTGTATGTGACTCTGACCCAGACAAGTTTGCCCCAATCTCCCCCTCTCCAACCCCTTCTTTGACAGAAACCCTGAAGGGCGGGGGGGTTCAATCCCTCCCTTAATTAAACACCTTTCTACGTAGGAGAGGGAAGCTTAATCCTGGGTAAGAGCTCCAAAATACTCCTACCTACCTTTCCAACAGGCACTAAGGGGGCTTAACCTCGCAAAGGTATTCTTTTTGGGATTCAGTTCAAAGCATGTTCTCATTTGTAATGGGACTTCTCTCAGCATTGTTGAGAGGCAGGGAGGGATATGTGGATTTCGTCACCCCATTCTACAGATGATATTAACAAAGCCCAGAGAGCCCAAAAGGCTGTCCAAAGACACATCGCAAACAGGTTGAGTGTGGGAACAGCCAGAGAAGTTGGGAAACATTAGCATTTTCTTGTGACGCTAAATGTTCCTTCTACCCCACCATTCTGCCACCTGCTTTTTATTACGTCCATACCGTGTATTTACGTATACCTAACTCTTTCCATTCACATCCATGGGGTCACGTCCTCGAAGAAATTCACCAGTATCTGTTTACTCTGGCACATTTATTTACAAATTGACACCTCACGACTATCCACTTCAACATCAAAGTGATTAATGAACTCAACGTTGAAGAGGCTCCCGTGTTTTACTTCCTCTTCTCCAATGGTCATCACCCACGCTCCTATCAGTTGACCACATTCATGGCCACACCTCGAAACTCATCGCTGGAAATCTCTCCGCCTCTAATCTCAGATGCTGCCGCTCCCATGCATGACCACAGCCTCCTACCCTGCCTCTTCTCCTAACTAGCCGAGCACATGCCATGACTTAGCCCCTCCAGCGTCCCCTTTACCAACCTAGACTGGTACAACCATGCAATCGCTAGCACCCTGGTGTCTCAGGTCCCAAGCTTTGACAACTGTCAAAATGTGGGTGAACCAATAATCCTCTGGTGAAAAAAAAAAATGTATGTATCACAAAATCATACCAGTGTGGACTTCCCAAAAAGTAACACTCTCCACCTATACATAAATTAACTCAAAATGGATTCTAAGCTTATATATAAAAACATAAAACTTACACCTTTTTGAACAAAACATCGGAGAAAATCTTCAGGATCTAGGGCTGAGGCACGGAGTCAGACTTGCCATCAAAAGTATAATCCGCAAAACGAAAAATGAGTAAGTTGGATCTCCTCAAAATTAAAAACTTTTGCTCTGTGGGATCCCATGTGGAAAAAATGAAAAGAAAGGCAACAGACAAGGAGCAAATATTTGCAAGCCACCTGTGCGAAAAAGGACTCGTATTTAGAATAAACTCCCCAAACTCAGCAGTAAAAATATAAAGAATCCAATTAGAAAATCTACAAAGGATGTGAGCAGACATTTCACCGAAGAGAATACACAGATGGCTAATAATCACATGAAAAGATGCCCCACATTATTAGTCACTAGGGAAATGCAAATTACAACCCACACGAGCTATGACCACACACCTTTCAGAATGGCTAAAGCAAACAAGGGACAACATCAAATGCTGGTGAGGATGCAGGCAACCTAGATCGCAGGGCAAAACATGAAGCTGCTCTGGAAAATGGGTCCGGTTAAAAAAACAAACCAAAAACAAAAACAGAAAGGTCCAATGACCACTGCTGGCCATTTATCCCACAGAAATGAAAACTCACACTCACACAAAAACCTGTGTGCATTAACGGCCACAGAGGCTTTATCTGTAATAACCAGAAACTAGAATCAGCCCAGATGTCCTTAAACAGACATCCCACGGAGCACACTCAACAATAAGAAGGAACGAGCTAGGGATAACACGCCAACAACTGGGATGACTTTCCAGGGAATGATGCGGAATGGAAGAACCGAAGCAAAAGGTTCCATACAGTACGATTCCTTTATATAACGTGTTTGAAATGTCAACATTTTAGAAATAGATCAATTAGCAGTTGTCAGGAGTTAAAGCTGGGGGACGTGGGACAAGGTTGGGTGTGGTCACAGAAGTTCAAGTCCAGGGATCCTAGCGGCATTCGGACTGTTCTGCAGCCTCACTATGGTGGTGGATACACCAACCCACACAGGTGATAACACTGTAGAGAACTTCATACACACACACCCCACCTACACAAGTACAAGCAAGATTGGGGAAATCTGAGTAAGACCACTGGTGGGTTATCTATCAACAGTAACATCCTGGTTGTGATAGGATGTAACGGTTTTTGCTAAATGTAACCATTGGCGGGGGGGGGGGGGGATGGACAATGTGTACAGAGGATAGCTGTGTATTTCCTACAATGGCACATGAATCTACTTATCTCAATATAAAGTTCAATTAAAAAAAGAAATAAGGGCACCCGGGTGGCTCAGTTGGTTAAGTGTCCAACTTCGGCTTAGGTCATGATCTCATGGTTCGTGGTTTCAAGCCCCGTCATCGGGCTCTATGCTGACAGCTCACAGCCTGGAGCCTGCTTCAGATTCTGTGTCTCCCTCCCTGCCCCTCCCCTACGCATGTTCTGTTTCTCTCAGTCTCAAAAATAAACAAACATAAAACAAAAAATAATAAGGAAAAGAAGGGGGGCACCTGGGTGGCTCAGTTGGGTTAAGTGTCCAACTTCAAACGTCATGATCTCATGGTTTGTGGGTTTAAGCCCCGTGTCGGTGCAGAGCCGGCTTGGGATTCTCTCTCCTTCTCTCTCTGCTCCCCCTCTCTCTTTCTCTCTCAAAATAAATACATGAACATTAAAAAGTAAGGAAAAGAAAAGAAAGCTCTCCAGCCCTCTTGCCAGTGCTGGGCAATACTTCGCTCCCCCCAGCTCCCCCAACAGCACCTCTACTAAGCCTGCTCTATTCTTCCAAAACCCACAACCCACCTCAGTCCACGTGGCCTCACTTGCCCCATCGGCAGACCTAATCATTAGGCCCTCCCCGGCTGCTGCACCCATCTGGTCCTGCCTCAGAGTCAAAGAAGCCATACCCCCTTTAAAGTCGCTTCTGGGTTTTGTGTCACCAAGCATACCCCCACCTCATCAATTTCCCTCGCCTACTAACCACTGGTCTCTCCCCTGTCCTCAGGGAAGTCTTCCTTTTAAGTACTCATGTCGTTCAAGATACCATCTCATGGCTCCTCCTTCTCTCCAAAGCCTGGGCCATGGTCATGTTCCGTCTCGGAACAGAGGAAACATAATACGAATAACGTAGTTTATTTCCTGTACGCAAACCTTGTAAGGACTGTCTCAAATGTCAGTCTCATTCTCTGCTCCTTTCTTATTATTTTTTTACACACTCTAAAAATGTGCTCCTGGACCCAGGCTGTAGCCTCCTAGCCCTGTGGCTCTCACCCTGGCTGATCATCCAAATTACCAGGGAGCTTTAAAAAATACAGACTCCCGGGGCGCCTGAGTGGCTTAGTCAGTTAAGTGTCCGACTTTCGCTTAGGTCATGATCTCGCGGTTTATAGGTTCAAGCCCCGCGTCGGGCTCTGTGCTGACTGCCAGCTCAGAGCCTGGAGCCTGTTTCAGAGTCTGTGACTCCCTCTCTCTCTGACCCTCCCCTGCTCACACTGTCTCTCTCTCTCTCTCTCTCTCTCTCCTNCGACTTTCGCTTAGGTCATGATCTCGCAGTTCGTGGGTTCGAGCCCCGCGTCGGGCTCTGTGCTGACTGCCAGCTCAGAGCCTGGAGCCTGTTTCAGAGTCTGTCACTCCCTCTCTCTCTGACCCTCCCCTGCTCACACTGTCTCTCTCTCTCTCTCTCTCTCTCCTGGAAATAAATAAAACATTAAAAAAATTTTTTTGTTTTTAAAATACAGACTCCCAGACCATACTCCTAGAGGTTCTCATTTGATCTGTTCAAGTTAGTTTTTTTCCTTTTCTTAACCTTCTCAAGTGCTTCTACTGATGACGGTCAGGCTGGGGAACTACCGATGTGTCTTCCTTCTTCTTAAAAAGGCACTTTTTATTGTCCCACTGCTACAGGCACCTCATTTAAAAACCGTGCCAGATTCACCATGAGCGCCTAAGCCTGGCGGTCCGTCCGCACCGCTCCCACGGCTGCAGGGACCCCTTCTCTGATGGAGAGCCCCCCCACCAGCCTTGGTGGCCACCCAGTGCCTCGAGCACATGACAGAACTCACCTCCTGGTTCCTCTCCTGCCTACAAACCTGCTTCTCCGGCCTCCACTCCCCACCTCATCCTCTGGGCCCCGAAAAGCAGAACCCTGAAATCACTCAACCCCGCCTTCTCTTTCACAAATCCCACCGGGTCAGCTGGTCCTGGCGGTTCCACGTCTGGAACTTCTCTGCCCACGCCATCGGCACCTGCTTCGGGCCTCTTCCTCTCCCGCTGGGCTCTGGCAACAGTCACCTAGCTTGCCTACACGCCTGCAGAGCCGGCTTCGTGAACCACCGGCTAAGTCATGTCATCTCTCTGGGAAAAACGTGGCGGCTTCCCTTTGTCCTCAGACTGAGCACCTGACACCATGGTGTGGCCTCCGAGGTCCCCCATGATGCAGAGGCAGCCCAGGCCTGCCTACCGGCACCCTCCCCCATTCACCCTCCTGCGTAAGAGCACCAGGGATAAACCCCTCTCAGGACTCTGTGCCTTTCCCACGCTGTCTGCTTAGACCTGAACGCCCTTCCCTTCTCTCTCTCGCCACGGCACAAGCCTGAGCCTCGGCTCCAGACATCACCCGGAGATTTATACAGGTGCGCCAGCCCGTAACAGCACACAGGTGTGTGCTCTCCTGTGTGAAGAACCACAACTTTCTACAGATTCTCAAAGGTGTCCACAACCCAAAGTCAGTTAAGGACAAACACTAAGTGGTCTTCTCCCATTCAAAGTTAGCTCAGATATGCCTGCCTCTGCCTCCTTCACTCTCTTGCATTCTCTAATAGACAGGTGTGCCTTCCCGGATCACAATCGCCTCCCACTGCCCTCCCACTACGCTGTGCATATCTCCAGTACAGAAGACACTTCCCTCCAGATCAGTATGTACAGATGACCCGTGAACAACATAGGGATTAGGGGCACTGACCCCCTACAGAGTCAAAAATCCAAGTATAACTTTTGACTCCCTAAAAACTTAACTGCTAAGAGCCTTTTGTCGACCGGAAGCCTTACCAATGTCAAAATTGGCCGATGAACACAGATTTCATGTGCTGTATGTATTATATACTGTAGTCTTACAAAAAGTAACATAAAGAAAATTATTTTGGGGGCACCTGGGTGGCTCAGTCAAACATCAAACTTCTGACTTCAGCTCAGGACATGATCTCATAGTTTGTGGGTTCGAGCCCCGCGTCAGGCTCTGTGCTAACTAAGCTCAGAGCCTGGAGCCTACTTCTGATTCTGTGTGTGTGTCTCTCTCTGTCCCTCCCCTGCTTATACTCTGTCTCTCTCTCTAATAAACTTTTAATTAATTAATTAAATTACACAAAAAGAAAGTGTCTAGCCCACAAGTACTGGTCACATAGGCCAGCTACATTAAACATTTTTTTATCCGTTGTCCCCATTCACATCACAGTGCAGGCCCTCAATAGGTGACTTATGAACCCATGTCCCCTTGAATCCCAGGGCTCATTCCTGGCCATGCTAAAGCTGTTAGAAAGCCTAACATGGAGGGCGCCTGGGTGGCTCAGTCGGTTAAGTGTCCGACTTTGGCTCAGGTCATGATCTCACAGTTCGTGGGTTCAAGCCCCGCATCAGGCTCTGTGCTGACAGCTAGCTCAGAGCCTGGAGCCTGCTTCACATTCTGTATCTCCTTCTCTCTCTGACACTCTCCTGCTCACGCTGTCTCTCTCTCTCAGAAATAAATAAAAAACAGTTTTTAAAATTTAAAAAAAAAAGAAAAAAAGAAAGCCTAACGTGGTAAGAGTTTAACATTCTTTTTCTTTTCCTCCCTTATGACCACTTATCGGGCCATCCTAATTTGCTATTTTTTTATCCACACTGCACAAGGGCTCACACCTCGTGGGTGAACCTTTGCATGCCCCCCACACATTAAACTTCCCAGTCAAAACGCTGACGACGCTGGCTTTGCTATTCTCACAGGAACCAAACTCTTTCAAAAAATTACTCCTGTGTTCTGAGGAGTCCAGAGTTAACCCTCACTCTACTACTGGGCCTTCCCTGGGCAGGAACCCTTCCTACTTCTTCACCTAGCGCCTGCCAGCACCTAGCAAGAACCAGGATTCCTTCTTCCCCAATCAAGGAAGACCAGTAAACATGCAAATGCCCGTCTCTTTTTGTCCTGCATCTCTTCTCCCTTTGTAGCCATTGCCTCTACCGCCAGAGGCCTTGGGCTCAGGATTACTCGCTAACCTTCTTTGTTTAAATGAGAACTGAGGTGTGCATATATTGGACAGATGTCATGGAGAGCTTCTATGTCTGACGAGGCAGTCAGGGTGGGGTCCTCTCCTTATGGGCATTCTAGTCTGTTCTAAGGGCACGGTTCTTTGTGCTTCACTTTTGCAGCCGACTCACTTGAAATAATACCCTGAATCACAAGTCAGACAGAAAGGGGAAATCAAAGGTGCCACATGATGTCCAGATGCAGAAAAACAAGTTCACCTCAGGCCCTGGAGCGTCACTTTTCCAAGCGGCCTGGAGATCCCATGGGGCTGGGATTTTATAGCCATTTCCACATCCAGGCCTCCAGGGCCCACGGACGGAGGCCACTTTCCTGGTCTTGAGAAGAGATGCTCCTTCACTTTCTCAACCAGTTCTCAAAACCAGGAGGACCACAGATTTTAGTCTCTGCCTAAGTGACTAATGCTCCCCCATTCTGACGTCCCCTGCTGTCACCTCACGACAAGGTTCCCCTTTCCTTTTTTGTCGGTGCTTTTGTGAAGTAGACAGGGGCGCCCTTCCATGTCCAGTGCTCCCCTAGCTGGCAGGGTTCAGGTTGAGCAACTGGAGAGGACTGGCCCAGAGACGTCTTCCTTCTCACCCCCCAAACTTAATGTGGTCCTCACAGCGCTTCTCTCCAGGACTAACCAGGAGGCCCGGCGTCACGGCAAGAGAGGGGCCATCCCTGGAGCTGTCCCCAGAGGACCCCGAAGACACTTGCTCATAAAAGGAGAAAACCATTGCCTAGCAATTATTCTGTCCGGACCGCCTGTAGGATCCCAGGGCACCAGAATCTTCCAGACAGCTTCCTGGCCACCATCATGGCCAGCCTTGTGATCTAGGATCCTCCCTGCTGCGTTATTTGAGAAGCTTTTCTCCTGCCAGCATTGGGCCAGGTGCCCTGGACATCGGTGGCCAAGAACAGGCTTCAAAAGGCTAAGTGGAAGGTGACCATCTTCAAAGGGTCCTCAGACTTCCCAGAAAGCTCTGGCACACAGCCCTGACCTCAGGTCAGTGTTTCCTGCACATGAACTTGTGACAGGTCCATGAGGGCAGGAACTGTGTCTGTCTGGTTCACTGCTATATCCCTAACAACCCCCTGCACCAGGCTGGAATACAAGCGGCGCTCAATACTGAGTTGTTGCCTTAACACGTAATGACCTCCACACCAAGGAAGGAATGAAAGCACGTGGAACCAGCCCAGGTCTGGGGGTCAGACAGACCTGATTTAAAACCTTCTGGCTATATCATTTATACTAGTCATGTGCTTCCTCGTCGACACAGCAGGGATCAGAATATCCACCTCAAAATGTCATTGTGAGCAGTAGATGGAAACCATATAAAGCTTTGAGCCCAGCTCACGTGGACAGACAGCACTTTTCGTTTTCAGTTCGCAAACACTTTTATGGCTCTCACTGGATTCCGGACACCATCCCAACGCGGCAGGGGGAATCCCAGATCACAATTAGTTTGTTTAACTCATAACAGTCCCATGAAGGAGGATCCATTTAAATCCCCTTGTGCCGTTGTGGAAACGAAGGCACCAGGAGGAAAAGTAACTGGCCCCCAGTCTGATATCTAGAGGAGGCAGGGCCAAGCCTCCTATCAATTCCAAAGTCCAAACTTTGAAGTGCTGCGCTCTTCTGTCTCTAAAGCAACCGGTCGAGGAATGTTAGCTCCTGTCCCTACCCTGGTTTGATTATGAGCGATATGGGATCGCAGCGCTAGACTAGGGTTTTCAGCTGCCAAGCAAACACATCTGGGTATCCCTGTGGTTCGTGGCTTGGTTTTAAAAACAAATGGCCTGTTCCTGGGAAATTCAATCTCAGACTAAGTTTGTTGATCAAAACTTTCTCTCCCATCATGTCCTCCTGCTATCTCCTCTCCAACTACCTACAAGAAAAAGAGTCACACAGCTACGTAAAAATAGCAAACACAGAGATAGAGAGAGAGAGTGAGCTTGTGGAGAGGTCTCATTCTCCTAACCATCCCTGAGGACAGGTGGCCACACAGAGGGGCCCAAGGCAGAAGTGGTATGTCCAGATGGAGGCTGACCTCCTCAAGTCTCAGCTTCCCCACAGACCCAGGCAGCAGAGAGAGAATTAAGCTATGTCTTCGAATGGCCCAAACCTCCTCGTAAAGAGAGCATTCCATTTTTCCCCTCTGTACAACTGCATTTGCCCTACTGCCGACCACAGAGGAAATGTCATTACCAAAATAAATCAGCGCTGCACTTGACCTTGCTTCTCAAATGGCTCAGAATTAGTGACATCACAATGCACTCTACAAATGCTCAGAAACATTGGAAAAACCCCCTCAAGTCAAAAACACTTGGTATTTCACTAAAAGGCATTAAATTATTTTGATTTTATCCCACGGAATCTAAGATGCTTTCAATGCTTTCCTTTACAAAATGCTCAAAAGAAAAAGAACGCTCTTAGGACTTTAGGACACTTCGACTCCAGGTCTGTTTTGTGTCCTGGTTCACGTATGGTTAAGATGGGGGACAGGCCAGAAGCCAAAGAACAGTAGCTCCAGTCCCACATTGCTCGAGGACTCAATCCCCGAGTGGCTGGCGGCTCACAGTGGAGGCTCCCACCTCAAAATTCTCTTACCCTCAAAGTCACACAGGGGAGTCATCGGCAGCCCTCCTGAGGGATCTCGTCTGTACCTCTCGAACCCTGGCTAACCCCATGGGTCCCTTTCGAACTACCAATCAGAGCACAACCCCTCCATGCTGGCCACCGAGAGAGGGTTGAGGGCATGGCTTCAAGACCCTCGCAGCAATGCATTTCCTGCACCCCCAATCCGGATGCACAACCTTGCAGCAGTTTGAATTCCTAATGCTGCTTGCTCAAAGGACTGCCCCATGTTCATTCAGCTTGGTCACTAACGCAGTAAGTCAGTAGAATGCTGGTTTAAGGGAAGAAAGCATCCCTACATCTCTAGGGGCACCTGGCTGGCTCAGTGGGTTAAGTGTCCAACCTCAGCTCACGTCATGATCTCACGGTTCAGGAGCTGGAGCCCCGCACTGGGCTCTGTGCTGACAGCTCAGAGCCTGGAGCCTGCTTCAGACTCTGTGGCTCACCCTTTCGCTGACCCTCCCATGCTCATGTTCGGTGTCTGTCTCTCAATAATAAATAAAAACATTTAAAAAATTAAAAAAGAAGTGCTGTCGTACTGATCACTCTCACTGAGATACATGTCACAAAATCCTAGCACCCATCACCAAATGTTTAAGTCCCAGGAACCCATAGACATCAACTACTTTAATCCCTTTTCCTTTCCACAGGGGAGAAAATGGAGGTGCAGGCCACAGGTAAATCAGTCCCCTGGTGGTAAAGGACTCCAACCCAAAACTTCTCAGTTATTTTTCCATATTCAGCCCAGTGCCTTGGACACCCAGTGACCAACCAGAGCTCTTACACATGGATTTCCACACAAAAAATTGTCTCCGGGATAGTGTGATAGGCAGACTGGTTCACTCTACCACAGCTGCCACCTAAAGAGTAAAATCAATGGAGAAGAAAACACAGTCGGGAGCCCACAGAACTAACTTTTGCTCTGAAGTTAAGTTCTTGGCCCCAAACCTCGTTCCTAAAGCACGAGCACCTTTCCAGTATTCTCTGTGAGGAGAGAAGGGCAGTAGTTACTACCGACCAGGATGGGCAATAGGAGGCTGATATTTTTTTTTAGATTACAATTTCTGGACCAGCAAGAAGGGGTTGTACAAGGGAACGTAGCCTGAAGCCTCCTTCCCAACTAGTAATAACATCAGCTTCAAAGGAGGCGCAAGGATTAAAATATTTCCTTCTGCTTTTAAAATGGGGGAGAAGGGGGGTTGCAATTTTAGGTACAAAGACAAGAGTCTGCAAGCACACCCCAAGGCTGAGGAAGGGTAGCCCAGGAGAGATACACACACATAGAAAATGGGCAGCCCTGAAACTTTCAACCCATAGCAGCTGATCTGTTTCACCCTGAGTCCATTTCACGAATGGACACAAAGAAGCTTCTCTGGCTACAAAGGATCACATGAGAGCATAAAACAAATGAAGGCTTGGGCTCTCTCCCCTGTGTGTGTGACACTGACGAGCTGGAGACTCTAATGCTGCAGAAAGCAAAATTTCCCTGGTTTCCATTACATCATCCAAGTTGGGGAAAGGGAGGGCGGGGAGCACAGCTGGTAGCAGCTGTACCACCATCTGCCTTCTCCTTTGCCATGTGTGCTGGTTTGAGCAGCAGCCTCCTACCGCTCCAGATAGGGGAGGCACAGGATTAAAGGCACAACACCCTATTATGGAAAAGCTTTCAAATTATTTAGAAATAAATCACTTCCATGATAAGTTAACAACCTCAGGTAGGCTGCTGAGCGAGTTCTCTGGGAGGTGTGGTGATTTGTTTGCATCTCTTTAGACTCTGCTGCGGCAGAGTCAACTGGACGTGCCCAATTAGACCTGCCATTTGCTTCCCCAAAGGTAAGCAGGCCAAAAAGCACAGTTCTGCAGCTGGAACCGTTTATGGAAGGGCCAGGGAACAGTCAACCCCAGTACGCAAGCCCCAGACTAGTGGACGGGTACTTGCCGCTGTCTTTGGCACTCCAAGCCATTTGTTGACTGGCCCTGCTTTTCATGGGCACTCCTGAAATTTTCCTTTAAAGCACACTGCTAAGCGTTCCCTTTGTAGAAGGGGAGGCTGGTGAGAGCCTGGGGGCTAACACTTTGGCCATTCAACTGTAAACTTACAACAAAGCGGAAGGTGGTGGTCTGGAGGTCTGGGCAAATTACATGCGTGTCTAACAGGCCTCTACAGGGTTGTGCTTAAAAAAAACAAAAATGGCAGCTTTTAAAAATGAGTAGATGTCATATATGAACATCTTTATTGCTGGCTCTTCTTGAGGGTATGGGGGTGAAATCAAGAGATCTGGAAGCACCAAGCCCCATTTCCATGTGGCACCAATTACCAGGGGCTAAGAAGCAGCAAGCTTCCACAAGACTGATTACGTACGTCCTCCAAAGAACTAGCCCCCACACATGGGGTTCCACAACTGTGCCCCTACCTGGACCCTGAGAGCTTTTGCTATAATGCTGTGGAGCATGTAGAAGGACAAAAAACCCCCAGAGAATGATTTCCCAATGGTCCTTTATGGACTCTTCTGGTTCGTTGAGATTTAGTCCCTCGGATGGCCAATGAGAATCCACAAAGATCACTCAACCCAAGACAGTGAATGGATCTCAGTAGAAGGCTAGCCACAATCATCCCTTATTACAAAAGCACATCGTAGCATTCCAGACCACTTACCATACATCTTGCCTTCGTCTGATAAGATGATTTTCCTCCTCCCACATGGCGGATAGATAGCCAAGGCTTCCTGAAAGCTCTGCTCAATGTCAGGGCTCCAGACCCCTTCCGCGTCATTGTCAATCGGCTTATCTGCAGAGTCGCTCATCCTTTCCATGTTTTCGGCAGGGCTCTCACTGCCGCTCCAGCTGCTGGGCTCAATTTTGGCGGTTGGATTTTCCAAGCCGAAGCCTGGAGCCTTTTCAAGAAAATAAACCTAAGAGAGAAATGAAAAGACAGCATAAGGACGAGGTAATGACCACCATACTGCTCTTACTAGTTCGATTACCCGTTCTTCAGTCACCAGCTCTGCTCGGAGAATAACTCCTCGTGGAGAACACGGAATATGGGGGTCCAAGTGGCTTTTGTTCTCTATGGATCATGTTAAACACTCATACGCAAATGCAACGGCAGGCAGAAACTGGACAGTCTTCACAGATGTGAGAACGGTACTCGCTTGGAGTTACAAGTTCACAGTGAATCATGCAAAGCCACTGACTAAATGCCTACGATCTACCAGGAGCGCTTTGCTCAAGGATAATCAAATGTCCACAAAACAAGTGCTTCAAAAGAAAATAAAGTAAACCAAAAGACGTCTGCCTCACTGTGGCAAGTGGCACGGGAACTCAAAAATGTCAAACCAGCCCAGTATTCGGTCACTGAGATCACCAGAATGCAAGATGGTGGCAGGATGGAGGAAGGAGGAGATTACTGTTATCCTAAATACTCATCCTGCTAAAGCCAATGCCAGCTGCCCTGTATCGGCTTCTCGACAGCATTTCTCTGCGTGGCTTTTGCCCCATAAAGTCAGCTCATTTGTCCACTCTCAGCTTCTAGATTGTAACCCTGAAGCAAGGACCAAGATGGCCCTACCCCTGCCTTCCCTGCAACCTCTGCAAGTGGCCTGTGCATTTGCAGAAATGTTTTTACACCTACACGGGCACTTGATCTGGTAGCCTGCTTGGAATGTCTGATCACATGGAAACCGTAGGGAGCCTTTCATTTATTTTTCTGTAGCACCGAAGATTACAGAAGCCCCAGAAATTTTTCTCAAAGATTTATTCCCCTTAAATTATGCATGTAACCTCTGGTCATAATGGGATAAGCTTTCCAAACAAATGTTCAACCCGGCACAAACACCAATGTGAAAATGATATAATCCAGTACCCCCTGCCGTCCATGCGCTAACATATCAATATTCCTTTGTCGAAAATGCATCAGATCATTAATTCAAAGGCTTCCCCAAAAAGGGAGAAGGAATGCTCCTGGGGACGGATCGAAGAAGGACCAGAGTGGGGAGAGCATAGTGTGGCCACCACCCCATCCACTTCCATGCCTCAAGTCCACACGATATTAGGACAGAGGCGGCTGGAAGGGCAGCAGATGCCGGTGGCCCCACCAGGCACCCAGGACCTGTCCGGTGTCCAGGGGAAGTCACGTGACAGCAAGTGACCTGTCTTCTTTCCTTCTCGCTCCCAACTGCATCCCTCTCACCTGCCCTTCCCCAGCTGTGAAGATCAACAGATTCCAGGTGCAGAAACTCAGGGGCACATGAACATGACACAATTAATCGTGTAACTGGGGGGTGCTTTTGGCTTTGTACCCTGACAGCTTTTTGGATCCAGCAGCACCTGGATAAAAGAAACCCTCAGGTTGTCTGCTTTTAAATGCTGCCATTGATCCATCATTCAAAGAGCTTGTCAGCAAAATATTTACTACTTCTAACCAACACACGTACATTAACACAGGACTTTAAAACCTGCCAAATGCTGAGGCATAAACTCTGCCGCAGGAAAAGGTTTTGTGATTGACCCGCAGATGAACTCCATGAGGCCTCCAGTGTGGGCTTTTCGATTCTCAAATTATTACATTTTTGGGGGGTTGAGATTTAGGAGTCTCACAAAATGCAAGCTGAAATGTACTGCCCTACCCGATAGTCTGTTCTACCTCCAAAGCCCGTTACTGGAAACAGTATGAGAATATGAGCGAACACTTTGAGGGAGTGGCTAGCCCACCTTCTCCCTCTCTACCTGACCCCAAAAGAGAACAAAACAGAACAAATGGCACATAAAACACAGGCCAGTCCCTCTGTGCTTTTGGGCAGCTCCCAGCAGTATGGATTCACTACAGGATGAGTAGTAGATATGCCCAGCATGCGGCCACTATGCTAGAGGGACATCATGAAGGACCACGAGGGCCCACCGAGGGACCAGGGATCGTTACCTGACCAAGCAGAACACTACCAGATAAGCGAGAGCCTCAGAGTCTCCAACCAAAACACACCAGCATCCCCTCACCCTAGACATCTTCTCTAACTCTTCCATCAGCTGGTCACACGGTCTGCACTTGAACATCACCAATGGCAAGGAACCCACTCTCTCCCCGATTCCACTTCCTTTGTATTGGCATGCTGAAATTCTTCCATCTGGGAGGCTAAAACCCACGTCCCAGTAACTTCTATCTACCCATCCCTAGAGGGTCTATCCCTCAAGGGACAGAAATGGAGCAACCCCCCCCCCCCCCACTCAAGA